>NC_067222.1:21231924-21572758 GCF_019924925.1 Ctenopharyngodon idella | reverse complement strand
CATGTGTGAACTTGAGAAGAACTGGCTTCATACATCCACTAAAAACCACCTGCAGTATTTGTTTGTACTGTATATGCCACACCATGAAATTCATATATTTTAAGTGTGACTTTAAGTGTCCAAATACTTTATGGGGTCACTGTATATAAAAGAGTGTTATTAATTGTGTTTGCTGCCGCCGACCCTCCAACACCCTGAAGATAAAGGTACATTTATTTACAACTACCTGCTTTAATGCACTTTTAAAGACCAGTCATTGATCATTGTTGAGTCACATTGTCTTAAATGTGATGCTTTGCACTGATTATGCTGAAAAAGTAATGTTTTTTAATATGGCCGAACAATGTATAGTAAAAATGTGCAGCACTGATTAGCTGTTGAAGACCATTGGTTGAAATATTATTCATATGCGTGGAGCTGATCTGTCATTGGTTTTGGTGGGTTTCAGCTTCACAGTGGCAAATGGATTTGTGCCTCTGCAAAAACAGAGAAGGAAATTATGTTAAACAAAAGTATCTGCAAAATAGATCTCTTTTTTGGTCCAGAGGAAGCAAAAAGCAACATAATTAAAGGTTAATGGACTGAAATGACTGAATATAAAACTGTGTTTTTACCGACCTTGGAAAAAGTTCTGGCCGAGACTCATAGTGATCTTGTCTCTGTCGAAAATAAAATAAGAAAGGTCATTCAGTATTGAAGATTCTTTTAAAATGGTTTTATACTATTCTTACAATTAGTATGCAAAAAAAAAAAAAAAAAAAAATTCACAGCAAAACCACACAAATGTAATGTTTTCTCCTAGAGACTAATCTTGTAATCAAGGGTCAAACTCAAACTAAAAACAACCTGAGGAACTACTGAAACGAACCCATTGACTTTTATTTTGTGGCCCCAGAGGATTTAAGCCAATGTGTTACTTGCCATTTCTTTGTCATCATTTGTACAATTTACAAGCAAATTTATGAGTGAAAAGTAAATCCTACACCAAATTTTCTTTCAGTTCACTTTAAATTTGAAATATGATGCAACAGAGTTATAATGTGAAAATTTCCTACTTATCGCAAGAGATTACTGAACAAAGAAAATGCAACATCGATGCGGAGGCCACGTGAGTCATTGCTACTATGCAGTACATTATCATGTATGTATTCATATATTGGACAAAATATTAAACTTACAACTTATAAACATCATATTAGTTTAGTTCAGTTTCGTATATAATATAAAATGAAACAATATTCCAACAATATATATACAAAATGTTACTATATATGGTTTAATTGGTCATCAATTAAGGTTTTTTCCTGTATCCTCAATCCTGTTAAGTCTTTTGTAAAATCCCTTTAATTAACAAAAGGCAGTTTCTGAATGACATCATTATCATACATGTTGGTAAGTAGGCCTATTAGCAATGGATTTGATCAATTCTGTGATGTTCGTGGTATAAATTGGTTGGTTTCACACTAAAATGCTCTATCCTGTTTGATAAAATTAATCAAATCAGCATGATGATATAGTATCGACATGGATGCTTTCATGTAGACAACTCACTTCCTCACTGAGCAATAGCTAACTTTAGCTCTTTATTTCCATTCTGTTAAGCAGATGATAGATAGATAGATAGATAGATAGATAGATAGATAGATAGATAGATAGATAGATCTAGACAGCAAACCACAACAAATGCAACAAAAAGCAATAGGCACATATATAATTGTGGCTCTTTGCATCATTTGTGGTAAAGCAGAGAATCACATCAAATCATGCACACACACAGAGAGAGACAGACCGTCAGCAGAAAGAGCTGCCCCCCTGCAGCCACCAGAACGAAGGATGTGGTGTCATGGAGAACAGAACTTCACCACAGTGCCCCTGCTGGCCACAGTAGGAACTGACACTTAAAATTCAACGTCAGCCTACTCTCTTCTTATCTACACATTTACATTAGCTTACAGTCAGGAATCTCTCCAGGGATTTAAAATATTCTGAACATCAGCAGATCTTCAAAAAACCCACGAACCACATCAGAATGTAAAGCACACTCAAATGATTCCTACATTACAGTCGCTGCATCTAAATTTTTATTTGGCATGTAATATTAATGTCTATTTAATGGGGAAAAACAGAATGTGATAATTTATCTTCAATTATAAAAGTCAAAATAAATCAAACTTCAACCTGTTTACTTTCTTAATACTTGCTATAAATGTGAATGATTCTTCAGTGCACATTATTCCAAAGACAAAATTGTTTGCCTTCATAATCTTTTATAAAAATGAAATAACTTTTCCTTTTCTGCTAAAATCACCAATATCTTCAACAACCTGCCATACAGATACTTTTCACAGTCTAACACATTGCTGATGGATAAAATCCAGCCATTTTAATACAATTAATTAAATAATATTCCCTTCTGTCCCCTTCAATTTTTATGTTGCTGTTAATGTTGATTTTAACAAGTCTTACCCTGTTTTCTGAAGGTGTGGGAGTCACGGGTCTGGAATTGCTAGATCTGGTTGATGGAGGTGGCGGCGGCGGCGGAGGTGCAGGCGGAGATATTTGTTGGCTGCTGCTCATGGTTTGGTCGAGAAGGTTAGTCATACTGCTGCTGCTTCTAAAAGAACTGCTACTGAACAGAAAAAAATGTTCAAAGGTCATGAGATTGAAGAAATGAGAAATGTGCAGTATCAGCTTACCTGGAAACAGGTGGCCCAGGTGGTTCATCCATGGGGCCCACATAAGCAGCAGGGAACCAGCCTTGCCTAAATAATGCATATCGAATGAACAGGAAACAAAATCAGGTGGTCTGTTTGAGCATCAGATGTTTTTAGTGTGTCACTGAGGAGAATAAAGCAACTCTCCACTTCATAAATGAACATTCTTGGAGTTTGAACACCATTAAAAGTAGTGATGTTTGAGTCTTGAACAAATCATTCTCTTAGGCAGGTTCACAGAATCGAACTGAATCAAACTTAGTTTCGGGTTGATGACACAAGACAGGAAGTAGCATGCGCGCTTCCTGTGCAGCGCCGAATGAGCCAATAACCATGTCCAGACGGGTTATTTAACCAAAGAACTGGTTCAAAATGAACAAATCAAACCTACAGGCAGAGTTGAAAGTCAGCTTTTTCAGTCATGTCCGACAAGGGGCGCCACTGGGGTTTCTGGATCCCCTGGCTAAGTTCTCCCCTTGGGGTCAGAGTGCAGAATTCCTCCGTCAGTGGGAGGGGCAAAGGGACCCCCTGTCTGACGAGGGGTAAGACTCAAAAAGAACCAAATTAGCTGGTTTTAACTGTCAAAGTTATCCTCTGACTGTCAGTCCAAATCCGATTTGCATGCATATCAGATTGGAATCTGATCAGATTAAGCAAGTGTGAATGGCAAAAAAAAAAAAAAAAAAAAAAAAAAAAAAATCACAAGAAGTGCGACTTTCACAAATCTATTTTGAGCTACAGTACATTCATGTGTGGTTTGAAACCCTATTCAATCGCATTTCTGTAAATCTGTTTACAGAAATCTATTATGCCATGTAAAAAGTAAACATGTCAGACATTGTTATAGGAAACATGCTGAAAGTCTCTGCAAAAACACTGTTGTGTTATTTGCAAAGTGCCTGGTCGAACAAAAAAATGACAATATAATGGAGACATGTTGAATTCCGAGACCAGCAGAGACGACAGCACGGAATAAATCCGCACATACCAGCCTCATATGTTTCTGCCTCTCCCTCAGAAAATCTGGTAGTCCAGTGCAGCAGCTACACATTGTCATGTTGTAAAGACAACATCTGTATTGCAAACCCCTCCATGTTGCTGTTGATGTTGTTTTTGGCGTATGCCTACCAATGCAACGTCATTGCCCTAGAATCCAATGCATATTTTTCCAGAAAACGAAAGAGCACCACAAATCAGATCTGAACAGTTGTGATACACAGTGTGGATAGTCAATAATTTAGATCCGATTCCAATTGGATACAGAAATAATCAGATTTGGACTGACACTGAACATAGACTTAGAACCAGTTCATTCTGTTCTTTTTTATAGTTCGTCTTTTTGTTCATTTTGAAGTGGTTCTTTGGTTCAATAACACATCTGGACATGATTATTGGCTCATTTGGTGCTGAGCAAGGAGTGTGCATGCTACTTGGGATGTGCGTCTTTCATAATCAACCCAGCACTAAAGTTAGATTAAGATCTATTGTGTGAAAATTTAATTTAAAAGTAATGTTCAACCGGACCAGAAAGATTCATTTAAGCATCAAACAGCACTAATCAAAAGTCTGGATTAAGGTGTTAACTGCTCTCACCGTCCAGAGCTATCCGAGCGGCCAAACAGCCAGCCGTTCCTAGGCTCTTTAACAAGCAGTGTGATGGTTTCTCCCTGAGAGAACGGCAGGAGGGTGGAGTTGGCATTGGGAGGGTGGGGCACCAGCGCTCGCATCACTCTGCCACCAGCCAATCCTGAGACAGAGTTGGAACGACTGGGCTGTGGGGAGGGGCCTGCGATGAAGGGGTGAAATTTTGTCATATTGAGCAAAAAAAAAAACAATAGTGCATAATGTTCTTCAGACATTTCTTCTGATGACTGAATAAGGTCTCCACACCTCTAGAGGGAACCGTTCCCAGCGGCTGCTCTGCCCAGCGATTAACATCAAGCTGACAGAAAGACATGGAAACATGAGGTAAGTTTCGACATCCACATCTGTGAACAGCATCACCATTTAGCACCACTTTATAGTATCATGTGATTCTTTTTTAATATGATTATACTGTATCTCACAATGTTGTCCTCCAATCGTGAAGGAGTGCGTGGACGGGATTCTCTTGTGTGATTCACTAGATCTTTCCACCCCTCTGCTCTGTTTTGCAGGCTGCCCCCTGTCTGCGGGAGGAATAACACGGTCAACGTTAATCAGTCTGAGCACTCTGCATAAACAAAACCCAGTTCCAAGAAATTTTTAAAAAGCCAGAAAAAATCATATTCTAGAATTTAGCTGCCCAAAGATTTTTGCTGTTTTTTTTAAAGCCCACTCAAAAACTCTGTAAATAAACAGGTTTTTTTCACCTTTCAAAATTAAGATGAAAAGCTTTTACAATAACACCTTTAATACATTTCAAGCCATTTTGGCAAGTTCTCCCTAATAATATTTACATATCAACTTGGTTACAACCCAAAGCAGCACATTAAGCAGCTAGTTAATTATAGACACTAATAAAAAATAATGATATTAACCTTGCTCATGAGATATGCAATAGACTGGGTGAATCCGCAGTGTTTCTCTGCCAGGAATCGATATCTTCTTTCTTCCTCTTTTAATGCCTCTTTCTGACATTCTCTGAGAAAGTGCACATACTCGCTGCCATCCTACACAAACATTACCATCAACATCATCAGCAGCATTTTTTTTTTTTAATTTGTAGCCATTACCACCATCATGAATAACAATGATGCCTTATAGCAAACAAGCTCTTTTATTTCAGTTTTTTTATCCAGGAAAAAAAAAAACAGTTTCCACAAAAAAAATATAATGCAGAAAAACTATTTTCAACATTGATAATAATAAGAATTGTTTCTTGATCATCAAATTATCATATTAGAATGATTTCTGAAGGATCATGTGACACTGAAGACTGGATTAATGATGCTGAAAATTCAGCTTTACAGTTTAAAATATTTTCAAATAGAAATCAGCTTTTTTAAATTATAACAATATTTCACAATATTATTGTTTTGACTGTATTTTTGATCAAACATATGCAGCCTTAGTGAGCATGAGACACTTCTTTCAAAAACATTTAAAAAATATTACCACCCTCAAACTCTAAACTCTCTTCAAACTCTTCAAAGATATATATTTATATATTATAGAAAACGATATATATTTGCTGTTCTCATAGTAATAGATTTACCCATCCATAAACATCAAAGTGAAATGTGGTTGTTCATTTTACATTGCAATCAACCATCTTCAGGAAGCTTGTAAGCCGCCTTCTGAATCATAAAATGAGAAATGATATCTACCCCTGATTTCATAGACAAGGCTTAACCAGGGCTGCCAACTTTTGAGTTTACCTCGAAGTGAGAATTATAGAAGGGGGGAGGGGTGTGTGTGTGTGTGTAAAAAACCTTGCATCACAATAAGTGTATTGTGTTTGTCAAAACATTTGGTAACTAAACAGAATTTCATTAATTTTAGTGACAACATGTTACAGTGTTTATATGATACTATAACTGGTAGCCTACTGCTTGACAAAAAACAAAAAAAAATCACAATTTCAATTCATAAACTTGTGATACGATTCCGATCTTGATTCAATATCGATTCATTTGGATAAATACCAGGTACAGAAGATACATGTTAATCATTCTCAAGAAAAAATTCTCTCAACTAATGCTGTAAACATACAGGGAGCCCTGTTAGCTGGTATTATTAATAAAGATTAAAATGAATAATAGTTACCTTAGATATGTAAATCTGCTTTGTATGCACAAATACTACGTTTCACAATGCCGCCTAAACATCTTTTGATGATCTAATCACTCTAGCAATTCTTGATATCATACGTCAAACAGTCTGCGCAACACATTGGTTTTTTTAACTTGCCGCGAGATAAGAGTCAAATGTGTGAGAGTTGGCAACCCTGGCTTAAGTCTAGTCTCAGACTAAAATACATGTTTAAGCTGTTTTAACTGAAAGCAGCTTGTAATGACGTATCTTAAAAAATGTAAGTGCCGTTGTTTTGTCTTAAGATGCACACCAGTAATGTTTTTTTCTAAGGCATGTTTATAAAAGCTACTTTATTGTCCTAATTAAACTAAGGCCTAATCCTGGCTTAATCTAAGCCCTGTCTGTGAAACCAGGCCATTAGGGAAGGGTCACACACTGCTCTCACCTGTGGGACCCCTCGCCTCATCTGTCTCTCCAGTGCTGTTGCTTGGTTTCTCACCTCCATCTCATAGCGCCTCCTGCTGTTCTGGATCAATATATGTATCCTTTTAGTTTCAACATTCAGATTCATTTTAATCAGCTAATGTTCCATGTTATGAGTTTTGAAATGGTTGAAGGAAGGAATCCTTTAAGTATATATTAGTTCTGCTCTTAGATTTAGCTGCCGTTATAATTTTAATAACAAGCAGGTGTTTATGCAGGTTTTGTTTTCTTCAAATGCACATTTTCTTGTTTGCATTTGCAATATATACCGAATAAAAACTCACCAATATGTAATCTTTATCTAGTCTGACATTGTTGTTCATCTCTTGAAGGACCTCGGAGTGGAACCAGTGGAACTGAATCAATCAGACACACTCATTAAACATGGGATTGGCTGTACAGACAATCTAACAAGCATTAAGTCAACAAAGTGAAAGATATCGAAAGATGGGTCAATAGAGGAAGATTTGTAACACACCATTCCCTCCAGCTCATTGGTGAGTCTCCTCTGACTGTCTGAGATCTGTATCAACACATCACCTGCAAAACAAACACACACATGCATTTTTATTTATGATCTTATAACAGCCATTGCACTGTATTGTCTGGTTGAGTGTCTGTGCGCTAAAGTATAGGTATTACCCTCTAAAGGTTGCACTGCCAAGCTGATGTTATGTCATCATTTATTATTTAACGTCACAGAGGAGGTGCAGTTATCTGATATTGACTACAAAACTGACACACACACACACACACACACACACTGTCACACCATCTCTCTGTGGCCATAAAATATGATTCATTACAACAAAAGCACCATTGAAATTTAATGAAATTTTTCCATTAAACCACAACAGGGTGATAGATGTCAGCCATAAATAAACACACACACACATTCTCTCTCTCTATTTCTCGTGTGCATAAGAGAGTCTGGGGAAGAGCAGAGTGCATTTACAAGAGCAAAGTACAATATGAGTGTTTGAAGGACACTGGGTCCCTCCCAATTTATCACCCTCAATAAACACACACACAAAACTCTCTGTCTTTCGTTCTCCCGCTCTGGCCCTGTGATGGAAAGTACCTATTCATCAGGGGAAAAAAATCGAAAGAATGTGAAAGAAAATGAAAAGATAAGAGAAAAATAAAAGCTTACCCAGCAAACGCGATGACATACTCTGCATGGCCTGTTCACCCATCATAGACAGAGCATTGAAATAGGCCTCACTTGTGACGGCAAGGGCTGTAGATAGGCACACAGATTTAATTCATTTACCACTGTAAGACTGATTTTAACTTCTAGTTTTCACAGTAATAATATCTGAACATCCTTTAACAAGATGAATTTACCTAAGACAAAATATTAAATAAATTTAAATTCATTAGATTATGTTATTAAAGTACTAGTTCACACGCAAACACACTAATTCTGCCATCATTATTCATTTTAGCTTCATTTTAAGCCCTTCTTTCCCTTTCACCGTATTTCTCAAATCTCATTCGATTTGAATATGTGCATTTGCCACTTTAAATTTGCTGCTTTTTTGATGGTTAATAAACCAATGACGGCTAGCTTCACTGACAACAAACGTGATGTGATATATTTGAAAATTCAAATGTATTCTAAATATATTTTGGAAATATTTGATTATTCTCAACTGTGAATGAGATTTGAGAACTGCAGTGAAGCTAAATCTAAAAAAAAAAACATATTTTTTTATATGATTTGCTTTTATTACTTTGTCTTATTGTGTGTTTTGGATTTTGTGTTATGCTTTATTAAGTTTGCCTAATCATATATTTTGTCTTTTTACCATTTGTTAAGCACTTTGAATCAACCTTTTAAGACTTGTTAGACAGAGAATATATCGTACTGTAAGTGCATTTTGCCTTGTTTCATTGGCAGGTTTGTTGTCTTGTTTTAAACATAGTTCAATCATGTCAACTCTCAGAATAGTTTTAGCATGTTATTGAATATGGCATTGTTAATGTATTTGGTCTTGGCAGACTAGATCTGCTACACTGCTGCTGTTGTTGATTGCTGCTGCAGCAGAGGAAGTATGGATTTACTACTGCCTATATCTAGGCAGGTGGAGCTGGGGGACTAGCCTACAGCAAACACTAAACCAGGGCTGCGTTCAGCCCCGACAAAACGTTGCAAAACGTTTTTTAAACGGAAACGGTGGTGCGTTGAACACCACCCTGTTCTGATGACGCAAGAGTTGCAACTATGGCAGCTGAGAAGGCCATTCTTTGTGTTCTTTTTGAAGAATTTTTGGAGCCTGATTAAATCGGTATAAATACGTGTTTAATACTGCAAAATACGCTCGATGTTACAGTCACTGCCCTTGTTGTCCAGAATAAAAGAGAACATCCCAATCGAGTGAAGGGATTTGTGGAAACTTCTAATTATTGTGATACAACATTTGCCTCGCATTTCAGCATGAAAAGACAAACATTTCAGGTGAAGGATAATCCACTTCTTGCCTCCTAAACTGTGTTGATCTATATTATTTTTATTGTAAGTATTAGGCTTATCATTATTGCTGATCACTGTTGTTGTGCTATGATATTGTAATATTTACCATTATATAAATCAGAGGAGTATAGAAAAGTTTATGAAAGTGTCACTTCACAATACAACAGCAAAAAATATTAGTATTTTTATGTTACATTAATACCCATTGTGCGCTCTGTATCTTTAATACCGCGTGGTTTATATACATCTTGCCACTGATTGGGCTGACATTTCTGACACACCCACCAAACCCATCTCAAACCCATTGCACACCGTTTCCAGGAAACTTGTCGTTCAACCTGGAAAACGTAGCAAAACGTTGCGCACCGGTTTGAGCTTGAACATGCCCTAGATTTAAATGTTGAGCAAACAATCTCATTGGCTGAAGGATCAGCAGAGGCCAATCAGCCTGTGCCATGAGGTAATGATGTGATGCTTACAGATTGCATGTAAAGGGAGTATCTGCGGAACAAAAGTGGGCGTTTCTGAATTTGTAGGTGTTTTCAAACTGGTGGGTGTTTATAAATCATGCAATGAAAATGATCCCCTTCACCCGACCCGACCCCACCCCTAAACCCTACCCACACTCTGACGTTGGCAAATCAGGTAACGCTTTAAAAAACGCCTCTCTGTTTATGGCCTCGCCCACTGATCTGGTAACTCCTATTACTGTCCTGCAGAGACCTGCACTTGTGTAAAGGGCCTATCTGCCACTGACCTCTGGAGTTTCATGACTGAACAAGATATATCACACTAAATTTACGATTTTATTCTTGTTTTCTAATTATTTTCTTTCTTTGGGCTGAAGTTAAGTACCTTACAAAGTAAAATATTGATCATCTAATCACCAAAATACTGTAAAAAAAAATATAAAATCTTTTTATTGGTTCTTTAATCTTTTGGAAGATGACTATCAAACAATCAGAATGTTCTCCACAGTAACAGCCACTATCAAAACTACTGACGTACATATGTCCAGTTTGTCCCTGTGTTAGTGAAACTCATAAAATAGACAGTCATTAAACAATGATGTTAAAAGAGCCAATGACGTTGCAGCAACGCTGACTTATTATCATCAATGACAACCGACAGGCCAAAGTTCAACCACTCCACTTTCCTTCTTCCCCCTTTCATCTTTTTCAGTCTTACAATCTACCTCATTCATTCTTTCTCATGTTCACTTGCCTTGGAAAGCCTGAATGTAACTGTTTCCCAGTGCCACCAGTCTCTGCAGGCTTGGATTGAACTGCTCCATTATGCTCTGAGCGGATAGACAAACAGTGTAAGAATGATACAGTCCGATAACAGATCAAATGTCAACACATTTTGTGACTATATGTTACTCCACATCAATCTGTCACCTTGGTTACAGATTGCTATTTGTCACAACAAAGTTTCCTATCTAAAAAACGCTTCTGAAAAATGTGTTTTCCATATATATATATATATATATATATATATATATATATATATATATATATATTGAACTTAATATGAGCAAATTGACAAAATTCTATGCTTCATGCTGAATATTCATAGATTTACTTCTTTTTTAATTATTGTTATAAAATTAAAATATAGGCAACATTTCTGGACAATATACCTTTTTATATGAATGTAAAAAATGTCTACTCAGTTAAAAGACATGTGATTGTGTATAATTCAGACTCAAGAGTGAGAGACTTCACGCTCACCGTATAAATGCCCAGAGTGGTGCGGTGCAGTTGATCACTGTTTTGTCCTGACATCTTGATCTGTCACCGTAGCACAGCAAACAAATAAACAACTTCCACTGACTAAACAACAAACAACCAGACTGACCCACTGCTGTCTCCACCTTGTTTCCTGTGTCCTCTCTTGTCTTGTCCCGTTTGTGAGTGAGTTCGTGTGTGAGAGAGAGAGAGAGAGAGAGAGAGAGAGGGAAACAGTGAGCTATTGTCACCCGTGTGGCCTGTGAATTATTGAACAGTCCAGAGTAATAAAAGTGTGACTGAGGTTAGACACCTGCCGTAAACACTGCACACCAGAGATAGCAGACAAGACTGCTGTTGGATCGTCTATATTTTAGTATTTTTCTGATTGCGGCAGACACTTTTATCTAAAGCGACTTGGATTGCATTCAAGCTATATATTATGTTGTCATTACAATTAAATAAATTCATTATTTTCATTTGCGACAGGCCCCAAAAATGTTTTATACAAACTTGCTTGTGCTTGGAAAACAACTATATTCTTTAGCATCACTAATTTCCTTCTTTATCCCCTAAGTATAATCATACAATATATATTAAATTTTATATATATATATATATATATATATATATATAGTAGTGTCATTATTGATGATGATGAAAGTTTAATATGATAAAATAAAAAAATAAACTATAGATATAAACATATCACATACATATTTTGTAGGAAGATAGATAGATAGATAGATAGATAGATAGATAGATAGATAGATAGATAGATAAGCATTATTAGTTGTATTAGCATTAATAATAATAATAATAATAATACCTGTGTCAACAACAAAACCATTGTTCTTCCTTTTCTATTTCCCCCCGCCAGTTTCAGTTAACTCGATCAGTGTACTCTCCTTGTATGGGCCGCATTGTCAGAGGCGCGCGGGCGCATGTGTGTGTTTTGTGTTTGGTTCACTCCTCCACGGCGCAGGATCTTTCCATCGCTTCCGCGGAAGAACCCGTCTCTGCTGTCCCACTAAAGATGGAGCTATCTGCGGCAGGCGACCGTGTGTTTGCCGCTGAGGCCATCCTGAAGCGCCGCGTCCGTAAGGTCAGTCTGTTTATTAAAACTCATTTTATTTCCTTTCACTGCGGCCTACAGACGCACTAAACTTCAGCCCTGCAGACCGAGTGCAGTGCATTGAACTGCATTAGAGCACCATGCTTTCTATGCAATCATAAAACCGCTCGAGTTAAGCGTATTACGCGCATTTGTGTATGCATTCATACACAACTATTTGGACTGAGTTGCTTAATTTTGAGCTCAGGGTACTGTGTATGTTTGTTTAGGTTGGAGTGGCGCCAGCTGGAACTGGTGCTGTTAGCGCGTTAGCTTTTTTTGTGTCTACCCGAAGTGCAAATTTTTGACAAAGGCCGGTTCGTCTGACACCCCATCGACACTGCAGGCGTGCGGAATGATGCGACGCGACGCTGCAAAACTATAACGCTAGCGCTGTAGCCTAAACAACGGGGCTGTTTACATTGCGTTGAAATCAATCAAACACTATACATTTGTACAGTTTCGGTAATTTATAATGTAATATTTGCGTTCTGTAACGGTGGCGTCGCGTCGCGTAGCAACCACTAGTTTTTACGTTCAAGTCTCTGTTTGTTTTTGTTTTCTGTACAGCAGGTTAAATTTTGGTTGTCAAATCACCAACATCTCCTGATATTTAAAAATATGAACGAACTTTGAATATGGTGTTGCAATACGCATGTGCATACATTTGATGGAGTTCATTAACGAATGGGCATATTTTAATCGTATATTTATGGGGTAATGAGAATTTAAAAGAGTCATGCCCGTCCCGTACGAAAATTAACCATGGTTTTACTACGAATAAAAAACAAAACAAAAAAAAAACAAGGTTATTCCATGGTAACCACAAATTAACCATGGTTTTGCTACGAATAAAAAAAAAAAAAAAAACCAAGGTTATTCCATGGTAACCACAAATTAACCATGGTTTTACTACGAATACAACCAAAAAACCAAGGTTATTCCATGATAACCACAAATTAACCATGGTTTTGCTACAAAAAAAAACATAAACTATGGAATTTTTGTGGTTATAAAAATGGTAATCAATACGGCAAAAAAACATGTTTACTATAATAAAAACATAGTTAACTGACAAAAAAAATAAGTAGTTTTTAAGAATCTTTGCTTTTCCATCTAATAGACATAAATGTGAACTGGGGCTATCAAGCTTCAAAAAAGGGCAAATAAAGCATAAAAACACCTTAAAAGTGGTCCATACGACTATATCCAAAGTCCTCCTAAAGCTTTAAAATAGCTTCATCATATGAACAACTTCCACTCGACTCTAAATAGGACAAATGTATTTAATGGTGGATTAATGAATATGGGCTACTTTTATGATTTACAGTGCTTTAAAAAATACGAAACATCATCTGTAAAGGACAAGCTGAGTAAAGATTCTTTAAAAATATATACTTATGGGTTCCACTGAAAAAATAACCGCATGCGGGATTATAATGGCATGAAAGAGAGTAAATAATGACAGAATGATCTATTCCTTCAATGAGAGGTATCTTTCAGAAATGTCGGGAACTGATTTGTCTTTTCCATAGGGACGGATGGAGTACCTAGTGAAATGGAAAGGATGGGCAATAAAGTGAGTGAACTGAAATATGATTCATTAGTTAAGCTTGTGTATATAAAAGAGGTGGTGGATGTTAAATGATGTGTATATTTTTCAGGTATAGCACATGGGAACCTGAGGAGAACATCTTAGATGAACGACTCGTTGCAGCGTTTGAACAAAAGTGAGTGTTATTGTTTATTGTTGTTAATGATTCTCCCCTGATTAACAGTTTGAAAGGAAATGGACAAGTTACGAAATGTTAGCTCGTGCAATCATGAGCGTTAAATGTGTTTGTGACCGTTGATGCTTCTATTTGAAGTGGTCTCCTTGAGTCAAAGCTAGATCAGCTCTTTCCTGCATACCCACAGGAAGCAGTCATCTCTATCCACATCACATGAATACTTGATTCACACATCTAAAGTAAAACTTTGTAGTCATGCTTTGTGCTCAGAGGTACTTTGTTGTTCATAAAGCTCAAACTGGCACAACCACTCAGTATATAAGCACAAACCCTGACATAATCTCAAACCCTTTGAACAACTCATCTTTTTACTCAGAGAGCGAGAGCAAGAGATGTACGGACCTAAAAAGAGAGGCCCGAAACCTAAAACGCTGCTTCTAAAGGTATGTCAGCAATACCAACTAACATGGAAATAAATGTGTTTTGTGGTGTTCAAAGTCATTTAGTGAATTTGTTTTGGAAATATGCTTTTAAAATATTTCAAGGAATGGTTCACCCCAAAAATGAGAATTGTCATCATTTACTTACTCTCATGTTCCAAACCTATAAGACTTTTGTTTGTGTTCAAAATACAAATGAAGATATTTTTAGTGAAACATGAGAGATTTCTGTCCCTCCATTGTAAGTCAAAACTAAAACTTTGACACTTCAAAAGGTTCATAAAAATATTGTAAAAAAATTGTATGTAAATCGAGTGGTTTAAAGCCATCTGAAGACATGCTTGCTTCATGATGAACGCTTTTAATTTAGGCTTTTATTCACATGTAAATATTGATCAACGCGCGTACACATAGCACATCAAATATGATAAATGGGAGCTCATATGTACACTCTAAAAAAAATTTTTGAAGTTGTAAATAAAACACAGATTATTATGCATTTTACAAGGGAATACTATTTCTTTGTAATAAATTGTGAAATTTAGTACCAATTTTTGAGTGAAAATTGTTTCTACACCAAAAGTGTACTTTTCAGTGTACTTGCTTTACACCATGTCCTAACCAGACGCGATGCGATAAGATTCCAGAGACGAGCAATTTGACTGTCCACACTAGACGCGACGCGACAATGAGAAGCGATCAAATCAATCAGAAACCACAGCCAATCAGAAGAGAGTGTGGGCGGGCTCTCTCGGCAAGAGCACAGCAGACACAATGAAATGGGCAAGTACATAGTCAAATTCATAACTATTACACCATTTAAAGTACATACGGAGTGACTGAACCAATCTTTGTCATAGAATACGCTTGTTTGCATGCATTGAGTTGACAGTTTGAACGTTCTTGTGCCCCTTTATTTATTTTCAAGATCTGAGGTGAATTGGCCAGTGTTGTTTTCATTACAGCTATGAAGCTGGGAACACAGAATGATATTCAAACTCACATTAGACCCTTTTAACATTAAATAAAGCACATAAACAGTACCTGATGTTATCATTGCCATACTTTGTGTTGCTGTTCCAGCCGCGACGTCGCAGAGAAATAGAAACTGTTTCTAAAATAGAATCGTCGCGTGTCGCGGCTGGTTAGGACAAAAACTCAGATTAACATGGAAAAGATACCTTTTATCGCGTGTCGTGGCGCCGCGTCGCGTCTGGTTAGGACACGGTGTTACATGTGAGAACAAGCTCATTGGTTGGGACAGAAATCTCTCAGGTTGAAAGTCTTATTGGTTTGCATTGACATCAGGGTGAGTTAATGGTGACAAGATTTTCATTTTTGAGTTAACTAACTCTTTTAAAAGTGAATAATTTTTGACTTTTTCCCAATTATTTAGTCAAGAGCGCAGGCTGCAGAGACTTCCCCAAGAGTCCCGGAGTTCAAGCATAGTCGTCCTCAGCCACATTCCAAGCCTCCTCCACCCTCAGCTGCACCGTCCTACACCCCAACTGCCCCATCTAATGCTAAACTGCAGTCGGGCGCTGCTCAGCCCAAACTGAAAAAAGACATTCACCGCTGCCATCGCATGGCACGTCGCCCCTTGCCCCGCCCTGACCAAACAGTCGGTCCCTCTGGTCCTTTTTCGTCCCGTCCGACAGTCAGTCCGTTTTCGGAAACGGTCCGTATTCTCAATCGAAAAGTCAAACCCAGGGAAGTGAAGAAGGGACGGGTTATTCTGAACCTCAAAGTGGTTGACAAGGCTGGGAATGGCGGAGTTGCTAATAGTAGAAGGACACACATGCCCGCTGCCCAGCAGTCCCATTTTGGGCGGCAGAAAATTCCATCCCGGAATAGAGTGATTGGTAAAAACAGGCGGTTTGGAGAAGTCTCCTACCGAGGAATCCAGTCCCCAATTAGAAGTTCTGGGTTTCCAGTTTTCGGAAAACTCTTCGATTCTCACTCTCTGAACAATGCAGAGAACCAGACTCAAAGCGGAGAGAGTCGCAACAACACAAACAATCTCTCTTCCTCCAAAAGTTCAAAGGTCCTGGACGTTTCCAAAGGTCAGACTCTCAATGATGAACTGCCTCCATCAAACTCAAGCTCGGAAGTTTCGGATGGTGAGCCACCCTCTCCGCGACAAACCCAATCCCAGCATTCCTCATTGCCACCCAAGACCTCTGCAACAAACGCCCAAGATCCTGCCCCTCACAAAGTGGGCGCTCAACCCGTGGCATCCAAAAACAGCTCGGGTCCTTCTGCTCTTCCATCCTCTCCTATGTTTTCCTCTTCCTCCTCAGCGTCGTCATCCTCAGAAGACAACGAACACATCCTAGACCTTTCCGTACCTCATGAAATGGACAGGCGATTGCGGAGACGGCATCCCTTCTCTGGCCGTCGGCCGCTCAAGGTCCCAGAGGTTCCTGTGTCAGAGGAGCCATCGGAGGAAGAGGAAGATTTGGACTGGCATCCTGACATGACATCCCGATGTGCCAATGTGGTCGTTACGGATATCACAGCTAACCTCCTCACCGTAACCATCAAGGAGTTCTGTCATCCACCGTCCGCTACCTCTCCTCCCTGCTACCCCAAAAATAAATCGGCTCAAAACGACACACAACAGCCAAAGCATCCCCCTAACAAAACATGAGTGCAGACACCACAGATACAGCCTCCTCTAGCCTTCAAAAAGGGATGTTAGGAGGTTTGTTAGTAGATTGTTTACAGTTTCAGCTGCCTGATGCTCATGCGAGCCTTTGTTAAGAGATATGGCCAAGCTGTCCACTCTACAACACTGTGCCATGACTTTTATAACCATGAAAGAATGTCTTGGGTGAAGGTTTTTTGGCTCACTGTGTTTAATCTGAATACATCAACTTTTCTTACCAATGAGAAAAGATTTACTCACCAATGGCTTCTTCCAAGCAATTTACTTTATGATATTTATTCCATATATCATAACTGTATGTGTGTATATACATACATGCATGCTACCATTCAAAAGTTTGGGGTTTGTAAGATTTATAAATGTTTTTGAAACAAGTCTCTTATACAATATATAGTAAAAAAAAGTGATATTGAGAAATATTATTACAACGGTTTTCTATTTAAATATAAATAAAATGTAATTTATTCCTGTGATGTCAAAGCTGAATTTTCAGCATCATTACGCCAGTCTTCAGTGTCACATGATCCTTCAAAAGTCGTTCTGATATGATGATTTGATCAAGAAACATTTCTTATTATCAATATTGAAAACAGTTGTGCTGCTTAATATTTTTGTAAAAACTGTGAAGAAACTTTTTTCAAGATTCTTTGATGAATAGAAAGTTCAAAAGAACAGCATTTATTTGAAATGTATTTATTTTGTTACAACTTAAAAGTCACTTTTAATCAATTTAATGCATCCTTGTTGAATAAAAGTATTAATTTCTTTTACAAATCCTACTGATCCCAAACTTTTGAATGTTTTACACACAGTATTGCATCTTCAAACTCAAACTGCAGCATTTTCGATCATTTCTGTGAGCGAATGTATTCTGTATAGCATCAAAAACATTGAAATGTACTGTAAACCGCAATTGAGGGCTCAATTTTAAGACCTTTTTAGTTATATATTATATTCTAAGGATATTTTCAGAGTCCAAATTGATCAAAATATGAATAAGAATTCACTTTGGAGAGTAAGTAACCAGTTGTCCGATAATTTGTTAATAGCAACATAATACATATTTTAAATGTAAGTCTAATGTAAGAACGGTAGTCTGAACCTCACCAGAGTTTTTCTTATATTGTCCTAATAACGACAATGAAAGTGGTGAGACCTTCATGGCGTTAAAACACAAAAACATTATTTTTTGTGTGATTACCTGCAGTGACGGTTGCGAATATTCAAGAGAAAAACAACTAAATATATTGTCATAGCAACAAAATAAAATTTCTTTGCTAGTATATTTCTTATATGAAAATATTTATGGCCATAAAAGTTCCTCAGTTCACCTCTCATTGTGGCACAAAGTTAATTTTGGACCCTGGTTATTTTTATTTTTAGTTAGGCTTTGGCATGTGGCAGGATTCCTGACACAGGCACCTCCAGCTTTAAGGGTCCCCACAGCCAGTACCTTCATAATGAAGCAGAATAACAACCATCTATGCCAAATTTGTATGTTTTATCTCAGTGTTTATGCCTGACGAGTGTTTATAGTGCTGTCTTACCCACATTACCTTTCACAGAGGTTCTCAGTAAACAGTAAGAAAAGCTCAGGCAAGAGAAGAGAATGAAGAATAGGAAGTTTTGTTGTTGCTAAGCTGAAATGCAGAGATAATTGCCAGAGATTCAACTACAGAAATCTGAGCCAGAAAGCCATGTGTTCCTTCTATGCTTTTTCTAGATTTATCCTCTAATTTAGCTCAAAATTTCAAAAAGGGAGCAGTATTGTATTGAAATCTAGATGTTATTTGATGGACTCATTCAAGAAACCTTAACTATTATTTAATGACTAGTGTATTCATGTTAATGTTGTTTTATTTTTGCCTTTTTAAAGACATTTGTTCAGCTATTTTGTTTCTCACTGAAGTGTTCTTCTGTAGTAGAGACTCTAAATGCTCTAAGTACTGCAAAAAGCTTTGAGTTCAAATGAAGACAATAAGGTCATCTTTCGCTCTCACTTGGAATGCTAGGAATCACTTTAAGATCATTTAGCTCTCTATTTATGATCAGGGATGGAAAAATCTCAACAGAGAGAGTGTGTAGTCTGTGACTGTTTGCTTAGACTTTGGTAAAGGGCATTTTGGGAAAAGCCAGCTTTTGATCTAGTCCTGACGTGGTTGGAACGGTCTCTACCCTCAAGTTAGGTTTTAATGAGAACTGAAGTTTAAACCTCATGAGCTTCGGTCTTGATGCAAGCCAGTGTCAGTTTTTAAATGAGAAAAGGCACAGGCGAAACACACTGGCCTGATGAAGTGGATGGTGATGTCATTGATATGGAAACTTTTGCTGTGGCCAAATACAATGTTTAGGGCTTTGCTTAGGGTCATAAAATGAGCTCATAATGCAGTTTCCCTTACGTTCTTGGCGTGCCTTGTTCTTAATGTCCAACAAGCCTTTTATATACTTTATTTAAAAGTTGAGACTTGATTGATTGACTCGAAAGTGAATCACCAAAAGCGCCATTCTAGATTACCTTAATTAACCTAAATTTACATAAGGTTGCTACATACAATTGCAGTTCTCCAACGTGGATTGTCTTTATTGTGGATTGCTTTTTCGGTCTGTTTCGATAGAGCTTTTTGGTTTTGTTGCTTTTGAAAATCCATTTGTCATCAGAGATCAAGCACTTAGTCCTGCTTTCTGCAGCTTTGTGGTTTGCTCCAACATTGTTGGTCCTAAATCTCTAATATTTGCTGCAAACACTGGATATTCTGACCCCTGTGGCCTCCCCTGTAATCCCACTTAACCAGCACTTCAAGACTTGTGCTTAGGAAGGGGATGAGAATCAAGATTTCCTCTCAAAATCCCCATCAGGATTGCTCTGAGTTCTCGGCATCATTCTGTTTATCCCACTGAATCCTGACTCTCATAATTCCTCCACATGTGTTGACGGTTTATCTCAAACCTCCATGATGAGGATGATTTAAGGACACATTCTCTCCTTGACCTGTAAAGAAATTGATTTTTATTGTAATGGAGTTGTTTGTTCAGCCATATTGTTTGTTCAGCCATATATATATATATATATATTATTTTTTTTTTTTTTTTTTTTTTTTTCAAATGGCAAATTTGAGGAATTGCAAACTCCTCGGCACTTAGAATGCATGTTTTCATGTCTTATTTAAACAGATTAAACGGTAATGCACTCGTGCCTTTGTGCAAAGGAAGATTTTTGAAATATGTAAATATTTTCAAAAGGATCATGCATAGCTCTTTTTTGATGTGATTCTTTTGAAGGATGTTTGAATATATGGAATTGGCTTTAGTTCTGGTTTCATGTACTTCCATTACTTTTATATACAAAACATTGTATTTAACTTTTTGTGTTGCCTTGATAAAGCCTAAAAGTACTATTATCCTGTATGCATTTAGGTTAACTCCTAATAGGGCGTTCAAGCTACATCTACCAAACTCAGTACAGTCCTTCAGGCTGTTCTCACTTCTTTTCTAATTGATTGGACTTCCTTTCCCGGATTTCCCAGGAAAGTTTCTCATTGTAATTCCTGAGCTTTCAAGCTATGTCAACCAGATATCTTAGAATCGGCTAGAAGTGGCCTAGCTGCATAAGATTTGAACTTCAAATGTTCAGGCTCAACTTTCTCCAGCTAGCATTCTTATTTACAAGTTCTTATTTACATTTGCTGTCTTGTGCAACCAGGTCTGTATCGTTAGCTGAGTTAGCAGTGTTAAGCACACAGAACATGTGCAAATCATTAATGCCCTGACTGTTTGAGAACAAGCCCTTAAACTGTGTTCAGGAGATCAGCTCCACACTGCTGCACTGTGTAACTTCTCAACCATTCTGTGTAGACATTTTTCTGGCTACAGTAGTGATTTTGTGTGTGTGTGTGTGTGTGTGTGTGTGTGTGTGTGTGTGTGTGTGTGTGTGTGTGAAAGAGAGAGAAAGGGAATACATTCTTCTTTACCTGTATAATAAGTGCTGGAATTTGACACTCCATCTCATCTTATTCACATATTAAATGTAAATAATTTTTTTTTTTTTTAACAATGTGGGAACCTTTTGGGGTCCCCCCTTTCAGTCTGAAACAACAGTCTGAAAGCTTGTTAGCCAATTTTATTTATTGATTTAATTTTTTTGTTGTAAATATTAACTTTATGCTTGATTTTTATTTTGTAATGGCCATAGCAGAATTATAATTATTTTTCATTGCTTTGATTATGTATTGTGTACAGATTTGTAACTGAAGTGTTGAAAATCATGGTAATTTTTGTATTGTCTTTGAAGTAGAAGTGTAGCTAAGCTCACTGGCCCTGTTTTAATAAAGAAATTGCATTTGTGATTTTGCAAATGACGTGTTGTGTGTAGTTTTTAATGTGATGGTATGGCATCCTATTCAGTATGTCATTTTTCACTGATCTTTTCAGTATTTTAGTAATTTTGGATGCACTTTAAAAACCTCTTATGTCTCAGTAATGTCACCAGCATCAATGCGGTATTCATTTGTGTATACTGATTGTCAATACAAACTAATACAGTTAAAAAGTGTACCTCAGGGAAATATTGTGTGTGTGTTGTGTAGACCAAACATTTTCACTTTATTCAAGGTCTTATTTAGATTCTGTAATTTAATCTCATGTAATCAACACAGGTATAACATTTACATGTAATTTCAATTTCATAAGGGAAAATGGGTAAAAATAAGCATTCTAAAAAAAACTTATTATACAAGTTAGTTCCTCAAATTTGATTGGCTGAGCACGGTTCCAAGATATAACAGCACCGAGATGTATTACTCCGCTTGTTGTGTTTTGCGTACAGGCGGCAATGTTGTCAAAATGATTCCCGCTCACACTGATCTGCGAAAAGGACTAAAAATGCTGTATTATTCACACCAGGCCAGTAGTTGGTGATGTCACTTTGTAAAGAAATACTGTGCGCCTACAGATGTGCGTTATTGTAGTTTACACTGAGACGATAATTTTATCATTTTCAAAAACTTGCTCTTTGAAACCCATTTTCAAAAGTTGAATTTTCAGGCCCTCAAAACGCCGTTGTCATGTAAATGAAAGGCCAAAACGCATAAAAAGTTTTCCGCTTTTAGTTAAAAATGGTGTGGTGTAAATGGCCCCTCAGATCACTTGAGGCAGGTTTCTGTCACTGTAGTGAAGGAATGAGAAACACAAAGTGGAGGTGGAGTGGAATGATCACAGAATGCTTCAAGGAGAGGGTAAATCTTGGTCGCTCTGCTCCACTCATATATGCTGTTACAGTCCGGCTTTCGGTCTGTGTTGTTTGATGACATTTACAGCTGGATGTTTTGGCTTCTTTTTACAACAGTTATCTTTGGTGGAGTTATTTAATATGAACTTCTTGCGAATTGAATGTTGTATAAACACAATATCACAATCATGTGGTTGGTCTGAATATCAGAATGACATCTGTGATTCTCGTGCCTACAGACAAATCACATATTCAGAACAACAGCACTTGCTTATGTGATATTGCTCAAATGTTTTGCATTTCTGATTCATATTAAAGTCAGCTTTTTTCATATTGTTTTTCATATGGTGTGTATATTCATTTATTGTAATTGACAGGTGAGATGATCAGTGGGGCTGAGATTTTAGCATCTTTGTTTATTGATGGGCAAAAATATGGATAGAGTTTCTCAGTGAAGGTCTGGCTGGTGACATAGTAAATATGGGACCTTGACTCCACTTCATAAAAGGAGACCAGACCTTCCTCATAATCCACAAACACTCCCACTTTCTGGGGCTTCACTCTCAGAGAGAGTAAGACCCTGGGATCTGCAAGCGCCTTGTATTCATTTCCTTTGCTCAGCCATATAGCCCAGTATCCATCCTGAGGACTCCGTCCTTTCCTTATGACAGATTCTCTGGCTACTCCTGAATTCCATCGAGTCTTGTTCATCACCTGCACCTCAAAATAAAATCTCCCTGAGGAGAATCCCTCCTTTCCTAGTACAAAGACATAATGATCAAATCTCTCCGGGTTATTTGGGACATTGCGCATAATGTCTCCACAGCTCACTTGTTTTCCATCATCAGACAGGATGAGTTCAGGACGAGCTGTCTCATGATCCAGAGTCACATTCACTGCAAGAGAGCAGCACCGGTTTAAAGAGGTTGAGGATGAAATTTCTATCATCATTAAAAAAAGTGTTGATGTGAAAATTCTCAGTGTTTTTTTCCATACAATGGAAGTCAATGCACTGTTGTTTGGTTCACAACGTTCTTCAAAATATCTTCTTTCATGTCAAGAAAGTCATTGGAACAGCTTTTATAAACATGCCTTAAAAATATATATATATATATAAAAAATAACATTTCTGGTGTGCACCTTGAAACAAAACAATGCTGACATATATGTCAGTGCAAGTTGCTTTCAGTTAAGACAGCTCAAACATGCAGTCTAGTCTAAGCTTAAAGGGTTAGATTACCCAAAAATGAAAATTCTGTCATCATTTACTCACCCAAAAAAAAAAGCATAAACAGCTCAATTCGTAGTTGAAATCTCTCAGATTGCATTAAGCAGAGCCGATCCTCTCTATAGGCCCCCGAACCACCAGGGGGCCCCCTTGCTCATCACTATATAAAATAAACATGACGATAATTTACCATAACGTGAATATTTCTCTATAAAATGCAAAAATATGTGTGGTGTCTACTAAACATTGGTGGAGTCATGTGGAAATATTTTAATAATGATTTATATTGATTCAATAACTGTTTCGAACTCGGACATCATGCAGTGCTGCAGATAGCCTAATAATATGCGTCTTGACATGGCTATGGCTGCAAAACAAAACTATCCTTCTTGAACAGACAAAAAGTGCCAAGAACGAAGAAAGTATGTATTTTTGTTACATTTTCGATTTCTTATTTAGTCTTCTTGACAAAGCAGTAAATTCATAAGCAAGTCGTAAAGCAATAACTCCAGGTCTCCACCGTACTTCGTTAGAAATGACCAATGATGACATGTAAGTTTCGGTTTGTGTTACACATCAATAATCAAAACGTTCTTATGCGTGGTTTAATGTACAGAAAAAAATAAACATTCCTGTTCGGTATTACAAGCTGTTGTGTGACTCAGGTAGGCCCTACTTTAAAAACAATGCCCAACGTCTAAAATTAGATAATTTAGAGAATTATTTAGGCTATGTAGTCTATTTTCGTATGTTTACCTGCATTCTTCACTCTAAAAAATGCTGGGTTGTTGATTTGGGTCAAACTGGACAAACCCAACCGTTGGGTTAAAAATGTAATTAAAATAAACCAATGGTTGGGTTTTTCCATATTCGACCCCATTATTTGGGGTTTAAACAACCTAGTATTTATTATTATTATTATTGTTTATCATGCTGTAATTTCGTAAGTAAATCGCGCATTTAGAAGCAAATTCGGCTGTCATAGTTTTTCTGACAGCTATGTTGCCAGAGCATTACTAGGCCTACTATCAAAAAGCACTAATTTAGCTGTCAACGAAAATTTTGTTTTAATTTTACTTAATTGTTTTTACTGCCAATTAAACGTGTTTTAATGGGTTTCCCTTTACATATTTATATAGCCTACGTTTTTCATAACTTGCAGTTGATGTTTTAATCCCACTATAGGCTAGCTATAGTAAACCGGCAGTGCACCTTGCATAAACCATTGTAATTACTGGTTCATGCAATAATAAAGATTATGAAAATTTTGGGGGTTTTAAGAATGCGCTGACAGGGGCCCCCTCACAAAGTTTTGCTTAGTGTAGGATTAGCACTGACATTAAGAATATCTTCATTTGTGTTTTGAAAATGAATGAAAGTCTTACAGGTTTGGAACTACATAAGTGTGAGTAAATGATGACAGAATTTTCATTTTTGGGTGAACCATCCCTTTAAGCTTTGTCTGTGAAACTGGGCGTGTCACCCTTTTTTAGGTACGTTAACCACTGTGATTTCCAGAGGGCTCTAATGCTACTGACCACTAGAGGGCAGCACTAAAACACTTCAAAAACGAACAACAACGATCTGCTCCCAAGATTAAAGAAGGCTTTTCGCCATTATGCAGTTTTTGTAAAGAAGAAACTGGAACAATTGTACACTTATTTTACAGTTGTAATTATACCAAATTATTTTGGCCCCAAGTTTCTTTGTTTCTTTTTGAGTTATTTTACAAGTTTGTCACTATAACTGATGTAATGGTCTTGTTTATGGATTGTGATACTGGTTTATTGGAAATGGATAATATAATTAAACTTCCTATTCTAGGGAAATATATACATAAAGCAAAATGTATATCGATGGTACCAAATGGTAGACTATTTTCCACTGATTTAAAGATTTTTTACAACTCTCTAACTTCAATACAGAACAATCGAAAAGCTGAAAAGACATCTAAGCTGCTGACAAAGGGTACTTGATGTATTAGAAACATGATTGATTTGTGATATAAGATGCAGAATTTTGATCTTATTGTTTTAAAGTCTTTGTATTCCCCTATTGTTATCTCAATTTAAAACTTAATTTGTTCATTGAGAATTAAGAAAGTGTGTAGTGTTCAGTGTAACGAAGGCATACTTGGATCTGATTTAGGCCATCTTATAAGGCAGTCTTTCAAGGTTGTATTGCACTGAATGTTGTTGTAAAATACTGTGAAATCCAGTTGTCTTCTCAGGTAGTTTTTATAGCCAGGCAGTGTCCTTCTTTAAGCTTTCTTACACAGCACAATCAGTCTTTCTGATTTAGAGTGACACATTCCATTCTTAGACTGGTGTCCCACTTTAGTTTTTAATGAAATCAGGAACAACCTACTATTCCCTCTCTTTCTCTTACCTCTGCCCTGTTGCACATTTGTTAAAGTCACCAGGAAATCAAAATTGACTTTTTTTTTTTTTTTTTTATGGAATATTGCAGTATTATAAAATTATCTATCTGTCCACATCATTAAAAAAGTGCCCTTAATCTTTAATCAAAATAACTTTTGCAACGTCATTCTCTTCTCTGATGACGTGTTTACTGGCGCGAGGACGGGAAAACCTCATATGACATCACAGCTATGGCAAACCACTACCATCCTCAAGCCAATCAATTCCTGGTGGACAAAATCAAGTTCTGCCCTACATTTTTTCTTGTTCAAGGAGCCGTTTTACTCCTCTTAATGTTGACTTTAAAAACAGCAGCTGGCAACAAGCTCCATTCAACACAATGAATCAAATTCAGGCCTGAACATAAGGCAGTACTTGTGACCAATAAATCTTGAGAACAGAATTTTAATCTCTCAACATACTAGGAATTCACAAATAAAGTTTATGGATGATTATAGCTGATGTTTTAAGTGACAGAACAGGGTAGCCTACGTGTGGGAAAAAACATTATTTTCCAAACATGAGAATTATGTTGGCAGCAAGAGGAGAGGGTGACCAGATCGTCTTTTCTGATTATGTAACGGCAGTAACAGGATAAATTCATACACATATAGAAATTTCCTGTTCACTTTGATCCAATCCAGCATCTGCAAACTCATTGGATGCAGCTTCATTATGCAATAACACCAACACAGTGCTATTTTAATCAAGGAGGTTTTGAAGTAAAAAAAATTTTTGAGCTTTTTTTTTTAAGCTACTCATCTCAGACAGATAAAAGAATCCTTAAATCTGACAGTCTGTCTTCAGTCACTGAATACAAATCATTTCTAATACAAAGTGGTTGGAGAGTATGCAAAAACGGCTAAAGGGAAGTCACCATCCACCATTTCTTACTTAAAGTTTGAAATAACCTAAAGCCTCCAGAAAGACAAAAATCCTCACATAAATCTTGATCGTTAGGGATTATTTGATATAAATCTGTGTTAATCTTCTGGCTTTGGCCTGGGTCCTTTTAGGCACGATTTTCTCATCCTCCTCACGCGTGGTGTATGAGTGTGAGTGTGTGTGTGTGGAGGTGGATTACACATAAAAGGGTGACCCTGTAGACTTGCTGTGAAATGATGAGGTCATGTTTATCCAGGACACTAATCTCCTCCTGTGCTCGTGATTTCATGCTTCACTGGGGACCGTATGGGATCAGGGGGATTCCAAGGTTTCGGCACTTACAGTACCTGTCTGGGATGCTCACAAATGAGGACAGGAAGAGGCATGCAAATATGTTGCCACAACTTGTTTTTGTTAGAAGAATAATGTTATTAGCCCATTGCTGTTAGAAAGTCAGTATCAAAACATTTATATAAAACTTAAAGTTGACTTGCAAGCATATTGAAATTCTTCTTTTTCTCTTCAGTTCAAACCACTTAAAGACTCCTTTCAAACTTTGTTTTGTGGATAATTTAAAGTTCCCCTGAAATCAAAATTTAAGTTTTTTAGCTTTTAATATGAAAATGTTAAACAATGACAAAATTCGCATTTAGGAGATATAAGCATTCAAAACTTACAGTCTGTTACTTCCACTAAAATGGATCACTGAATTTCATGACATCACCGCAGACTTCAGCTTCTCATCAGATCTTTTGTCCAATCAAATGCTCTCTTAGAATCTAAAGTGTCCCGCCCCCTACATTATAAATAGACACTGAAGCTGAAGCTGAAATCGGTCACTTGTTCACACATTTACTATTTTCTATATGGTGAATGGCACATAGTGTACAATATAGGGGATAGGGAACGATTCAGACAGTGTAAATATGCTTTCCATTGACGCGAATGAAGTCTGGTTTCACGTTAGCGTCATGCGAATCACCACAGCGCGCGCACAGTCTGCTCCGGTCCAGAGACACGATAGCACACAGCGGATCATATGTGCGATTCAGCGCAGACCACAAAACTTATCGGACACATTTGAATTCTACACAGAATGCTGTATTTTAAAGTGATATTGGAGAAGATTAGAAGGAGAAACGGTTAGCGATTAGAAGGAAACTGAGGTTTTACTGAGCTCAACAGCTTTGTTCGAGCTGTGACATAAACAAAATGCTATTGGCTATTTCAAAAAAGGGGGAGGGGCTGTTCTATATGTCCCGCCCTATCTTACTGTTTCAGTTTAAATTACATCAACACATTGAATTATGCTACGCATTCCAAGGCACTTAATTGGGCCTTGTGTGCCATCTATTTTTTGGTTTTTATCAACCTTTATAAACTAGATTTTAAGAAATGTTACAATGAAGTTTAAAAATCTGATTATGAGTATGCAATGAGACCTGTTTTCCTGTGATGTTCAGCATAAAGCCCATATAAAGTCTAACAACATCGATGGCATCACTGTCATTTTTGCATACTGAATTGATAGACCTTATTTCTTGCATGTGTATGCATATTGAATTCTTAATTTTAAAATATTAAAAAATAGATTTTACAACAGATATATTTGATGATAGATATATAATATTTCATTAATAAATAGAATCGTATGTTGTGAGGGAATTAAAAACATGATATATATATATATATATATATAATTTTTAATATGCATTTCATATTAAAAGGTTGGTCATATTGAATATTATAAATATTTCAGTCTCCTTATAGTATGGATAAGAGTTAAGTGACATGGTTAGACCCTATATTGCATCCTGCATACTTGCTTTCCTAAGCACTACTACAGGTATTTTTTTTTTTTTTTTTCAGACTGGGCTATATGAAATCTAGCTCACATTGGTCGAACATGAGGTTGGTGTTGTCTCCACCTCCCTCGCATGTGCAGCCCACCCCTGATGTGTAAGCTAAACCCCCACCTCTTGTTGTCCCCACGGTAATACCGAGATGGAGATATAGAGAGACGCGTCCTGCGGGTTGACACATTACAGAAGAAAAGCTGTTGATTTCGCGGGTTGAAGAATTTATTGATGAACTTAATTCATTCTTAAGGTCTGAATCTCCTCGTTATCTTTTGTTTCTTTTCATTACTGATTTTATAACCGCCAACCTGAAGTTCATCGTTGTCATTTTGGCCGCCGGGATGGTGGCGTTTATCGGAGCGGTCATCTGCATCATCGCCGCGGTCCACAGCGGATCTCCACCGGCGTCCGCGGCCGCAGCGCAGCCCCTAGCCGACAACCAGTCACTGTCACCGGGCGCAACCGGGAAGGCGTTTTCCTCCGGGTCCGTCGCCCGAGCAGGACCGCTGGACGCTCTTCACGGTACTGATGCGACAAGTAGGGAACGAGGAGGACCGGAGGCGCCAACATTCTACGGTTTAACAGGACTAGGGACCGGAGGAAGCGAACAGCAGGTTACCTACAGCAGACTTATCTGCACCCCTGTTCCCGCTGGTGAGTGCAACCCGAAAAACTTTGAGCAACAAGCAGACGACCAGTCGTTATACGCGGGAGAGGATTGGGGGTACCTCCGCACCACCGCCGAGGAGCTCCGGCAGACCGTCCTACAGCAGAAAGATGAGATCCTCACGGACCAGAGAACCATACGAGAACTAACGGGAAAGCTTTCGGAATGCGAGAGCGGTTTGAAAGGACGGAAGGTCCCAGAACGGAGCGCAGGACTTGGGGATGCGCGAAAAAAGAATAAGGAGCAACTCATGATGCGGGACGATGCGGGATCATCAATGCGGACGGCTCATGCGGTGGAGGAGCTGGTGCATGCCATAACTCAAATGAAAGACCGCATTGAGAAACTGGAGGTAAGAAACACGCAAGACCTTATAATAGGCTACATTTATTTATGTGACTGAGAATCAAGAGTTTTTTGTTGGTCGATAATAAACTAGGATGTCTGAGAGATGGTAAAAATGGGAAATGTATTTAAAATGAAGTTTAAGAAACATGTTGAGTTTTTAGAAATGTAGCAAACATGTTGGTTTTACATATTTTTGAAACATAGTATTTAAAAAAAGTACTAAAAACATAAAAATAGGCTAGCCTAAATACTGTTATTGGTTAAAAAAATAGACTATTTGAGGTAAAATATCTGTGAAATGATATTTTTAAGTCATGAATAGGCTGTCAGTAATCGTGGCTTTTAAGTTCAAAATATTAGTTTTTAAAAACCTTTAATGATAAAAGTCACATGACAACAAAATGGCTTCTCGAATGTTTGTTACGTCACAATGTCTTTGTTTTGGCTAAAAAAAAGTTTTTCGAATATAGCCTAATTCATTTTCAATTTAAGTTTCTTTTTTCTTTTTTTCAAATTTAAATAAGCACCGCAAAAATATATCAAAATTAATTTTAAATTCAAAAATGTTCATTCATTCATTCAAAAAAAAAAAAAGGTATTTCGAGCATAGTCTGTTATTGACCCGGGTGGGTTAAAAACAACCCAAGTTGGGTTAAATATGGACAAGCCCAGCGTTTGGGTTGTTTTAACCCAGCAGTTGGGTTTAATGTTTGTCCTATGTGCTGGGTAGTTTTATTTAACTCAACTATTGTTTAAAAATTACTATATTGCTCGCTTAAAATGAACCCAAAAAAAGGTTGGAAATTAAAAATCAGACACATAATTACTAAAGCTACCCAGCACTTTGGGCAAACATTTAACCCAACTTGGGTTGTTTTTAACCCAGTGTAGGCCTAGGCTATAAGATAAAGCTGGTGCTAGATGGCTACTGTCTGACCTGTTGATGAACGTGATTAGTAGCCTATATAGCAGCCTTATTTTGCTGTTTTGAACACGTAGGTGTAGGTGCTGCAGTGTGCTCGTAAAGTTTATCCTACTGTGAGTCCTGGAGTTTGATTGCGTTTCAGCTCACGTACCATCGCGCGCCTGTGCCGTGATTTATCGCTGTGCGCCAAGACGCGAGTCCCTGATTGGATTTTTCGAAGGAAATATGGGCTACGTGAGCAGATTTCATGGTTTACGAGCCGATGGGAACAACAAATTACATCCTCATCACGACCACATTTAGCGCATCTGATTAACCTCGATCTAACCCAAATCCATCAGTCTGAAAAACTAGTACTAGAAGGAGCATAACGGCAGTAACTAGCCTATATTTTAAGAAAAATAAACGGTTATACTCCAGAATGTATGTTTGAAAATCAAGGATATATTTAGCCTGAGCCAATCTACAGCATGTGTTACAGCAGGGGAGAGATGAGAAACATGACACACTCCACTGGAAGCATATTATGGACTCCTGCATCTGTGAATGGCAGCTCTGCAAGCTGGTGCAGATGCCTTTAAAATTATCCCATACTTATAGAATAGAATTTGTTATTGCCATGCAAGTAGGGAAATATTATGTTGTGATGCTTTGAAATTGGTCTCATTAAACATCCAGCCTCTCTCATGCAAGGAGCGCTATTAAGGTGAGCAATATTTGCTCTGAAAAATGATTCTGTTTAATTAATCAATCATTGATGAATTCTTAAATCTTACATTTAGACAGGGTTATAAGATGCATAACCGTTTACACTTGAATATAAGTTAATAATTGTATTTTGAGTAATAAGTGTACGTTGTGAGTAATTATACTGGTTGTTAAATGCATTCACTTTTCATTGTTAGATTGATTGCATTCATGCATTGTTGTTCTTACATCATGACACACTAGTAAAATCTCTGTCTTGTTTACAGTCTGAAATGGCACCACCAGCGTTCAATCACACCGATACAAGCTCACAGAAAGCAGCAGGTACTGCCTCTAGCACTGCCCGTACACCAGTGGCAGCTGCACAGAGACGAGTGGAGGACCTGGAAGGAGAACTGAAGAGAAAGATAAAACTGCTGGAGGAAGAGAGGAAAGCTCTGCGCAAAGAGACACAGAAACATCAGGAGCATATTGATTATGGACTGGACACTGTACACCAGCGGATAAGCAGCCTGGAGAAAGGTGAGGCAGAGGTTGGATTTACTGCCGGAAGAAATATTGATTTTACCAAAACCTTCTCACAGAGATAGTTCAATCAGAAATGAAACTTGTGTCATCATTCGCTCACCCTCATGTTTTGTTCCATGATTCTTTCTCCTGGGGAACATACAAAAAGATATTATAATATCTTAAGATAATGTCTCTTTTTTTGGCAATACAGTGGAAGTCATTGGGCTCCAGTGTTGTTTGGCTTCCAGTGTTCACCGAAATATCTACTTTATAGTTTTGGAACAACATGAGACTGAGTAAATGACCAGAGAATTTTCTTCTTTTTTTGGGGGGGTGGACTCTGTATCCAGTATTGTCTTCTTTGGGCTTTTAATTTAACTCACTCTTTGTCATTCATTCTCTGTCTCTCTTTCGTTCTATTTCTCACATTTTTTCCACAGGTCTCTCTGAGAACAAGTTTCCAGAGGGTTACAGGCTCTCGTTCCCTGTACGGAGCACTTCCATGTATGCTATCATAAAGCAGGAAATCCCTGTCCTCCACACTTTGACTGTCTGCATGTGGCTCAAACCTGCAAAGAGCATCTTGGGAACAACAGTTTCTTATGCTGTTTCTGACCAGAGCCATGAGTTTGTGCTTCAGCAGTTGGTTCATGGGCCCATCGAGCTCATCATTAATAATGAGGTAGCGCATCACAGCATGATATTTGACATGTGGGGATGAAAAGAATATAACAATTCTGATTCTGATTTGGGTTCCTTAAACAACTTGTTTAATGCTTTCACAGTCTTTTTATAGGCAGCATAAATGCAATCCATTAACTGGCATATAAGAGTCACTCATTCGGGAGTCGGACTCAGGCTACACTGGTTGCACTGTTTGTTGTTGATTCACTGAAATGAATGGTTTATAGGAGTCATTCGATCTGCAATCGGACCAGACTGGTCGAGCTGTAGATGCAGTGTCATTGTTGAATCGGTTGAATCGGTAGTGCTGGATACTTTGTATTTTGTATACGGTGTGTACCATCTGCTTCAGTGTAAGAATTTGCATGGTTGAACCATTAACAGAACCAAATGTCATTCGCCGAACTCTCAGTTCCCAACCATACGAATCTACCTGACTGGAAAAATTCTGTGTTTTTAAAGTGCGAACGTCAGGCGCGTGTTTACATTAAAAAAACTAAAAAAAAACAAAACAAAACAATGAAAAAGCAGTTCAGTGGAATGCAGAAATGTTCTGTGTAAATATTTTTGTCCGTTACGCTAGTCACTGTGTCAGATTATGCGATTTTGACTTCCCAACCAATCATCATTAGCCATTTTAACGTGTGTTATGTCAATGAGAAGGCGGAACTAGTGACTGACTTCACAAGAGTGTAAACAAACAATGGTTGTAGTAACCTAATGCTGATTCCAGTACTCTCCGGGCTGCTGAAGTGCCTTAGCTATCGTTTGCAAGAATTTGTCTTTTTTCACTCGTTGTTCACTCTTTTTTCAGTATTGTTGCCATATCTCCACGAACCTTTCCTCTATTGCATAATTCCACCTAGCAACACCGATATAATCATCATTTTTTGTTTCGCCGTGTGTACGGAAGAGCTTCTGTGCTCCTATTGGTCAGCGTCACAGATGTGACTGAACCCCTCGTGGAGGACCGAAAAAAAATTAAACATACTGTGTCTTTCTGTCGGGATGTCGTGAAGCCACAGATGAAACAATTGATTCTTGTGTCCCGACGCCCATTGTCATTTACGAATCCCCAGGATGCCCTATGTCAAACGAATCATGCCAAAATTGGGCTGATATCGTGTAGTCTGAACCCGGCATTACACAGCAGATGTAACAATATTGTATTTAGATAATCTCACCAGAAATGCTGTGTATGCCACTGATACCTGATCACTGACTCAAATCTATAATGGATTCAAAAACATAATTACTCGGATCTACAATGGAACACAATGAGATAATTCCAGTGAGAATCATTGTCATCCAATGACTGGAACTAATCAGACCCATATTATTCAGTTTAGACCAAAGCCTGCCTCTTTAAATGCTGAAGCTCTTTAAAGTCAAGTGGGTTCTGATTGGTTGTCAATGTTTTTTCGTTCATCAGCTGGAAAAAAAAACATTCTGAAAGTGATTCCAGCAATATATTTTCTCTGTGTTGTTATCCTTATAACTGTGATGTGGACTTCCCTATTCTAATGGAATGAGTATTAGAACTTTCCAGTTATCATCCTTGGAGTGAAAAGCCCTTAAAAGAGAGAGTAAAATTTTAGGATATTTTCTATTTTTATTTTAAGGGATGTTTTTGGTAAAATATGAACACATGCTTAGATTAACCTCTGACTGCTCTTACTGAATGTTAAAGCAATTGAATTGTTTTACCCCGTGTTCAGCAGTGTGTTTTTCAGAGCTGTAATAGTGGACAGTAAGATAATCTCTCAGGCTTTCAGGCTGGTCTCAATTATCCAAGCACAGGATCAGTCTTTGGATTGTAATTTGGATTATTTTTTTTTGGATCCTCCATCCTTTAGGTGGCGCAGTTACCTCTCAACTTAACAGTGGGCAGATGGCAGCATATGTGTGTGAGCTGGAACCGGAGAGCTGGAGCATGGCATGCCTACCTAGGGGGCAAGCTAAAGAGTGAAGGAAGTGACCTGGCAACCCGTCACAGCATCCGACGGGGAGGAACTCTTATACTTGGCCAAGAACAGGTACGTCAGACTTTGGCTATTGTAACTGGTTGCCAGACGGTGCTAGGTCAAGATGAGAAGCATTTGGTATTCACACAGCATGTAAAAGTCACCATGAACACAATGTTTGTTTATCTTTTCCTTTACCTTTTCCTGCCCTCTTCATCCCTCTTTTGTTAAACTCCAGCATTATCCTTACATTAGGCCCAGTAGGGCTTAAAGTCATCCTCAGGTCCATTTAGCAAGTGAATTTTCTGGGAATTCTCTGAGCTGATACAAACTGGGCAGATCTAGTATCATTGGCTATTCAGAGCTTATCTAATACATTTGTGGATGTGTCTGGGACCATTTTTTTTTAAATAATATTGGAATATAAGACACCTTACAAGACACATTTAAATGGTATATTACATTTTTATGAGGCAAATCTTTTAATATCACTGGCGGTAAAACTAAAAAGGTCCCACTATTAGTCTCAGAAATGGCCAAATGTCAAATGTTCTTTTTTAATGTTCGTTTAAATGCCATTTTGGATTAGATTTTACACTAATAACACTAATATTTTTTTGTCAAGTGCTGTTTCTTACGTTTGTTTACACACAAAAATTGTGTTTTCCGAGATAATCAATATCTGGATGGAACAAAATTCCAACAACAAAGCCATCAGCTTTCTCTTATTTCTTATTTTGTCTTTAAAAATAAGCATATTTAAATAAGCTTTCATGTAAAATAAGCTATTTACCAGACATGACGTGATTTTTTGTTCAATATAGAGCTAGAGTTACCACTCAAAAATATTTTAATTGGGACATTAATTACCAGACATGAAAATTTAGTGGTTAAGGCAGGTAATAAATGAAAAACTTTTAGAGTTTTACTACAAACATTCATTTTAATATGATTTTTCCTAAACAATACAAAAATTTCTGAATATGATTTCCTGTTTCCTGCAGAGCTCAGTGGGTGGTCTTCGTTTCGAGGCGTCGCGGGCTATGGTGGGAGAGCTGTCTCAGTTTAATATGTGGGACCGACCGCTTTCACACACAGAGCTCTCTGCTCTTGCCCACTGCAGCACAGGGATGCTGGGTAATGTAGTCCCCTGGACCAGCCGTGAGGTAGAGGTTTTCGGAGGCGTCACCAAGCAACCGGCCTGAACATTGCGAGCATCGCACCAGCGTCACACAGTAATGGTCACCTGAGGGGTTGTTTAAAGGGTCAGAGAATCAAAGATGGGGTTTCAGAATTGGAAAAGATTCATCAGAAAACCACGCCACCATCAGATATGTATGTTGATTTCAAGGCAAAGTTTTTTAGTGGTGTTTGCTGAAACAAGCCTCACTATCATTACAGCTCAGGGGTAGTGATTTGAACAAACCCCTAACTCTAAGTGTTCAATTTCAGCGCATAGCTCGTCCCACACCATCTGTGCTACAAACAAGATTGATACCTCAAACTGTGCGACTAGTTGAGGAAAAATGTGCTCTTATTTTTCTAAGCAAGCCAAGAAATTTTCACTTGGTGGATCATAAAATGGGTACAAATATCCTATAGACCTAAGGTGATGATACACAGGGCAACTTTTTAAGCAATGTTGCTGAGCGATGTTGCCGAGCGATGCTGCTTGGGCACTTTCCCATTGAGAATGGGCAACAAATTTCGATCTAAAGTATCCAATAGGAAAGTGCCCAAGCAACATCACTTTAAAGGGTTAGTTCACCCAAAAATGAAAATAATGTAATTTATTACTCACCTTTGTTTATCTTCGGAACACAAATTAAGATATTTTTGATAAAATCCGATGGCTCAGTGAGGCCTCTATTGACAGCAAGTTAATTAACACTTTCAGTGCCCAGAAAGGTACTAAAAACATATATAAAACAGTTCATTTGAATACAGTGGTTCTAACTTAATATTATAAAGTGACGTGTCAAACTGCCAAACTGCTGAAATCACGTGACTTTGGCGCTCTGAACCGCTGAATCGAAACAAAAGATTCGAAGCAGTGTTTTGAAATCGCCCATCACTAGATATTGTTGAAAAGTTGTTATTTTGTTTTTTTGGAGCACAAAAAGTATTATCGTCGCTTTATAATATTAAGGTAGTGGTTCACATGAACTATCTTATATCTAACAAAAATATCTTAATTTGTGTTCTGAAGATGAACAAAGCTCTTACGGGCGTGGAACGACATGAGGATGAGTTATTAATGACAGAAATTTCATTTTTGGGTGAACTAACCCTTTAAGTTGCAGTCACATTTACTGTTGTTTGGTGAATTTTCACAAGCGAAATACAGTCATTTCAATAGGAATCCACATGATCTGGAATGTCAAAGTGAGGGCGAAAGTTTTCCCAATGCAGATTTCGCAACAAGTTCAAATTGGTCATGTGGATTCGCCATGTCGAGCAACAGAAAGCTTCTTGATTTGAAAGTGACTTGTGAGATATTCTTTATACATCGCTGTAGACCTTATTTGCCAGAGAAACATGTGCGCCGCCATCTTTATAATATTGTCTTTGAACTTCCGTTTTTGCGGTAGCTCTGTATATTTCTATGGTATTGCTGTCAAAGAATAACTAGCTGGTGGAGTAAATTTACTTGTTGTAGAGTTAACAAAAGTTATTGTGAGCATTGTATGTTTAAAGCAGATGTCTTAACAAATGTCAGTAGACCGGGAAGATTTTAAAACGATCAGTTCATTCATAAATACGTAAGATCGCTGTGGTAATACAAACCGGAAGTCAAAAGACAACGAGCGCAGCGCTGAAAAGCGGCGGAGCTACATAAGGTCTATACTATTGACAAAAGACTCTTTTGTCAGTGAAATTTGGATTCCAGCTAAATTTCGGCAAAATTTTGCTAATGTGGCCACACCTAAGCCTTATCTAGGGACCAGAATATCGTATCCAGTATCATAGGCTCTTTACCATCTATCAATGTCCTAGCAATCACCTTAGCAATATACTAAAGACCATTCCAAACACCTTAGCAACAGCATAGCAATGGCAACAGCCAATGACACCGTAGCATCGTGGGGGCGAGTTCTGCATGAGAAAGTATCACTCGTTTTAAATTATTCACATTTTTTACTAGTTATACCTTGTTGAACATCTGAGTGGCAAACATCATTTGATGTGGGATCTTCAGTCTCAGTGCTTGATGAAAGGATTTATTTTTTACCGCAGTTCAAAGCACATGTTTGCATACTCTTTCAGATTTGTTGTTATTTATACAGTGTAGCCTATTTGATTGAAATTAGTTTTGACACGCACACGCACACTCAAACAGCTGGGAATTTGTTTGCTTTTAGTCTGCAGTTTTTTATACTAGTTTTTTTTTTCTATTCAAGTTTTTTTTTTTTTTTGATGTTTTTGAATCACACTGTTTCTATGGTGATCACTCCAACAGACTTGAATTCTATTGGTCAGGCCAGTCCTGGTTGAATTCTCCTCCATTAAAAACCCTTTAACATCATCAGAATCACATCGAATTAGAATGAACGACAGAAAAAGGAGCAGTTGAAGAAGGCATTTGGCCAGACGAATACTTCAGCAATATTTCAACGGATAGCTATTAACCTTTAAAGCCATGGTTTTGAAACCCTTTATAATGTGGCATCTTCAGTGACATGCTTTCTGAGAACTGTTTTCAGCGTTCCTGTTAAACTTAATCTGCAAATATCTACAGACATACAAATATCTTCTCATGCTGAGAAATTAGCATATATAGCCTATATAGATTTATACAAAAATCTACTCAAAAAAATTATATTTGTAAAATAAGCAACAAACATTCCATATGATGAATGTATAATATTTACACCATTATATGTGTATCTCGCCATCTATCTATTTCTCTTCATAACTGTGACTGAACAGACATCTCTTGATAAAGAGCTTATGTAAATTACACCGCACATATGGTATGCTTTATGTGGATTATACTCAAAGCATTGTTTAAATGTAAAATGCAGCAGGCTGAAAATGCCTGTTTTGTGGCCTTGTCAAACACAAGAATGCTGTCCCAAATGCGCAATCATATATACTGACACAGAACTAGTTTCATTTTGTGTATGTTGCAAACAGTTGTTTTATAGGCATGTGGTTTGAGATTTCGTGGCCATACAATTGAACTGAACAAGATCATCATAATGGTTGGGAATTGTGTTTTTAAAAGTGTTTCAGAACTAAATATATTTTCTTTCTGATGTATACTGTACTTGCTGTTGTTAGTGCAATGCCTGTTTGTTTGCATTTCAGTGGTCATTTTGTGATGTTCAGTTCTTTTATTGTACATGAACAAGCTTTAAATTGTATTCAGAAAGAGTGGTTTGCAGATGATTGTTTAATACTGTTACCTTTTCTGGAATATATTTGTTTTTGAATGAAGAAATACCTTGGAAGTTGGATGTAAAGTTCTCTCTTTTTGCTTGAACATTTTTCTACACTCTGAGGATTTACTCATTTATATTTTTCAAATCTTTCTTCTATCCTCTAATGTTCATTTCTTGAATTCTGTCAGTGTCTTTGTCTGTGTTGAAATGGAGATCAAATGCTTTAATATCTAATATGACAATGAGAATTAAAATATATAGCACAATAACAACAGTGTTCTCTCTCATTTCTCTCTCTCTGGGTGTTGTTTTTGTTCTTTTTTAGGGGATGCACAAATATCCGTGATGTGAAAGAATGTAAAACGATTTTGAAAGGCCATGCACTATTTATGTTTATTATCTTTTTGTTTATTAGTCCCATTTATCCTTGTACATACTGACTGAATGTGATTGTACACATGCATATGATCACCAGATTGCATGTCTTTTTGTGTACAGTCTAGATTTGTTATCTCCATCCAAATCCAATATTTCTTTTGGAGAAAACTAATTTAATTTTGTATGACTGAGACAGCTAGATCTAAGTTTAAGCTAAAAAGAACATGTCAATGTTCCTTTGCTATAAACAGCATAGTTGCTGTTGGACCAAATATATATATCTATATATATATATATATATTTATCAGTATGTATGTACTACTTTTGTGCTGATATTTAACCATTTCCACTCTTTTTCTGTATGTATTGTCTCTTGCAGTCCTCTACTGTATTCATTGTATGAGTGGATTAGGCAACACATCTTGCATCATCTGTGCCCCTGCCAGCAAATTCAACTGACCCAGCTCTCTTGAGTATGTGTGCATCTGTCTCCTTTCTATTTTCTCTGTCTCAGAATATAAAAAGAATCCCAGCATGCTTTGACTAAATCCACCTCTGTGCCTGAGAAGCACAGACCAATAAGCCTATCTCTGGATATGTTTTTAAAAGGTGGCCTAGAGGTTCTCCAAAGGTTCTTACGACCTCAAATAAGCATCTTTTCATTTTGATTTCAATTTTTTCCTCTTTTCTCCACATTGTTCTTCAATCGTTCCTTGAATTAAGGATAAATGAAGATTGAGATGTGTTTGTGAAATCCTTGTGAATTCTCATCATACTTCAAATCAGTTAAGATGCCTTTTTCCAAGCCAAGAATGTTCAGATAATACATTCTTTATTAGCATCAATGGTTCCATGTAGAACCTTAAACATCCATGAAACTTTTCCATTTAGGTTCTTTACAGTTTAAAAAGGTTCTTAGGATTATTAAAATGTTCTTCACACTAAAAAGCAAATGGTTTGTTTAAGCAAATATCTTCTATGACATTGCTGGGAAAACCCCCTTTCGGAACCTTTATTTTTAAGAGTGCCATGTTCATGTGATTGACTTTTAATCTGATATTATCCTATTGTGTTCAGCTGGGAATCTCCAACTCTGTTTGCTGCTTTGAGGTTTATACAACTCTAAAAATGCCAACCAAGTATAAGGTGCAGAAAAGTAATGCAGTAAAAAGTGCTAAAACAGACAACAGAGTACCCTGTGGAGATGTGAATGATGCTTGGGAAGGATGTGTAGGAGGTCTTTTAACCTCTAGTCTCTGTTATGAAATACTGTTATCTGTGTTGGCGGTGTGGGCGCTGATGGCAGTCCGCTCAATAACATCTGCACGTGGAACAAAAAATAGTCAAAGATGTGTGAGCCATTTTCAACTATCCTGATCAGAACGTTGGTTGGATTAATATGCCAGAACACTGATGTGGTTGGCCCACATTGCCCATAGTAGTTTCCTTAATCTCCAAAATGTCATAATTCCCGCTGGGATTACCTCTCTGCCCTCTCTTTCTCAGACGATTCACGAGTGAAAGGCTTTAATGCCATTATAATCGAAAAACAAAAGGTTTACTGCCAGATTTGCATGGCACACCAACCGGCTGACCTTATTTTAACACAGAAACACACCCTCAAGCCTTTTTTGCTACTGTTACTGAAATTTTTGTGCCATCACTAACAAAAAAGTACTGTATTCTTGGATATGCCTTGGAGTACCATGGAAATGATAAAAAAAAGGGGGGGAAAGATAATGGTACTGTTTAGAAAGAAAGAAAGAAATTCAGTAGTCGGTGGCGGAAATAAGCAGGTCACGTGGGTCGGAGGTTGCCGAGGCCGGTGTGTATCCATGACAACACTAGTGGAGGAAAGTGTCTGTCTACAGCGCGACAGAACGGTAGGTAATTGAACTGTGGCGATATAAATGAACTATTTCCGAGCTTTAAATGATTTACATGCTTATATTTCTCCATTGCTTTCAATCATTTATCAGTCGTAGCGTTTTAAGGGATGGAGTCGAGCTAGCAAGCTAACATTAGCTCAGAGATGCTAAAAACAAACGCTTACTCGACACGTGTTTATCTTTTTTTTTTTACTTTTACATAATGATGCACTAAAGACTGAAAACATCTGTGATTTTGCATGGCTTATGTTTTATTTTATTTGGATTGCTACGATATCTTAGTGTTGGTTTTGTAGGACTGGTTCAGTTTGCAAGTTGTCTCGTGCATTGCCACTATTCTTTCTAATAATTAATTTTAAACAGATTTGAAAGATAAAAGAGTGTTTATCTTTCAAAATCTGGCTATTTTTAATATTCTGAATAATAGTTGTCTGTTGACTGTTTTGTAGTGTGAAGGTATTTGTGCAATGACTTTACATTAATCGATGATACATGACATAAAAACACTTAATAAAAAGAGTTTATGCGTTTTGATGTTATGGTGTAGTTGACTAATGACATGGACTTTAACTTGCTTTTTCAACATCAAGATTTTAGATTAAAATGCATACATTTGTATTAGAAAAAGTGTAGAACTGGTCAACAAGTCCTTCAAAATTTTAAATGAAAGTCAACATGAAATCAAAATGTACAAGTTCATTTTTTTTTTTTTTTTTTTTTTTTTATGGAATATTGCAGTATTTATAATAAATCCGATGACGTGTTTACTGGTGCGACAACTTGTCACTCACATGAGATTACAGCAATAGCAAACCACAACCATTCAATCAGTTCCCCATGAAAAAATACAATCCTATATTTTTTTCTTGTTCAAGAAGCCTTTTAACTCGGATGTACATCACAATAGTGAATAAAAGAGTATTGCAACTTCTGTTTCATGCTGATGATAAATTTGCCTTAATAGTTTGTTTTAAATGATTCTGTGGTATGACAAATGAAGCTGTAAAAGTAAAAATATTCCATGTAATCTCTGTTAATATGAGGTCATACTTATAGTTATACAAATAGAAAAAAGGGCTGTTTTAGATTAAGTTAATCATGTCACACAACTTTTAAGATAATAGTGTTTAAGATATTTTGATTGTTTCAGTGAAACTCTTGGGAGCAAATGCAGTAATAAGTGAACCTGTAACTTATTTTTAATGCTCATTAATGCTGATAATCTGGTTAAATTATTATGTGGAGGCATCACACTTTAAGGACAGAAGTAGTTACATATAAACATTACAAATTAAGTTAATAGGAGGACATTAAACACCCCCTTTTCCTAACACAGCTTTAAAGCTATAAAATGTCTAATTTACTTGATGTTGGTTTTTAAAAAATCATTATCAACGATCCCCAAGAGGTATAATTATATAAGTTCATACAACTAGTCTTTTTGGAAAGCAGACCCCAACTAGGAAATGGCTATATTTTTAAAAATACGAGTATTACTGTCCTCATTGTTCTTTTTGATAAATTTAAATATTTAATAAGGACAGACATCCTGCAAGAGAATGTTCACATTTTGCTTAAAAACACACAAAAAAATTAATTTAATTTGATAATTTTGCTTACAAACAAATGTGTTCTTCATTCTCTCTCCAAATGCTGAAAATATAAGATTTATGACCTACTGCGCTTAATAGGGGAGAGATTTGACCTAATGTTCTGTTTCTGTTTCCTTTTCATCAGACGGGACTAATCCCTCTGTCTCTCTTTCTCTCTTTTTAGTAAAGAAAAGGATGGCAGAAACTGGTGATGGTAAAAAAGAGGATGCCGACTACAAAAGACTGCAAAGCTTTCCGCTCATCAGGGTGGGTGCAGCTCGACTGCTGCTGTGACCTAGATAGAAAGAACCAGTTATTGATGTGTCTGTGTTTGTCTGTATTAGGGTTATCACTCAAACTGCTCCATTTAAAAAAAAATATATATATATGTTAAACATCTTAATCCATCATGTATATGTTATGCATTTTCTCACACGTAATATTAGCACTGCTTCGTTATTTGACTTTTTACAATCTCAATATTTTGCACTGCCTTGGTCAACTCAACATATTGCACCTTTTATTTGTTAATTCTTTTTTGAGTTATGTTTAAAGGGATAGTTCACCCAAAAATGAAAATTATCCCATGATTCACCCTCAAGCCATCCTAGGTGTATATGACTATCTTCTTTCAGGTGAACACAATTGGAGATATATTTAAAAATATCCAAGCTTTATAATGGTAGTGAATGGGGGGCCACATTTTGAAGTAAAAATAAAATGAATGCATCCATAATAACAGTAATCCATACGGCTCCAGGGCGTTAATAAAGGCCTTTTGAAGCGAATCAATGCGTTTTAGTAAGAAAAAATATCTATATTTAAAACTTTATAAATTCAAATAACTAGCTTTCGGCGGACGACCGCAAGTCGACTTGTGGCAAATGAGTAATCCTCTAACGCGATGTATGACGCAGGATGTAGGAGTATCGTAAGCTTAGACGCCTTTCACGGTTCAAACAAACAGGGCTCCTCTTTTCTTATATTGAAATCCTCTGACATTTCTCTTTAAAATTTCTCGTTTTAGACTTCTAATTCGTGACCGGTGTTTTGTTTTGCTCTATCCTCTGCACCTCCGCGTTCGTCATTGCGTCGGGTCAGAGGTTGCTCTTCCGCCGCAAATTGATGCGTACGGCGTCTGTCGGAAGCTAGTTATTAAAGTTAATAAAGTTTTAAATAAGGATATTTTTCTCAGAAAAACCCATCACTTCAAAAGGCCTTTATTAACCCACTGGAGCCGTATGGATTACTTTTATTATGGATGGATGCATTATTTTTGTCTTCAAAACGTGACCCTTCATTCACTGCCATTCTAAAGTTTTTAAGGACTAAGGATATTTTTAAATATATCTCTGATTGTGTTCATCTGAAAGTCATATACACCTAGGATGGCTTGAGGGTGAGTAAAGCTTTGGATAATTTTCATTTTTGGGTGAACTATCCCTTTAATACATCTCAGTACAATACATTAATACATATGACTTTAAGTTCTTGTGTTTAATAATAATTTATTTTCTGTACACTACTGTCTAAAAGTTAGGGGTCGGCAAGTTTTTTTTATGTTTTTGAAAGAAGTCTCTCATGCTCACCAAGGCTGCATTTATTTGATCAAAAATGCAGTAAAACAGTAATATTGTGAAATATTATTACAATAAATAAAAAAAAATTTAAACTCTTTTCTATTTAAATATATTTTCAAATGTAATTTATTCCTGTGATGTCAAAGCTGAATTTTCAGCATCATTAATCCAGTCTTCAGTGTCACATGATCCTTCAGAAATCATTTTAATATGATTTGATGCTCAAGAAACAATTCTTATTATCAATGTTGAAAACAATGTGAAAGTATTTACTATCACTTTTGATCTATTTAACGTGTGCTCGCTGAATAAAAGAAAAAAAAATAGATATATACCGACCTCAAACGTTTGAACTGCAATGTATGTACTTCATATTACTTTATATATTATTCTTTATACTTCATATATTTATATTTTGATGCTCAAGCCATATATTTTAATATAATGTAGTGACCTCAAAAAATAATCTTGTTACACCTATAAGAGCTTGACTAGAACATGTTCTGTTGGTCTTGTCTACAGCACACAGATATGCCAGAGGAGATGCGCGTGGAGACCATGGAGCTCTGCGTCACAGCCTGTGAGAAATTTGCTTCCAACAATGAGGTCAGTCATGTTTGCGTGTTTTAGTGTTATTAAGCGCAGCTTTCAGATAAATGTGTTCCCCAGGTCACACAGGTAGGGTTGGGCTCTGTGTTTCCGTCTAGTACTGAGTCAGGACGGTTCACACACTCGCAGTCTGGCCATCTGGACTGCTCTACTAGCCTACATGCTTTCATCTCGCTCTCTTTCTCGCTGATTCGCTGTATTTTCAGAGTGCTGCCAAAATGATCAAGGAGTCCATGGATAAGAAGTTTGGCAGTTCGTGGCATGTGGTGATCGGTGAGGGGTTTGGGTTCGAAGTGACCCATGAAGTCAAGAACCTGCTCTACATGTTCTTCGGGGGAAGTCTGGCCGTGTGCGTTTGGAAATGCTCCTGATGTCACTTCCCACACAATTGCCACTATGAGATATTTATACTCACGGACCCGTCTTAACTATGCAACCCTATTTGACTTGACGCGTGTGTGTGCCCAAATGTGTGAAATTGTATATGAGGAGAAAAAAGGATACAGATTCCTTTGCACTTCTCCAGGTGACTCTTTTTCTGTCTTAATGTATAGGCTTCAATTTTAAGCTTAACACACAGATTTTAATAAGTTTAATTAACTTTTTTAGCATTTTTAATAAACTTGAGGAGTTTATTGCAACTGACTGCAGGACCAAGAGACTTTTCCTGTTTACTTGCTTAAATCATATTCCTGGTCTTATCATGAGCATTTCACCATAGCACGTTATTCCAAAGAAAACTTTTGTATTTGTAATATTTCATCAAATATTTATGAACTTGGCCCTCCTCACAAAGGACTTTCCTTTTTAGTTGATGCTGCCAATTCATCTTATTTTTAAAGGGTTAGTACACCCAAAAATGAAAATGATGTCATTAATAACTCACCCTCATGTCGTTCCACACCCGTAAGACCTTTGTTTATCTCCAGAACACAAATTAAGATATTTTTCATAAAATCCAATGGCTCAGTGAGGCCTGCGTTGCTAGCAAGATAATTTACACTTTCAGATGCCCAGAAAGCTACTAAAGACGTATTTAAAACAGTTCATGTGATTATAGTGGTTCAACCTTAATGTTATGAAGCGACGAGAATACTTTTTGTGCACCAAATAAACAAAAAAAACGGCTTTATTGAACAATATCTAGTGATGGGCGATTTCAAAACACTGCTTCATGAAGCTTTACGGATCTTTTGTTTCGAATCAGTGGTTCGGAGCGTGTATCAAACTGCCAAAGTTATGCCCCCCAGTGGTGAACTATTGAAATTTCGAAACACTTATGACGAAGTAACGAAGCCTTGTTTACTGAAATCACATGACTTTGGCAGTTTGATACACGATCCGAACCACTGATTCGAAACAAAAGATTAGTAAAGCTTCACGAAGCAGTGTTTTGAAATCACCCATCACTAGATATTGTTGAATAAAGTCGTTATTTTGTTTTTTTGGCGCACTAAAAGTATTCTCGTCACTTCATAACATTAAGGTTGAACCACTGTAGTCACATGAACTGTTTTAAATATGTCTTTAGTAGCTTTCTGGGCATCTGAAAGTGAAAATTATCTTGCTGTCAATGGAGGCCTCACTGAGCCATAGGATTTTATGAAAAATATCTTAATTTGTGTTCCAAAAATGAATGAAGGTCTTACGGGTGTGGAACGACATGAGGGTGAGTAATTAATGACAGAATTTTCATTTTTGGTTAAACTAACACTTTAAATCCCTCCAGGTCAACCGCCTGTCATTGTTCTGGTATGTAGCTCCACTTTTCATGGGACAATCAGTTCCCAGTGGATACGTTTTGTTTTTTTTTCTTATTGAATATAATTTTAAATTTAGAAATACGTTGTATTACAGAATCAGTTGGGTTGCGAACTTCACGTCGAACTCTTAAGTGGTATATGTTATTCCAAACAAAATCTGCTTTTTAAATCCGTCATTAACTTTCCTTTTCTGTTGACATCATGTAGGCTGTGCACGCTGTTGAATAATGTTTACCAAGAGCCAAATTTCTATTAGTCATTTTTTTGGTCTGTCTCATTAACTCATTCATTCATCCCGTTATGTAACACTCACCCACCAATCAAGTCCTGCTCTTGATGATGAGTATCCTATTTCACTCGGAAATACAATACCTTTCAAAAGCATTTATTTGATCAAAAGTACAGTGAAAAACACTAATATTGTAAAATATTATTACAATTTAAAATAACTGTTTTCTATTTTAATAGATTTTAAAATGCAATTTATTCCTGTGATGCAAAGCTGAATTTTCAGCATCATTTCTCCAGTCTTCAGTGTCACACGATCCTTCAGAAATCATTCTAAGATGCTTCCATCCCAATATCTGTTTTAGTGCATTTGTGACTGAACATGCACTTATGTCCTCTGTAACAAATGAGGTGTCAGTCTGCATTTCTGTCTCTTTGAGGCTCAGAATACTCAGTTGTATTCGTCTGGCAGGTTGTCGTAGGAGTGTGTTTGCTGTGCGAGGCTGTTCAGAACAGAATGTGTGTCGCTGCACTCCATTTCATGTATGATTTTAAAAATGAATTTTCTCTCTGTCTCTCGATCTCTTTCTTTCTGTTTCCTGTCCAGCAGTGTCTCTCTCAGTGGGCTGCTCTGCCACCTGTTTCAGATTCCTCTTTCTTTTTCACTGCTGCCTTTTTTTTTTATCCTTTCATTCTCACCCCAGGAATCTTGTGCCCTGTCCTTTTTTTCTCTTTACATAACCAGCATTTGTAGAGCATGAATACTTGAATGTGATATAAGGGTTTCAGATTTTTTTAAACTTGACTTCTGAAGGTTTCTGTAGTCATGCAATAATACAGTTAATATTCTTTTTGTACCACTTTACAGCCTGTAATTTCAAAAACGTCATAATTTGTCATTTTTTATGACCTGAATCCTGTTCTAATAGTTTTTTTTAGCCCTATCAGGGTGGTACGTTTTACCAGGTACATTATGTCATTACAGAAATGTGCTTTTTTGCTGTTGATTACAAGTGTGTAATTTCTGCATCACTAGTGTCATCAAACAGATTGCAATTCTAACTTGCTGCCAAATTCATGACTTTTATCACAGAGGATGCATGCAGTTATGTTACAGACATCTTCCTGAGAAACAACTATAATGCAAGTAATGGTGCTTTGATTTCAGCTTTGGTAAAATGCTGCAAGATTTTATCAGAATGTGTTCCATCCTAAAGTTCCTGCAATGTTTAAATGCAGTAGTCACCCCAAAAAACCTTTAATGAATTTATTCTGATCTTTTATTCAATGTTTCATTATTTTTAATGTCAACACTGTGCAATAATTGCTGTTTTAGATAAATAAACATCCAAAAAAGACATGTGAGTGGTGGTAGATTTCTTTTATACACCTGACTTAAGTTAAACCATGTGTCCTCCGTCACCTCCAGTTATCCTCAGGTGACTCCGACTCTGACTACATCGGTAAACCTTGACGCCTAAGAATAACTACTCTGACTGGATTGGAAAAACAGATGCCTAATAATATTCTGATTGCATAAGACACCTAAGACTATAGCTACACTGACTGCATCTGTAACCCTGGATGCCAAAGAGTCTCACTCTGAGTCGGACGACGTCTCGTCCCCCATGAACACTATCACTTTGGAATAAGGTCTCTAGTGTTCCATGAGGAACACTAGAGTGTGACGAGGAATGTCTAGCGATCCACCTGCCGTAGACCCACATCAATAACCAGACAGAATCCAGACAATGCTTTGAATATGCTTTAATCATGGCTGGGAGGTAAATTTTAATTTTAAATGTCCATTGACTGATTCTTGAGTACTAGGACAAAATTGAAAACTGAAGAATTTTAAGTTGATTATATAAAGGAATTGTTTTGGATTAGTAAGAGGTTTAGTATTCACCTATGCTTGTGTGCATCTCCTGCATTTTTCCTACAAAATGTGTTTTCCTGTGTGACCTTTAGGATGAAGACTGACTCTGATTTTGTGTGATTTTAGATGTTTTTATAAATATTGGCACCATGAAATCAACACTGACATTTTTTTATGGAATATTGCAGTATTTATTAAATGATTTATCTATGTACATCATTTAATTAAATGTATGTGCCCTCATAATCTTTAATCAAAATAATTTCCCCTCCCTCTTGCAGCATCATCTGTTCTCTGATGTGTTTACTGACATGAGGGCGGGATCAACCTGTCACTCACATGACATCACAGCAATAGAAAACCACAACCATCCAATCAATTCCACATGGACAAAATCAAGTCCTGCCCTACATTTTTTCTTGTTTAAGAAAATGTTTTACTCATATATACATCACAATAAGGAAAAAAAGACTACTGAATCTTCCGTTTCATGCAGACTTTTAAAAAAAGTGAAATAGTGGTAAACCCTAAAGTATGTTTTAAAACTAACCTCTTCTATTATTACATTGCAGTAATGTTTCTGTAAGGGTGCGTTTACACTTGTAGTTCGGTTCGTTTGGGTTGTTTGGTCTGGACCAAAAAAAAAAAAAAAAAACATTTAGTCCTGGTCCGATTAGCGTTTAGATTGGCAATTTTATCACCAAACCAAAAGATACCGAACCTAAAGGCATAGGGACACGTTCACAACCTGATCGGATTTTATGACGTATTGCCTATTTTGAGGCGGAACTTACTGAACATCCAAAACAATGCTGTGTGCTGAGATAAATGCACTTGTTGTGTGTACGTAGCCTGCATATGATAGTATTTTGACCAGCTGGGAGCTCGTGAAGAGCTTATAAAATGTGTAAAGGAGTCAAAACAGAGGCAGGAATCCCTCCGTCACACACACAAATGATCTGCCACGTAGAGACGGGCAAACTCGCGACTATGACGAGAAAAATTGATTTGCGTAAGGATTCTGTCCTTTTTAGGGTCTCATCTTCCTGTTTTTGGTTCGTTTACATGTCTTTGGTCCGTGTTGCGTTCATATATCATTCGAACCACACCAGAGTTCGTTTGGAAGCGGACCGAGACCCATCTTTTCAGCGGTCTCGGTCCGTTTGTTTGGTCCGCGCCAGTGTTCGGATGGCAGCGTTCACACGTTTAAATGAACCTGCACTAACTGAGCAATCGCACCAGGGTTCATTTTAATCGAACCAAACGTGACAAGTGTGAACACACCCTAAGAGATACATATTTAATATAAATTTTAATCACTATGAAGTATTAAGTTATGGCAAATATTTTGCCCCATGTCTCAAGAATCACTGCTCTTAGGGGCCGTTCAGGCAGAATGCGTTTTTCTAAACACGTGCTAGACAGACGTGTTTGACCGTTGCGCTTTACTCTTGTGTCTTTTGCAGCGTCTCATGCATGATATGGCATTCTAAAAACGTGGCGCTCAAGTTAAAATATGTTCAACTTTTAAAAAACACGTCTTGAGACATTTACCCCCCATTCCGCATCTCGTGTTTTTGCTATGGTTCTGTGTGAACCGGCCCTAATACTTCTTTTCAATCCACAACTGTGCATTAAGTGTGAAGTCAGACACTTGCAGTTTAATGGGATTTCCTATGTGTTTTAATTTTTTAATTTCAGTATCTTCTACTTGTTTCATATTTAAAGGCTTTATATATCTAAAAGCTCCTCCTAAAGTCCATGTCCTCTTCTGTCCACCTCATCATGCTCTTATTCGATGAGTTCTTGTCCAAACATGCTGTTTCCTCTCTTATACTGCATCATCTCCCAGTCTCTTCTCTTTCTGTTCTCTTCTCCTCCCTCTCTGTATTTCAGATAAACTGAGCTCAGATCAGTTGGCGGGGTGGTGCTGCATTTGTGCCTCTGGCTCACGCTCCACATTAACAGCTTGGCTCTCTCTGGGGGACTGCAGGATCTGCCTGACATTTTGCTGACCAGGAACATACCGCAGAGAGACTCGACGGGAAGAAGAATGTGAGCCAAAGCTCAGATTGAAACAAGATCATTAGATAGAAGGAATGCATCACTCCTGAGATTTTATATACGATAAAATATGCACCAAAACCCAAGAGGGTGAAGATGGAAGAGAAAAGAGTTGAAATGAATTTGTCATTTGCTGCAGAACCTTACTGGAAAAGAAAAGAGAGAGAGAGTAGATTGAACAGAGAGATGAGTGATTGATGAAAGAGAGAGCAGCAGTTGGGGAAGATCATCACAGTGATTTGTAGATCATGAATGTTCAGATGAAGCAGAAGAGGGATTACACTGATTACATAACTCTGTCTGTGTGTGTGTGCTAAAAGAGAGATGAAGAAGTGAACGGGATGTGAGGACGGCATCAGCGAGGGAATGAGAGTGGGTTTGAGTGATGAATACAAATCAATTTTCCTTTTCCTTTGAGTTCTCTATCTTTATTTTTTCTTTTTTCTTTTTTTTTTTTGTATACTACTTTTTACAACACATTTCCAGTTCTAGGTGCTGACTGGTCCTTGTATGTTTACATGCACATTTATGATCAAGCTACAACATGTTTTTGTTTTTTAGTTGAATTATTTTGCAGTAGTAACAGCTGAAGTGTGTTATTCCTAACAAAGGCTTTTACAGCTGTGATTTTATTCACAGTATAGCACGGCTTCACAGACATTATACAGTAGAGTGGTATCTGTCCACCTTTTTAGCAGTATGAGTTCCTATTCCTTTTCTTCATAGTGATTTAAGATCATTCTTATAAAGTTGTTCATAATGTACTTATATGCATTATGCATTATATCAGGGCTGAAGGACCACCGTCCTGCTTTAGCTCCAACTTGCCTCAACACAAATACCTGGAATTTCTAGTATGCTTACTAAGACCTTGATTAGCTGGTTCAGGTGTGTTTAATTGGGGTTGGGGCTAAACTCTGCAGGACAGTGGCCCTCCAGGAGCAGGATTGGACACCCCTGCATTATATATTTTCATTAATAATTGTAAATGAATTTAAAATGCATTATAGTAATGGCAGATTCTTTGTAAAACATTGGCTTATATAAATATATATCTCGATTCGTTGATCATTTGAGATTTTCTGAATGCATCGCAATTCTCTCTTGATTCTCGATTCTGAGCTTAGTTTTGAACAGCAGATGGTACGCTATAGTTTTTAACCGCATGCTCAAATGCTCATGAAGATGAGAGCGCTCGTGCACTCTCTGAGTCTGAGAATGTACTTGCACTTTAGAATGCTTTTATGATGTGAGATTAATGTAAACAGCCCACTGCAAACACCCTTGTAATTCACTTCAACCTTTTCGAATTTTATGAATGATTATTCAATGATTAAGGTTCAATTGGAAGCAAGCAGAGTATGGCTGTTTCTAAAGCATGCAGTGCCATCTGCTGTTAAATACTAAGCTCAAAATCGATTTGAGAGAGAATCACAATGTATTCAGAAAATCTCAGAATCGATCAAGAATTATTTCTCGATTCGTGATGCACCGATTTATTGTCGCAGTCCAACACTGTAAAAAAGAATTGTTGGTTTAACTTAAAAAAGTAAGTTACCTGCTTGCCTTAATTTTTAGTTAATTGAAATTAAAAAAATTGAGTTAATATAATGAAGGCGATTGGTTTAATCAACAGAAGCTCGAAATATTATGTTATCTGAACTACATTAATTATCTAAGTTGATTTGAGAAAAGAAAAAATTTTGTGATAGCAAATCACGAAAATAATTTTTTACAGTGTACTTTATTGCGTTGTGTTTTATGGTTAATGGAAGATTACCGGATAATGTCCGGGTAATGAGCTGCCAGTACTTTTTCTGTTTTTTTAAGGATTTATTTTTTACAGTGTGTGTGTATATATATATATATATATATATATACGCACACATATATACATGTTTATATATACAAGTCGCACTCATCATTTTATTTGGTAAAAATAATGAAGATTTAAATGTAAAGCTGAATTTTCAGCATCATTACTCCAGTCTTCGGTGTCACATGATCCTTCAGAAATCATTCTAATATGATGATTTGATGGTCAAGAAACACAAATCTATGGCTTAAGTGTACACTTTCTGCTCCATTAGTAGCACCAAATTGAACTGCAAAAATGACTGTACTTTAACAGGTCTCCCATACACTCCCTGTCTGCCAATTGGTCTTATTGCTTAATTATATAACTGTTGACGATAGTTGTGACTCCTCTAATAATCTCTCATCTCTCTCGCTCTCTTTGTTTCTCACTCTGGGCTGAATAAAATATTCATTGCTTGGCAGTGTGAGTGAGCAGAGTGTCTCAAACATGTTCCCTCCTTCACGTGTGGAGATATGTCACTCACACAGTGTTTTTATTTGTGAGTGTTGAGCTTTCATCCATAAATTTCTTATTCAGACATGAATTAGAAGACTGCTGGAAGCTTCATCACGCTCCATCCTGCAGCAGTTCCCTCTGAATTCCAAATAACAGACCAGCAGTCCATGTGGAAGCTGAAAAGATGGAGTAAGAGGTATGGAGTTAGCAAGTTCACAGACGAGAAGAATTAGGAAGGTAATGCACAAGAAAAAGAAAAGGGGATGAATATTTAATAATCTGTCCTTGAGTTTGACGTCTAGCCTCTTGACACATACAGTATTAATAAACAGGATGGCAGGATGCTCTTGTGTATTTATGAGTGAAACAGCAGGCTGTTTTCTTGAATGCTGCAAAGGATTGTAAAGTGTGACGCTTTGTAGAATTGAGGTAAATAATATGCAAAAAAAAAAAATGGGTTTAGAGAACAGATAAATCTGGAAATGCATCATATTTTAGTGAATTTTAACGAGACATTTTGTTTCTTATTTATTTGCATACATGCATAATCAACACTGGCATGTTTGCAATGGAATGACATACTAATTTCCTGGATTTTCGTGCAAAATATACTGAATAACATGCTATTTTTAAAAAATGTATACAAAATTAACAAAATTATAAACATTTAAAACAGTAATATGCATCATTGTGATAACACGATGTCATTATATTGCATTCATTATAATAACTGAAAACAGTTATTATAACCGGACCTTAATATGTGGCCTTGTTAGGAGATGATCAATGATATTGGAAGAAGAGGCCATTATTACAATATTACAATATTTTACTTTATAACTTGTTAAATATGGATATTTTTCTTACACAAACGCATCGCTTTGCTTCAGAAGGACTTTATTAACCCCTACGGAGCCATGTGGAGCTTCATACTCGTTGGTCCCGTTCATTGCCATTATAAAGCTTGGATGCGTCAGGATATTTATTAATGTAACTCTGATTGTGTTCATCAGAAAGAAGAAAGTCATACACACCTATATGGCTTGAGGGCGAGTAAAGCTTGGGGTAATTTTAATCACAAATCAATGGTCCGCATTAGCAAGAATTGCACAAATACTGTAGTAGATAAAGTAACTTAGCAAGGAATAACCTTCCCCAACTTGTAGACAGCTTTTTATAGGAAGAAGAGTTGTTCCACTTACTGCTGATGGCTTCAAACAGTTTGAGTAGTTGAAAAATGTCTCCCATACAGTTAGTTTGAGTTTAATGTGAGACCAAATATTCATTAGGGCTTCAAATCTGGACTCTGATCAGGCCAAAACATGAGCCTGATAGACTTGTACTTAAGCCACTTCTTGGTTGTCTGTGCAGTTTGGGCAGGAACATTGTCCTGTTGAAAAATAACATCTTTAGATAACAACTTTTTATTTGTGGGAAGCAAGCCATTCTGCAATATTCTTCTGCACTCCAAAGCATTAAATTCTTTTTCACTGTTTTATTATATTACTACATAGCCTAACCATTTTTTAATAGTTTTAGTTAACAAATAACCTTGATTCTGTCACAAACTGTCATTTTAGTTTGCTTGTCATTATTTCCTATTATTTAAATAATAAGCTACTTCATTCTAAACATAGACTACTGTCCATTTTGATCAATGTAGTAGGTTATCCAGCTATTTCATGCTTACAGAAAATGTTCATACTATTATGCAGAAATCGTAATAGTCTGTTTCAAACAGAGCCTCACTTACTTTTTTCATACTTTTAGGGTGCACTATATTAATTAGTAACATCTTGGTAATCTGGTTTGTTTGCGCTTTAGGGTACTTGCGCATCTGTTGCGCAACTGGAGTTGACTTGTGTATGTGGAGATGCAAAAGCCACACGTAAATGATTTTACACTGGGGATCAGCCTCTCTGCGTACGGCAGCGAGCCTCTGAATTAATGATGCGATGGATCGTATCTGCGGCGGCGCTCCATACTTTGGGGATAAAAGCATGTCAAATCTGCTCCTGCCAGTTGGCCGGTGCTTTAAGGGCTGATTTCCCAGGTCTCTTCTTTTACAGCTGCTGTATGTTATGTAAAGGATCTTTTAAGATAAGCAGCGGTCTGGCTTTAGGCTGGTGCCATTCTGTGTATGGCAGTCTGATCATGTGCGTATGTTTTCTTAATTCCAGGATTTCTGACGTCAAGTGCCATTTGATGCAGTCATGTTTCTTTGAGACGGTGCCTGACGTCTCCGCTTTGGCTCTTATGGCTCTTATCGATCAGTTTTTAAATGGTTTGGAAAGAAGTGTCTTATGCTCACCAAGGCTGCATTTATTTGATCAAAAATACAGTAAAAACAGTAATTGTGAAATACTAGCCTATTACAGTTTAAAAGAACTTTTATTACTTTTATTAATGTATATATTTATTGATTTATTGTATTCATTTATTTAATCAAAAGTGACAGTAAAAACATTTATAATGTTTCAAAAAAGTTCTATTTCAAATAAATGCTGTTCTTTTGAACTTTCTATATGTCATCAAAGAATCCTGAATAAAAAATTTTTCCACAAAAATATTAAGTAGCACAACTGTTTTCAGCATTGATAATAAGAAGAAATGTTTCTTGAACATCAAATCAGCAGGCCTATATGATTTCTGAAGGATCATGGGACACTGAAGACAATGATGCTTGAAAGTTCAGCTTTGCATCACAGAAATAAATGACTTTTCTTTTTACTGTGTGTATGCAAATGAGATGTACATGAGAACTAACAGAGGTAATGTCTTGATGCCATGGCTTCGGAAGGCTTGTAATATAGTGCACACGGGAATGACTTGCATAAGGCACAAGACCACAAGTAATGTAAATAGGTCTACATACACTGGAAAATCTAATTAGTTAACCATAGCCTTAAAACATGCAAACCGAATGTTAGCAATGCAATTCGAAGAGAGTTACAGATCAAAGAGAGTGCACGTCACTCCTCTCCTCATAAAAATTGCACTGGTTGTCAATTGCTGCTTGCATAAAATTCAAGGTGATGTTTGTCTGCAGAACAATCACTGGCTCTGCACCCCCATATGCCTACCTCACTACTTCTACTTAGAAGTACCTCACTTTCACAGACCTTTACCTTGACTGTTTCCTGCTAGTGGAATGATCAGCCTAATTCCACCTGAGCAGCTGAAACTTTAGCCATTTTCAAGAAACGACTGAGGACGCATCTTTTTCATCAACACTTGACCTATTAATATTAACAATATAAAAAATTCTTGTGTACTGTGCTGACCTAGTCACAGCACTTGAATTTTGTTGCCCTATTGTTGGTTTGGTTGCTTCTATTGCTTTCCTCATTTGTAAGTGGCTTTGGATAAAAGTGTCTGCTAAATTATTAAATGTAAACGTAAAACAATTCTAACAGATCATAATTCTACATGAAAAGTAGACTAGTCAATGATCTAGTTAGAAGTTAGGTCACTTTTTAAAAGCAACCTTAATTCTCTTCATTTGAAACCACAAATAACTTTATCACTGCATCAGTTGGAAGAGAATTATTGTAATATAAATAAAGTTTCAAGTGTCCAACCAATTTGAACACTGATCACCATAATGGTGACTTCAAGCTAAATCGTTTAAGGAAACATTGTGAAAAACCGTGAAAATCAACATCAATTTATGACGTCAACTTTTGTGATGTTCTCTTAAAATTTTCAGTTGTATTTACAATTCAAAATTCAAGATAATTTTGGAAAATGAGTGAATGCAACTAAGGAGAAAGATAACTGCAGAAGAGGAAAATTAGTGAAAAGTCTATTAGGAACTGCCCCATCACAAAAAAATAATTTTTGCTTGATAAAATGGTACTCAAACCAATCAATTATTTTAACTTGTGTTTTCTGAGTATCAAAGTCATAGTATGTGAATAGTAAAGATTACTAGATTTTTACTTAAGTTAAGACATTGGGTAAAATTAACTAAAAATTGTTCATTGGAACCAACTGTTAAATTTTACAGTGATAAACACCACAATAGATAGAAAAACGCAGCACCTGCCAACAATGCAAGGTTTTGTTCACAGCTGCGTATACATAATTCAAGGTGTTTGTTTGCACATTTTATGACATTTATTACTGAGCCCACATACATCTGTCTGATCTGTCTTCAGACACTGTCTGATGAGTTGTGTCAAAAGTGGCAGATTACCAATTTCTTGAATTTTAAACTAGTGTCAGGGTGATTTTTAGTAGATGTATGAAGTCCTCTGGCAGAGTAACCACAGGTGCAGTTTGTGATGAATTTTAAGCCTTTATTCACTTTAGAATCAAATCAAAACATTTATCAATGCATGCAAACAAAGAGATTTTTATCTGTTCTTGTCACCTCAGAAAACTTATATATATGATGTCCTCTTTAAAGCTTGAAAGTTTTGGGGTCCTATTGACTTTCATAATATACTGACAAAAGCAGTTGTATTAATATTGTTTTCATTTTTTTCTTCTTCTTTTGTGTTCCGCAAGAAAGAAAGGCATACAGGATTGGAATGACATGAGGGTGATCACAGTCTTGGGTAAACTTTATCTGAGCTACTCAGACCAAGATTCTCCAAATGGAGACATGAACTAATTTTTGGAATTTGCATTAAAAATGATCCCAGATAAAGAGCTTTACACCTTATTGTGGGACAGAAGGTAATTGTTATTAAAGTCTTACCTCCTCTTTATTATAATTTAGTCTACTTATTGGGATTTGACATTTGTACCAATCTTTCTGAGACGTTTCAAATGTGAAAAATCACACAGAACATTGTATTTTCCATTTAACTATTCTGAGTTAAAGCTGAAGGGAGTGGGAAAGGACACATCTTCACATCTGTGGAGACAAATGTTTTCATGTTGACATGTGTTGTTGTTTCATGTGAGTTCAAAGTTCCTGAGGCAATTTCAGTTTAACGGAAAGTATTTTGGGCTTCTTTATAATTGCACTCTTCTTCATAGAATTCTTCTTTTGTGTTAGAAGAAAGAACTCATGCAGGTTTGGAAAGACACGAGGGTGAGTAACTACTCCTTCACCACACATAACAACACACTGTGGAGACTGACAGTGACTCAGATGTGCCACTTTTCTCTGCTTCATTTTTAATATTTTAGTTTGTCATTCTCCAAAACAGCCTTCTGGGTTCAATGAAAAGAGATGAACAAGTAAAGGTTGTGTGTTGTTAAAAGGAAATATTGACTTCCTGGGATGCAGGGGATTGCCTACAAAATAATGTAGGTATAATTTTGTATAAAAACTCTCAAGCATTACAGGATGGGAGTTTTATGACTTTATTTTACGGCTCTTATTAAATCATGAGGTTAATATAGGCTACCGACCTATTTGAGCTATTGTGTTGTTATAAAATGTACTGATAATAACACACGTAGTAGGTACAAGTGAAGGAAACATGACTTAAAAGTTAGCAAAAAAAATAACTTCTACAGCAACACTACAGTGTTAAACACCATCGAGGTAATGACGCCAAAATAATGCAGTAAACATTAACTAAACAACATAATATGCAACATAAACACTTCAATGTAGCCTACACAACTGATAACAATAATAAGAGAAACTAACTAGGAGTTCGCTTATTTCTATAAGCCTACATTTTTCAAGCTTTATTTTTACCAATAACTCACTGTGTATTTGGAAACATTTCTATTCTTGATAATTTGCGCCCTCTGGTGGACAAAAAGCAAGTTCCTATCAGCACAGACGCTTCAAAAACTAAAACTGTTAGGAAGAAGTTCAGTTAGACGATTAATAATGTACATCTAGTGATTAAGTCACAATTAGGTGTGAGTTTTACATGTACACGATGATGTTGAATCATCTAGGCTACTGTAAAGGGTAATCACTACTAATATTTGAGAGCTTTTATCATTAATTTGCAGGTGACCCATTCAGTGCAGGAAGCCTCAGGCAAGATTCTGGTTGTCGTGTGCATTGCTTCGGGCCCCTCCTTACTATTGACCTGCCCGACAGGTCAATAGTATCACAGGTAGGGTCATTTAAATATTTTAATCACGTTATCCAGACCAGTGCGATCATATATTCTTTCTCTAGGATGCTTTGTACGATATGCCTTATTCTCGAACAGTTTAGGCTGTTTGGCTCTACGATTTACTTAAGCTTACGACGCTTTTGGGAAACGCTACGCAACCCTGGTCTGGAGTGATGTCTGATTCGTGAACGAGTCGTTCTTTTGAATCGAAACAAAGAATTTGAGGATATGGCTGAAGGGGCAAAAAAAAAAGTTTAATGAAAAATGACCTGAATAACATATAGCAGAAATGTTATAAATAAAATGCACTGGAAATTTGTATTACAGTTAGTATATCAACAGATGTGGTTGATAAAACCATGTTTAGTTTTAATAAGATTTGTGCAAAAACTTTTTTTTCCATCCAAGTGAAAATTAATGTTATCGTTCGCATATGTAGTTAACAGAACTGTGACGCATGAAATTATATGAACATCCTTATTAATAACCAAATATACACGCCTTGGCGTTGTTTTATGAACAAAAGATTCTGTTCGAAAGAACCGATTATCTGAACTGTGTCGAACGTCCATTCCTGCGTTTTGAACTTTGAACGGGTTTAACGTTCGCTTTCCCTACATCACTTCCGCATACTGTAAGGTTTATGAGCCAGATTGTCCCATACAGGCGGGAGATTTGGAAACAACTGTTTCTGTTTCTGACCTGCTCGTGTTAAGTACAGAAATATACAAATCCCTCGTGACAGCTCGGCCGTCGACAGGTACGCAAGAGTCAAATATGCAAATGATGCGTTTTATGCCAGAAAAAATCTGTTCTGGCCTATTCTGTTGGAGAAGTGTGAGACATTGCTTCGTAATTATGTATTTGATAAAGAACTGTATCTGTTGTGTTGCTGTATTATTCTGCATGCTGTTGTAAAGTTGCTAAAAACACTTTATGTCGCACTGTAGATCTGTGAATTAATGGGAGTCAGCGGCCAAATGGACCCGTTAGACTTTCTAACGAATGAAGAGTTGCTACTTTTTCTTCGCCGAAAGAAGACAGAGATTTCGTGCATAGAACAACCGCACGCATTTCTCACTCAGCTGCGCGACCACGACCTGATGACGGAGAAAGTCTTTGAGGCAGGAACACGCCCACCCTACATACACTCCTTCTCTAACACACCCATGCATTAAAGGCTGGAAGTATCTCTTTTATAGTCATTCATGTTATTGCTAGCACTAGCAAAACGCTTCAGTACCATGGTTTTGTGGACATGATCATTTTTGGTCATGTATGGCAATAGCATGCTTTTTGGACATGGTACAATAATAGTATTGTTTCTGGACATTAAATCACGAATACCATGTTTTAAAGGCATGTACTATGGCAGTGCCTTGTTTTTGGTAATTGTACTATAATAATACTATGTTTTTGCACATAAAAGTTACTAGAAATGGTACTTTTTAGTAATTTTTTTACTGTTTAAAAATTTGGTGTCAGTAAGGTTGTTTTATTTTTATTTATTTTTTTAAGAAATTGATAATTGAATTCAGCAGAGAGCCATTAAATTGATCAAAAGTGACTGTAAAAATATTTATAATGTTACAATTTTGTATTGTATCACAGATTCCACAAAAATGACTATCTTCAGCAGTGATAGCTAATAATATTAAAGGGATAGTTCACCCAAAAATGACAATTCTGTCATCATTTACTCACCCTCAGGTTGATCCAAACCTGTATAAATTTCTTTGTTCTGTTGAACACAAAGGAAGATATTTTGAAGAATGTTTGTAACCAGGCTGCTTTGGGGCACCATTGACTTCCATAGTAGAAAAAAAAAATACTATGGAAGTCAATGGTGCCCCAAAAATGTTCAGTTTAACACATTCTTCAAAATATCTTCCTCTGTGTTCAGCAGAAGAAAGAAATGTATGCAGGTTTGGAACAACTTCAGGGCGAGTAAATAATGACAGAATTTTCATTTTTGGGTGAACTATCCCTTTAAGCATCAAATCATCATATTAGAGTGATTTCTGAAGGATCATGTGACACTGAAGACTGGAGTAATGATGCTGAAAATTCAGCTTTGCCGTCACAGGAATAAATTACATTTTAAAATATATTAAAATAGAAAACAGTTATTTAAAGTTGAAATATCTCACAGCTTTTACTGTATTTTTGATCAAATAAATACAGCCTTGGTGAGCATGAGACTTCTTTAAAAAAAATCTTACTGACCCCAAACTTTAGAACTGTAATGAATGTCAAAGTACCATGGTGTTACCGTCACTTTACAGTGGCACATCCACTGTAATTTGTCGAAAGCTGTTGTAAAAACACACTGCAGGTTTACCTAATTCATTTCATTATTGTGCAGATGTTATTTTAAGCACAGTGACATCTGACCTTACTTCTTTTTTCCTTTATGTCTTTCTCTCTGTAGAAGGTGAAAGGGATGCGCACCCGTGAGCAGAAGCAGAAGGGCGTCTATAATGTTCTGGACCGGCTGGAGAAAGAGATGCCCCAGTGTGTGCATCAGTTCTGGCGCTGTGTGTTCAAACATCATATCCTGCAGCTGTACCCGACGCTACAACTGCTCAGAAACAGCCTGCTGGACGGTCAGGGGTTTTCACTATTATCAGCTTAGAGCTTAGACCTGGAGGCTCATGCTGCATTATTACGCTATTATAGATCAAGAATGTGTTCATGTTTACAGCAGTGTTATTTTAGTATCATTGAGATACTTTTCATTAATATTTTGATATTTAATTTTATATTTTCCATTTTCATTTTGCTTACATTTTTAGTCATTTTTTTGTGTTTTTTTAATGTCTATATACAGTAGTTTTTATACATTTTTATTTTAGTTTTACATAAAATTAAACTAAATTAAAATGATAAATGTTGGCTTGGCAGCACAAAAGCAAACTAGTTTTTTGTGGTTTTAGTTTCAGTTTTAGTATCTTTTTATTCTCAGGCACCTTCGAATTCTATGAGAATTGTCTGGATGTTGAGACACAGACGGAGAAGGGTGAAGGAAAGGAGGAGAAAGGAAAGAAGAAGAAAAACACTAGAAAGAGAACTAAAGATGATAGAAGTGGTGAGGATAGTGATGATCCAGGTCCTTCCTCTGCATCCACACCCACTCGGAAGAAAACAGCCAAGAAACCCTCATTCTGTGAGTCCCTGAACTACAGCAGGTCCAAGTTCTCTCTCTGTTCACTGATGCTTGGTGTTAAATGATAATTAGCCCAATATTTACTCACCCTCAAGCCATCCTAGGTGTATATGACTTTCTTCTTTCTGATGAACATAATTGGAGATATTTTAATAAATATCCTGACGCATTCAAGCTTTATAATGGCAGTGAACGGGACCCACGAGTTTGAGCTGAAGAAAGTGCCTCCATCCACATCCATCCATCATAAATGCACTCCACACGGCTCCGGGGGGTTAATAAAGGCCTTCTGAAGTGAAGCGATGCATTTGTGTAAAAAAAAAAAATCCATATTTAAACAAGTTATGAAGTAAAATATCATTTAACTAACGGAAAAAACAAAACTGGCATCGCATCAGTTACACATTTTCTGTAAGTTGAATAGGGAAGGTGTAGGACGTAGCGTAAGCTTTGTGAATTGCGAGAGTTTTACACTTTCTTCGTAAGTTGAATACGGAAGGCGGTCTGGCAGAAGCTAGATATTTTACTTCATAACTTGTTTAAATATGGATATATTTTTTTTACACAAACGCATCGCTTCACTTCATCAGGTCTTTATTAACCCCTCGGAGCCATGTGGAGTACACGTTTATGATGGATGGATGTGAATGGAGACACTTTCTTCAGCTTTATACTCATTGGTATCACTCACTGCCATTATAAAGCTCGGATGCGTCAGGATATTTATTAATATTTGTCTGATTATGTTCATCAGAAAGAAGAAAGTCATATACACCTAGGATGGCTTGAGGGTGAGTAAAGCTTGAGCTAATTTTCATTTGAAAGTGAAGTAATCCTTTAATGCCTGTATGATCTGTGTCTTTTCCTCTCCTTTTCTCAGCAACTCCTGTGAAGAAAGGAGAAAAAGCGGAGATGTGGTTGTGGCCTATTTATAAAACTCAGCTGCCTGTAAACTGTGGGGACAAAGAGGGCACTCTCTATCGGGACAAACTGCCTAAAGGTTCACCATCTTTCATTTTTTGCTATAATATTACAGTATGCATTTATCATACTTTTCATGGGTCTGGATGCATGCTATCTTTCTCTCCTGTAGGAGAGAAGTGCATTTTGTCCCAGGGACACTGGTTCACCCCATCTGCTTTTGAGAAGTTTGGGGGAAAGGAAAGGTGCAAAAACTGGAAAGTCAGCATCCGCTGCAGAAACACACCGCTTAAGAAACTCATAGAGGTAAATAATGCAGACACAGAATGTGTTTTATTGTCTAAACCATTAACATTTTCAATAATGTTTTCATTTACATTTATATTTATTCATTTATTATATGTTTCATCATAAGTTGTCGTATGGGAAACGCACCCCTGGTAATTACAACAGACTGATATATTTAAGCCAATATATAATAGCAAAATGATCATGGCAACCCATATTATTTCTAGTTTGTCCTATACAAATAAATAGTTTATTAGCATTTCTTTATTGTTTTATTTTTACTCTATATTAAATTTTCTTTCACATATAGTATTAATATAATTTAAGATATAAAACGTTTTGGTTGTTATATTTATTAGCTAATATTTCCATGTTTATGCATCCCACAATATACAATAGATATGAATATAAATATACATGCACAAATTAACTTTTTAGCTGTGTTTTATTTTATTACTTCATCCAAACACCCACCATTGTTTTGAAGGATTTTTTTCTTAAGGTGCAATCACAAAATATCATTGTTCAGCGAATTTTTGCAGGCAAAAATCCAGCCATTTCAATAGGAATCCACATGATTGGGAATCTCACGTGAGGGTGAAAGATTTCCGTACGCAGATTTCGCATTGTGTTCAAGATGGTCATGTGAATTCACCATGTTGACATCGCTACACTAGTAATGGACAGTAAACATTTTTTGCCATGCGAAATTTTGTTAATGTGACCACACCTTTAGTGTGAGGGAAAATGCACCTTTTCCTGTTTGAAATAATATTAGGTTGTAAAATTGTAGCAACTTATAGCCTATACTAGGCATGTGCTTCTAATACAAAACAACAGAAGTACAGTACATAAGTTTAAAACATGCGAGGTAAATACTGTACGTAGCTACATTAAATACAGCAGACCCCTCAGATAAATGTGTGATCTGACATCACTTCCTTTCTCATTCTTTCAGGAGAACCATCTTCAGTGTCCACCGATGGAGAGGAGAAAGAGGAAATGTGCCCCAAAAGTACTTTATCTCTCTCTGTACGATGTCAGGTTTTGTTTTTTCTTTGACATTCACTAAGTGACTATGTTCCTTCCTGCAGAGCATGAAAGTGCTGTTTCCTGTCATCTCACCCGAGAGCTCCAGTACAGGTGAGCACCGATCATCCACGCTCATTCACATGCTCTCTGCTGTCTGTCTGAATGCAGCGATGTGTTTTATTCCTCAAGACTCAGAAACCAGCACTTCGGATGAGGAAAGTGATGCTGAAGATTTCGAGGAACAGAGAGGGAGAGGAGGAGGAACAGAGTTTAGAGGGAGGGTTGAGGATGAGGAGGAGGAAGAGGAAGAAGAGATGACAGATCTGTCAGTTTTCCAGGCTCCCTCTTTACCAGTCACCTGTGTTTCGCTTACTGGGACTCTATACAAAGACAGGTTTGCATCAGGTACGTTACTGCAGTGTGTGTACTGCAGCAGTCTGTGCTGAACTCAGTATGCAGTTTGTTTTGTCTGTATCAGAGGTTTGAGTGGGAAGTGTTTATGTTTACTTCATGTTGCAGGGAGTCGTGGGAAGTGTATAAGGACCGAGGAAAGCTGGTTCACTCCAGAGGAATTTGTGAAGCAGGAACCAACTCTCACTGATGGACACTGGAGAAAAGATATACTGTGCCATGGAAAAACTCTCAACTTTTTACTCAAGGTATCAAACTGGATAGAACATTGAATGATACAAAAGAGAAAAATCATGATTATTTATGTATTTGTTTATTTATTACTTTCATTTTTAGAAAGAGATCCTGCGCATCCATTCTCTTCTGTGTGAATGTGTGAAATGCAGTGATCAACCAGAAGACCTGGTAAGAAACATCTCCAAAACGGACAAGTCTGTACATAATCAGTCATCATAAAAATAATTAATGACATTAACATGGGGCCTGTTTACACCTGGTCACTTCATGCGTTTTTGCTGATCAGATAGCTATCTGATTTTTTTATAAAACTTTCCCTTTACACTTGGCCACATAAATGTGTCTCCGCAAAATGAATATAAATCCGAGCTTCAATTCCTGTGCTATAAGCAAATTTAACGTCAACTTACATTTTAGTTCACGTCAACGAAAGCAACAGATATGAGCTGCATTTTATCATCAGCTAATTTCAAGATCAAAGACCGCAATAGGAGAAAGAGCGGCATCAGCACTGATAAGACGTTTACATTTATTCATTTTGCAAACGCTTTTATCCAAAGCGACTTACAAGTGAGGAATACAGCAAGCGATTCATCGTGAAGAGGCAAATAAACACAAGAAGTGCGCACAATACAATGTTTCAGACATAAGCTAGAATAGGGAGGGATTAAAGGGAAGTGAAAGCATGTTTTTTTTTTTTTTTTTTATGACGAGGTTAAGTGCTCACGAAAGAGATGAGTTTTCAGCTGTCCTTTGAATGTTGCCAGGGATTCTGCATTCTGGATGAAGGTGGGGAGATCATTAGGGCTGCCCCTGACTTAAGATTTCTCTAGTCGACTAGTAGTCGTTCATTTCAGCTAGTAGTCGACTAATCGCACGTTTATGTTAATTGAATTACTTAAATATACTGGGGGATGGAATATATGCCTCGTGCTCAAGCGCATGCATAAAGCTTGCCGCAAAGCACTGGCAAAAGTAATGATTATGAATGTGTCGGAAAAAATATCAAGTTTATTTAGCCTAAGTTTATTATTATAAAATAACATTTTAATTGTTTATTAATGAACTAGTGCTTTCTTAGACAGTGTTAGATGAAGTTGACGATGCTGACTCGTCATCTCCGCAGTAATTCACCTATTGAGAGAAATGCACTTTTCATATGGATTACATTATAAGTATTTGTTTTCGATTTGAATTGGTTCGTTTAAAAGTAGATGTTTCAAGCTTTCTATAGATATATTTCCCATGTCTGTGAGGCAAGTACCCTATATGCTGACTTTCAGTTCATTTATGTGATGAGCTGCTGTTCAGGGAGACCAAGACAGCAAAAAAAAACACATCCTGTTTGTTTCATTATTGTCATAAAAACTGACACATCAGCGAAATGCCTTTGAGCTTATTTCTGTGGTAATGTTAACATGTTATATCATGTTGTGTCGTCCTATAACTAGATGGCACAGAAAAATGACGATGTTTGCTACGTGTGTCACTCTGTGGGAGATCTCGTGTGTTGTGACGAATGTCCACGAGCTTTTCATTCATACTGTCACCTACCAGCTGTGGACGAAGACTCACCTGGGTGAGAGAGAGAGAAACAACAAATACAATTATTAAATCAGCAAGTATGTGTGTTGTACATTCATCCTTCTGCGTATGTGTGTGTGTTTGTTTGTAGGGAATGGATTTGTACCTTTTGCGTGTTAAGAACCAGTCAGCAATGGCGTGACTCCAGTAGCATGACTGAACAAGAAGCTTTCAACGCTCCAGTTTCGCAATACAGATTGGTAAACAAACGCAGAAATTGGCACCTTAATATAGAAGATAACCACAAATATTTAAACTGCCTAGACTGCTCACTAGGTTTAGAAACAGAACAATTATTTATAGGCCTAATTTTTTGTGTGTTTGTCTTCTTTAGCACTGCCACTATCTCCTGTTATGTGTGTACAAGGAGGACACTCAGAGGGTGTTTGTAGAGGATCCACGCCAAACAGTAAGAGTGTCTCCTTATGTCAACCTGCACTCTTTTACATACACTTCAAAATTTCTTTTCTTCTCATGCCTTAAATTAATTTAATACAATTATTATTTGATTATAAATAGAATAATAGGGAATTCAGGTTGGTGAAATTTAAATTTAAAATGAATAAATAAAAGATTAACCAGATTTTTTTTACTTCCAGGTGTCCAGATACTCTCAGTTCATTTCTCAGCCAATGTGGCTGGACAGAATAAAGCTAAAGCTGGAAAGTGACGAGTATCAGACGGTTGAAGCGTTTGTCTCTGACTTTCAGCTCATTTTCAGCAATTGCAGCAGATTCAATAGGGTAAGATTCACTGAAACACACAGGACATAATTATTAAAGCACCAAAAAACAAACAAACAGATCAAACGCTCATTAAAATGTAGTTGTTCTGTAATGTCTTATGTATGGACAGATATATTTAACATTATTGATTTTTGTTTGATTAACATGATATTGTGATGATTAACATGATGCATGAAGAGAGGATGCTTGTTTTTTTTGTTGTTGTTGTTTTTTTTTGACATTTGTTTTATATTTTGTTCTCTTTTGCTCTCGAAAGGACAATGAGTTTGGGCAAATGGGTGCCAGGCTGAAGGAAATGTTTGAGAAGGAGTTCCAGAAAATCTTCACAATCCAGTAACAGCTTGATCTGTGTAGTTTTGAATATGCATTAGATGTCATTATAATGTATATAAGATGTATAATATTTCTTATCCCGCAGCCCTTCATAGGACAAGCAGGATAGAAATTGAATGGATGGAAAATTTAGTATATAACCGCAGGTATTATGGTATTATGTCATTCATATCATGGGTAACGGATGGGAGTTTAATTATGTCAGTACAAAAGATCTGCTACTATTAGCTTTTTCTCTTCCTCCTTAAGCCTGGTGCACACTGTGCGATTTATAATAGTCCTTTACGAATGTTGCTTGTCAGATTGTACGAACATGATCCTCATGTCACACTGTGGGATCTCAGCCGTCATTTATGTCAGACTGTACGACAGTAAAGACGCGTTAAAAAAAAAGTTTTACATCATCAACCCACACGCATTCGGTGACAGTGAGCTGCATTACACGCGGGACTGAAATGATGGCTAACAAAGAAATCCCTAGCGTTCATTTTGATCACAGCTTAGGACAATTTGATGTTTGTCGTAGGAGAAGTCACACTGCAGGACTGTGTGCCAAATCTTCTGACACTGCCAGAATTTCGTCGGAGGTAAAATTTGATCGCAGCATTAATCGGCTGTCTGTGAACATGTCAAATTAGCAATCAAAGACTACAGATTTTAGACTAGGATTATAGGAATCTTTTAGGATTCCTAAAATTTGTCTCAGACGACCAAATCGTGGACAAAATCGCACAGTGTGCACCTGCCTTTATACAGACCTTATTCACTGTCGGTGACCATGTACCTTAGGAAGTGTGCCAATTCTGTAATTGCATAAATAATGATCAGCAGGTTCACAATTAAGTCAAATATTTTTTATATATACATTTCAGTATTATGTGTGATTTTAATAATTTGCTGTTTGTTTGTTTTTTATAAATAATGTCTTTATGTAAAAAGTTGGAGAATGTTTTTTCATGTTTAGAAAGTCTGAACAAATTCTTACTTTATGAGTTAATGTGAAAAACATGTTGTCATGACTTATTGATCATATAATTTTTTACAGTGTAGGGTAAGATTCACTGAAATACAGAGAAGCACCAAAAAATAAACAAAAAAAGTACAAACTCTGTCCACAGATTTACTGATGACAGGCGTGATCTGGTGAGTTGAATTCATCAAAATGTATGTTATGTATAGGTTTCGCTAGACCCTTTTTACTGGGCCTGATACCTAAAAAAATATTGCCTAATGAGATAGAAAATAGGTTTTCCTATTTATTAAACATTACATTTACATTATATAAATTCAGTGCAGGGTAGTAACCGATAACATGTAATCTGGATTACGTAATCAGATTACAAAAATGTAGTACTTGTAATTAGATTATATTACCTTTTAGAATGCGCATAATCAGATTACAGTTACTTTTTATGGATTACATGATTACATATTATTCACAATGGCAGTAAATTATTCATAATTCTCCCTAATTCTTCTTTCTATTCTTTTATACTTTCCTTTCTAGTCAGAGTAGTAGCCTTGTGGGCAGTGCTTTGATAAATGCCGCAGCTGTGTACAATGCTACTATTTTGTACTATTTTAATAAGTAACATAGCCTACCCTTACTTTGTCTTGCGTACAGGTGTGCTGAATTCCTACCCCTGCCAAATTATTACCCCCCTCGTATTGGTAGGTTTAGGATTAGGTGTGGGGGAGGGGTTAGGATTAGGCAATCAGATAGCGACTTCAACGAAGTCATCAGTGGTCTTACCTGTAATTATATCCTTATTGTAACAAATGCTATAGTTAAACAATTACAAGAACTATGTTACTTTTAAGGCCGAGTACAAGTTAGAAAGAGCTTTAAAATATGGACCTTCTTGCATTGTTGACTAAACAATTGGTTTTGTTTAAGAATATTGCACTTTCTATGAATATATGATTACTGTACTCTATATTTCTATTACATTTGCATAATAAATCATCTGCTAGCTACAGCCATGGTAGGTCTCTGGCTAAATACTGATACCTAGTGATCAAAAGCAATAGCAAAAGTAGCCTAATAGGTCAGTATTATTAAATTGCAGACAAAGATTTTGTATGTTTGGTGCGGAATGGCTGCGGTAGGGGGCCCAACCTCATATTCTAGGACCTAAAATTGCTAGCGGCGCCCCTGCATCCTCTTCAGTAATACACGCCCCCCTCCCCGTGCTTCTCCTCCCACTCCCAGCCGGGATTCCTCTCGTGTGCAGCAGCAGTCAGACGACACTTCAGAATACTCCGCTGTAGCTGTGGAGTTTGAGGTAAATATCAAGCTCATGCTTGTTGCTGTATTAATGAGTAGTATTTGAATCTGTGTTTTGTTGAAAAGGGCATCCCGTTTTCCAAGTTTCATTTACTTGGCTATATTATACTTTATATTATACATTATACTTTTTCCCAAAACAAACAGTCCAAGATGCAAGATTCTGTTTCTGTTAAGGGTCGTTCACACAGAACGTATCTTTGCATTTCTCTGCGCTGCTTTTCCGTTGTTTTCCACGTAAGCACGTGGAAAGACGGGCGTCTCGCGTCTTTTGCAGCGTTTGGCTCATGACACGGTGTTGTAACATCACGGCGAACAAGTTAAAAGTTGTTCAACTTTCAAAACAACGCGCCTCGAGAAATTCCAAGGTAGTTTGATCAGACATTTCCGGTTCGACATATCCGTGTTTTTGGCGGGGCTCCCCTGGTAAAATTTGCCTTCCAGGGGCTAAATATCACGTTATTTGGGGTCGATTCAACCCGCGGCAACAGTGTAAAGGTAGCCCAATTCCGCGGGAAAACAGCAGACTTGGCAACACTGCCTGGCCTGTCCCCGACTGACACCGATTACCTGGTCGCATCGTTCTGTGCTGTGTTCGAAATGCCCACTATACCCTCATTCACTATTCACTAACTCTGTCATGAAAACTAGCATGTATAAACCTTAATTAAACAATTTAATAATCAAGCAAAACTGCATTTATATCTGTAGCCACACTGGGAAGTTGCGGGCGCCATCTTCTGGTCAGACGCGGGAATCCACGCCGCACGCGTCAGCGGCGCGTGAGCGTCGCGTTAGCAGCGCGTGAGCGTGAACTGCAGCTGCAGAGACGCACGAGTATTCACACTGGAAGCGTTTGTACAGCGTCACAGCAGCGGCTCCAAGCTGCATATAAAGTGAGCATTACTTTACAAAGACAGCTATAAATTTGTTTTTATAAGTTGGTCATTTATAAACTTGATAGTCTTGAAAGTTTGTTAACATGCAAGGTGTACAACACTCGCATATAAACGTTAAATAAAAATAAATAGCCTTGAGTTATCCATTGCTGCACACAAATGAGGTAAGCTTTGTGTTTTACATCATCTGACGCGTGAACATGTTTACAACACAGCAAACTCAGCGAGAAAAGCCAGCAAACTCGGGTTTGATTTGGGTATGCAAGAGCCTATATTGCTGTCTGTGTAATAACTAAAATAATGTTTATATATCATATTTTCTGGCTAGTTTAGTTTAGTTTTTTATAATACACCATACTTTAACCCAAACTGAATAATTAAAAACTAGTTTAAATGAGTAAATCTTCTATAAATAATTTTTAATATTAATTTTCTTTCCTGACATACTTCAATTCTTGTTAAAACACACTAGATATGCTTATTCTGTGCATTTTGAGCACTTTTTGTGTGAAATCATATTTATTTTGTCCATCAAAGGTGTACTTTCACTTTAATTGAGCGTTAGCAGCGCAGCAAAAATAGACCCAGCGCCGAAACGATCGCGGCACTGCTGCTTCTGCTCTGCTCCTGCAACGCGCTGCCGCGCAGCCTCTGCGTGCGGTGTGAATGCTCTCATCTGTTAACATGGGCGCCGAAAAAAATACGCGCTGCTTACGCTCTGCTGACGCGTGCGGTGTGAACCCGGCCTCATATTGCATTGTGGGTATTCTCTAGCCATTGAATGTACATCGGTTGTACACTCGTTTTTGCTGTGCATTAAATGGGATTGAACGAGTGCACTTGGTAACGTCAACTATGGTTTCGGACACCACTACAAATGGCTGTCTCCTCAAATAGTGCCCTATTTAAGGCTATCGGGTGCGATTTCAGACACAGCCCTCGATTTTGCACACACGAGTTTTAAAGTGTTAGTTTGAATGTAGTAACACACATTTGTGAATTTGTCAAATAGATGGGTAGTTGTGCACACTTTAATAATTAGCACCAGGCTCACTCATTGGTTGTTGTGTGTGGGTTGTGAAATGCTTGAAAACTGTGAAAAGAAAGTCTCAAAATCCAAATGAATCAAATGAAATTGACTGAGAAAAGACGTCAATGAATGCACACGTGTCACCTGATCCACAAAATGCACATCTTCTTTGTTGCATGCACAAATTATGATAACAGTAATACAAAAGAAAACATTTGTATTAAAAAAAAGTCTTATTTCTACAAAATATGAAATTTCTGTCATTAATTACTCACCCTCAATCGTTCCACACCAGTAAGACCTTCGTTCATGTTCGGAACACAAATAAAGATATTTTTGATGAAATCTGAAAGGTTTCTGTTCACCAAGAGAAAGCAACGTAATTACCACTTTCAAGGTCCAGAAAAGTAGTAAAGACATCGTTAAAATAGTCAACGTGACTACAGTGGTTCAACCTTAATGTTATGAAGCGACGAGAATACTTTGTCTAAAAAAATTAAACAAAAATAACAACTTTATTCAACAATTTCTTCTCTCCCCTGTCATTCTCCTATGCTGTTTACATTGTATACAGTGCGGGCTTCCGGGTTCTGTGACAGAACGCTGGCTCATTATTGGCCGGCGCTGTACACATGAGCGAGCAGCACGACGCATGTGTGTAATGCTGACACTGGAGTCGGCCGATAATGATTTGGCGTTCTGTTGCAAAACCCGGAAGCCCGCACTGTCTATACATCGTAAACAGCGTATAGGAGAATGACGGGGGAGAGAAAAAATTGTTGAATAAAGTTGTTAGGTTTTGAAACCCATGGCTTTTCCAGGTCTAGAAATTACACATTCATAACAAGGCTATCATTATATTCAGGTATATATTCAAGACTGTGAGAACCAAATATACACCGATCAGGCATAGCATTATGACCACCTTCCTAATGTTGTATTGGTCCCACTTTTGCTGCCAGAACAGTCCTGACACGTCGAGGCATGGACTCCTCTAGACGCCTGAAGGTCGTGCTGTGGTATCTGGCACCAAGATGTTAGCAGCAGATGCTTTAAGTCCTGTAAATTGCGAGGTGGGGCTTCCATGGATCTGACTTGTTTGTTCAGCACATCCCACGGATGCTCGATTGGATTGAGACCACTGTTCCTTCCTTGAACCACTTTTGATAGATACTGACCACTGCAGACCGGGAACACCCCACAAGAGCTAGTGATGTGACATTTGAACCGAGGCTTCGGAGCTTGTGCCGAGCATAAATGGGCGTGCCAGATGAAGCCTCGGTTCGAGGCTTGTGTTGGTAACGTAGAAATCACGTGACCAATGTCAAACGAAACCTCACTTTCTGTCCAATCACATGCGCAATTCACTTTGAGTGTCGGAAAGTTTGAACCCCCAGATCTTACTTTACGAGTATGTTTTCATTCAGACTTATTCAATTACATTTTTAAATACCCAGTCATAAGTAATATGAAGAATACAAAATATTTTTCTGGAAAATAAGATATTTGCCATATGCAATTCATATAGGCTATGTGTACATTATTTTTCTATTACATCATATTGATATTCATACTGACATTAAATGCTACAGTTTAATGGGTAAATGATTTTATCACAGAGAGAAATTCAATACACACAGCACACACACGCACTGTTAGGCTTTTATTTGAGCGTAACATTAAACTATCTATGGAATGTGTGGTGGCTGCTTCATCCGACGAAGCTTCTTTCACAGGGTTTTGGCTGCTTTATTTTTTACTAAACACCAGATGGCGCTGTTTTCGACACTCTCGAAGCTTTGAATCTTTTCACGGAACAATGAGGGGAAAGCCTCAGTGCTTCATGAGGCTTCATTTGCCCGTCACTAACAAGAGCTGCAGTTTTGGAGATGCTCTGACCCAGTCGTCTAGCCATCACAATTTGGCCCTTGACAAACTCAAATCCTTACGCTTGTCCATTTTTCCTGCTTCTAACACATTAACTTTGAGGACAAAATGTTCACTTGCTGCCTAATATATCCCACCCACTAACAACCAATTCTGAATATTCACGAATAAATGATGGCTGTGTTTTAGAGACCCACTGGACATGGATTTATTCAGAGATTCAGAGCTGGATTTGGGCGGGAATTCAGAATCTCACTGGCTGAGCGAGATGGAAAAAAGTAAAGGAAAACAAAGGGAAAAAAGAAAGATGAATCAAAAAAATGGTAACAAGAAGAAAAAATTCAGAAGTAAAAACTCTAGCCTTCCAGGTAAGCATAATCCAATGAGATACAGAATACCTATTTTAAACTTTGAATAAAGATGAAATAAGTTGAGGCTCATTCACAAATCCAATCAAGTGAAGTAAATATGACATAACATTTGCCTCTCATAGACCTAAAGAAGATCAATGTTGCATCAGTTACGAAGCAGACTAAGCCAGAATGTGAAGTGAAGGAAAACTGCTCAGAAACTGATTGTCATGGATCTGAAGAGTAATTTCGATCTTTTATTCTATTTCTTTTAAGACCTAAGAGAGGTTTTTCAAGAGGTCAGAGATAAGAAACAACTGGCTGTTCGTTGTGGGAAAATGGCAGGTTGTCTTCACAGAACAAAGTATGACATTGGTATGTTTTAGGAAGCTTTATTTTTTACATTATGAGATCAAATTCAATTGCATGTTTGTCGTCTGTTAAAAGTGAATAATACACCATATTTTTTAATATGTACCTGAATGCTAGTCTACTGTGATCCAATGTTTTAACAAACCTACATGTATTATTTCAAATATGCACACCTATTCACATGTTCTGTATCATGTTTCTCCGTCTTAAGGAGAGAATTGTATTTTATGTAGAGGGAAGTGGTATAGTCCCAGTCAGTTTGAGGTGATTGGAGGAAAGAGGCATAACAAGAAGTGGAAGTTTAGCATCTATTACATGCCATCAAACGGCTTTCAACAAGTGCAACTACTTGAACTCATAAAGGTATGTATTTATGTAGTCTGGATGTATGGATGGTATGAATTTGTTACATTTTATGAACGTATTTGAACCTCATTTTACTGGTCCTCATCTGATTTAAATTAACTCTGTTTTTCTTAGAGCGGGGTTCTTCCAGAGTTTGGACACCTGAGGGAGTCATTTAAACAGGTATATTGTTTATACAGTAACAAAACAAAAGTAATAAGCCCATAAGCCATTAAACAAACCATATTTATATTATGTTGTAGTTCAAACTCAACATTATTTATTTGTAATATGTGAATTTTTGACCTTGTTTGGTTTATAGATGACTTTTGACAATAATGACCCATTAAGGTGTGGCATGTTTTAATATCACTGCCACTTTATTTTACCATAGGTGACGCAGACCAACAAAGGCAGTGCAAACTCTGTGCAAAATATGATGAGGAGGAATGAATTAATGAATGCCTTAAAAGGTTTTCCAGAGTCCTGGAAAAGATTGTTTGCCAAGAGCATTTCAATACCTGTGTGTGGAATTGAAGAGAACACACTACAGAGGGAAACAATCCAGCCAGGTGAGTTTGGATTAGTATTGTACATTCCTTGTCTTTTACCACCCACTGCTACTTATACTAATGACAGAAATAAGTGCAGTTAGAGTAGCAAAATATATGGGAGAGCATTGCTATGGTGTGACTATATTGCATTGCAATAGGTAACGCTTCAATTTTAAAGGTAGGGAAGACAATTTTTTTTAATAAACACTTTTTGTTATTCTGGTTGAAACTCTCTTCACATCCTGATAGCAATTAATAACAGAAGTGGTCTAAATATAAAAAAATATATACATATATCATCTGTGGAAGTCTCGGGACCAAAAAATGTTCGTCCAATCATTGCATTCGGTCCGAATGCAATGATTGAACCACAAACAAACAGCAGCCACCTTTTACAGTTCCTCCTGTACAAAAACATTGAGCTTATGCTGCTTTCATGCCATGTTGTAACCATAGAGAAGGCAACCCGTGATGATCTACTCAGAGCTGTTCACTTCTTCATACTCGAATTTATGCGTGTCTATGTCAACAAGATCAACGCTGAAATGATTCTGAAGTTGTTTACGTTCATTATTATTGTAATGGTATGTGCTTTGAGACATGAGGTCATTTAACGCTGTCTCTTATGATGCCTAGCTGAATCTGCTCTGCTTGTCATGTGTTTAGGAGGAGGCGTGGCTTTGTAGAGGACTCTGAAGGGATGATATGATCTTATGCTTTTAAAGCTAGCTTGCTATTGCTAGCTGCTCCAAAATTGCCTACCCTACCTTTAATGCTGAATCAAAACTAGTTAGCACATACTTTATAACTGAAAGGGTTTAATAACAGTATTTGGTAATGGTTACACATGGATTGATTACAAAATAGATGTATAAGATAAAACATACAGTTAATTGTACCCAGCATGTATGTAAAATTTTACTTGAGGGAGAGAGACAAAGTCTAAGTTTATAAAGGAAAAGAGTGAAAGGCCCTGTTTACACCTGATATTAAGGTGCATTTAGTCAGTCGGATCACAAGTGGACGACGCGAAATACAGGTGTAAATGGGTTCTAAAACATTTTGACTTTGTCCACTTTCGACCACTTCCAGAGGTTAGTCAAAAACGCATTTGACTGGATTGCTTTCGTAGTGTAGATGCTCATGTGGTCGAATGCTTTCGAACAGCTACAAAAGGCCGCCTACTGACCTAATGCATAAACAATGGAAGCACACTAGCCAGACAGGATTTAAATTTTGTCGGCTGAAGACCCATGTTTGGTTGGAAGACAAAAATCGTACCAAGCACAATAATCTCTCTTACCATTCCAGATTTCTATTACGCTCACCGTGTTCATCCGGTCTTGCGGCTATCAGAGCAGAAACGAACCTCCAAATGTTTTCCGTCATCTCCTTTAATGTTCATATGTAAATTGTGTGAGCTTCTTTCATTCATTAGATCAAAAGATCTGAAAAAGTGGACAAAAGAGATGGATTAAAACACCAGGTGTAAACTGGTATGTGTCTCCCTTGTCTACTTGTGATCCAATCGACCAAAATGCATCTTGATACCAGGTGTAAACACTACAGGGCCAAAGAGAGATGTCATTGAGGAGTCTGGCTTATGGCCTTTAATCCAGTTTTCCAGGAAGGTAGAGATCAGGTAGAGAGAAAGAGCAAAGACCCAAGAAAAAGAGCCAAAGAAAACAAACCGAGCAACAGTTACAATCTTCATTGATTCTTTCCTTGATTGTGTGACTAAAAACCAAATGAGAGACATTCAAACTGACCACTCGGCAGATTACAGCTTCCCCCTGTGACAGTTACACACATCTTGGCCTGTAGTCCTTGATCACTGTCATCACTTCTGTTACTTTAGAGGCCAATTAACACTGCGCCAACAGACGGCAAAAAGACACTTCATCGGGTTTTGTCTGATCAGTCTTTTACCTTTGTCAGCGTTGGTTGGCTCTTGTTTTTGCCGATTGAACATGATGAATCAGCATTTGTTGGGCTGTGGAATGTCTGAAAGTTAAAGTGTCAATGTTTTATATTTATATTTTATGTGATCATCTGCGTTAACTGCCCCTAAAAATTATATGGCTTTTGTTTTTCTACCACAAACAGGCAGTTCTTCAGATGAATCCGAATCTGTTGCCGAAAGAGTAAAATTGGTGAGATTTGTATGTATTTACTGATATATTGAAAAACAATATTATTGTATATGTAATACATTGTAATATATTGTATATGAGTTTAGCATATAAATTATGGTGATGATGTATCATCTAAAATATTATTAGGAGATATAAATGGAAATATTTATATACATGTATTTAATAATAATAATAATAATTATTATTAATAATATTATTATTATTATTGAAGGGATGTCATAACAGCAGTAGACTCTGCGTAACAGCCTGTTGTTGAATCAACAACTATATAAATTATAATAATTCATCTATAAATAACAATAAGCAACAATATGGCACTAGGGTAATTCTGCTCAAATTTTGAGGTAGTCATTATATCCTAAATAACTAACTTTAACTTTACCATTTACTTTCTACCTCAGTTACTGAAATGTACCCAGTTATTTTGCCCACATATCTCCCATTAACAGACTTAAAACATAATTTAAATATTCTTTCTTTTTCACAACAGAAAAGGAGAGAATCTGTGATGTCAACTGAAGCTGTCAGTAAAAAGACCACAGAACCAGTAGGATCTACTTCCAGTGACATAGGTAAGTGAGCTCCTTATCTCCTTATATCATGATATATATTTTTTATATTATGAACTTTGATTCTTAAAATCCCCCTTTTTATTAGACTATGAAGGTCTGTGACTTTGGTCACTTTCACATCTCTTGTTTCTGCTTTTCATTAGAATAAGAATATTTAAGTATTGCCCAACTGCCTTGCTGTTTTTTTTACTTTAATGTATTTTCAAAGTTCAGACTTTGTCTAATCGATTTGTGTGTGCTACTCATCCTCATGGTTTATCTCAATCAGATGATTTAATTCGTGACTGATAATTAATTGTGTTTGTATTGTTACATGAATCATACCACAATGAAATGGTTTTAATTCACACTCTTTGTGCTTCCCCAAACCAAGATTCACCTGCACGTCCTGTTGATCCGTCAGAACCTGGAGTCTCTCCTGTCGTAGAGGAGGCCGTCCAGACCACAGATGACCCAACCGGAGCAGCACAGCTCAGCTTCAGCGCTGCCCCTGCTGAATGGCAGAACCCTATTACTTCTGAAGAGACTCAGGAAACAAGGCAGCTGCAGTTATATGAATTTCTGGCAAAACAGTTTAATACCATCAACAACACCCTGCAATCAATTGATTTGTCTTTAAAGAAGCTGGTGGAAAAGCAGTCACATGACACACTGCCTCAATACATCAGTGTAACTCCTGCTGTTATAGAAAATCCTCTGATTCACTCCTTAGTCAAGCAAGAGTAAGTCACGGATGTTGTAACGACTTGATTGGGATTGTGATGGAAATGATGGTTTGAGATTAGACAAAAGCAGGTGAAGTAGAACTGATAATTAAACATGTATATATCTTAGCTAGGTAACTAATACACCCTTTTCTTTTAATGTGCAAGAGCCAAGAAAATAAACATCTCTTTTGATAATCATTTGCTGTTTTTTGTCACATATAACAACATGAAAACACAGAAGACAAAAGTTTTTTTTCTGTCACTGCTTGATGCGAATGCACTAGGTAAAAGTCTCTGTTCATTTATCATTTTGTTTATTCTTCTCTCTGTTTATGGTCTGTAAACTTTCAAACTTTCTTTTCAAAAACTTAAAGCTTTTCCAAATCGTTGTTCAAATTTTGTCATGACAACCATTGCTTTTCTAATTAATTAGTTATTAGTAGAAGTTATTTTTTATTTAATTTTAATTCTACTAAAATTTAGATTCGTTCATTCTGCATGCTGACTCAATTCAAACTCAGCAACTGACTTGGAATTTAAAGAAATTTGCAATTCAGTTTTGAATGATGCACAGGTGTTTGTTTTCACTTTAATTTCATTTTATTCGTGTTGTTCCCCTTAGCAAGAAATCAGGTGGAATAAAAGGCAGACCTACTGAAAGGTGTGGTTAGGTGAAGCATGGAAACTGAAAAGAGATTAGACAGTGTGTAAGTCATTGCGCGTGCGTGTGTGTGGGAGAGAGAGAGAGAAATACGGAAAGTCGTGGAAAGCAAGGTGAGTACATTAATGTAATTAGTAGTAATTCCATTTTTAATGTTGTAAGTATTTTCTGGTCTGATGGTTTCTCTTTTTTTTTTTTTTACTTTGTCACTCAATTTCCAAAACAAGAGTCCAGGAAGCAACTTTTAGTTTCGTTTCATCGTCAAGACTCGCTTTGAACATTCATTAGATCTCAATCTCATTATAATCTGTAAGGTCTAATATTTCTTATATGACTTGGGCAACTTTTCTGCAAAAAAACAGTATAGAGGATTCCGTCGTAGGCTACATTAAAATAATGTACCATACATCGTGATTTTAAAAGACAATAAATGTAATCTTACTGTTAAAGTAGTGTACAATTACTACAGATAACTAAAAGCAATTTATTATGATGCAGATTTCTTTTAACAAGACAATACATTTTATGAACAAAATCAACGATTTCCTCTATTAAAACATGTAAAATCAATGTTAAGTGTGTTTCAGAGAACCACAGGACATGGAAAGAGAGTCGATCACAGACGCTGAGTCTGAATCAGAATCAGAATCCGAATGGGATCCAGAGAGCAGCACAGAATACGACAGTCTGAGTGAGAACGACAGAGAAAAGAAAGGAAAACGAGGGGGGAAAAGGAAGATGAGGAAACGAATGTGTAAGTAAACAGGACCAACTTCCTTATGGACCAACATGATCCAAGCCAAAAGTACCAAAAGAAAGAGCCAAATTAAGCTTTCCAAAATACATTACATTACTAAACAATTAGATGAACCGAGGAGAGATCAATTAAAAAGATGGGTGATGTGAAGCTCATTCATGCCTGACATCTGCCCTGTATTTCAGACTCCAGCCAGAGTTTGAGACAAACAATTGAAAACAAACTCGAACTTCCCGTCACATGTGGAGCTAAAGATGGTGTCCTTTATGTGGAGAAATATAATGACCGTAAGTGCAGACACTAAAAGAAAGCAATTATGAGTCCCTTGTTGAAGGCAAACATTATTCTGGATGTTCAGAACACCCAGATGGCATTCCAGTATAGTGGTTGAATAAACTGTAGCTGAACTTCTCTGTCTTCAGTGCAGGCGTGCATCTTCAGTGAAGGCCAGTGGTTCAAGCCTAGTGACTTTGAGAGATTTGGAGGAAAGGCAAGGAGCAAAAAGTGGAGGAACAGCATCTTTTACAATGACATTCCACTCCAGGAACTCATAAAGGTGCATAAGAACAGCTTCATTACTAACAGTTTGAACTAATGCACACCTAAGTTCAGTTGTAATTACCATTTAGTCATTGTTAATATGCCCATGATTTATTATTATTATTTTTTTTTTTTTTTAGCAAATTATTAGTAAATCCAAATGTTTAAGTGTCAATTCATTTGAAACATTAATAACACATATCAGTGTGTTGATTATAAGTTGAGCATATCTTCTATCTTTGTCTTTCCTTTCTGTTAATAGGATGGATTTCTTTCACCCTTTAAGAAATGTGGAGTTCAGAATAAACAGGTATGGATGTTTTGGCATCTGGAACTCCCTGTCTTGATGCAAAGAGGAGAAGACTTTTTTCACAACTCTAGCACAAAACTAACCACAAAGTGTGATACATATATGTTTTGAAATAACAGATATTATATCCTGTATATATTTTCACTTAATGTCTGTCTGCTGCAGAATGACTCTCCTGAATCCTCACCAGTTACTGACCGGCTCAGAAAAAGGAAGGTTAGATGCTGATATATATATATATATATATATATATATATATATATATATATATATATATATATATATTTTTTAATACAGTCATGTGAAAAAAAAAAAAAAAAAAAAGTACACCCTTTTGAAAAATTCTCTGGTCGTTAGCAGGTCTTAAAATTAGGCAAATACAACCTCAGGTGAATAACACCACATGACATATTACACCGTTATTATTTATTTAACTTAAAATCAAACCAAAATGGAGAAGCCATGTGTGACAAACTAAGTATACCTTATGATTCAGTTGCTTGTAGAACCACCTTTATCAGCAATAACTTGAAGTAATCGTTTTCTGACTTTAACAGTCTCATATCATTGTGAATGAATTTTTGCTCCATCATCTTTACAGCATTGCTTCAATTCATTGAGGTTTGAGCGCATCTGTTTATGTACAGCTCTCTTAAGATCACGCCACAGCATTTCATTTGGGTTGACTTTGACTGGGCCATTGCAACACCTTGATTCTTTTCTTTTCTCAGTCATTTTCTTGTAGATTTGCTGGTGTTCTTGAGATCATTGTCCTGTTGCATGACCCAGTTTCGGCCAAGCTTTAACTGTTGATCAGATGGCCTCACATTTGACTCTAGAATACTTTGGTATGAAGAGGAGTTCATGGTCGACTCAGTGTGCTTGACATTTAGTATCATGTGTTTGTGCTGATATGCTGTGTTTAGTTTTCACCAAACTTGGTGCTGTGCATTATGGCCGAACATCTCCACTTTGGTCTCCTGTCCAAAGGACATTGTTCCAGAACATGTTAACTGAGGCCTCTAGAGTCTGAGATGTAGTTTTTGCACTTTCTTTGAGCAGTGCACCGTCTAACCGTATAATCTTCCTCACTGTAGAATGATAGACTTCAAATTGTTTGTACATTGCCTTATAACCTTTCCCAGACTGATGGGCAGCAATGCCTCCTTACCATTGTGTTAACACACACCTGAATGCTCTAGACCAGCAAACTGCCCAAACTTTTGCTTTATAGAGGTGATCACACTTGCTAATGATCAGTTAATCAAATGCCTTTGATTAGCAGCACTTACTGCTACTTACCCTCTTATCGAAAGACGCAAGGTTGTACTTAGGGTGCGTCTCAATCAGCTCCCTAGTTCAGTAGTCACGGCACTGATTAGGGCCACACGAAGTTTGGAGGTCTGTAGCTATTGACTTTGCAGAAAGTTGGCGACTTCTACGCACTGTGCGCCTCAGCATGCACTGACCCCACTCTGTGATTTTACGTGGCCTACCACTTTGTGGCTGAGTTGATGTTGTTCCCAATTGCTTCCACTTTATGATACCACTAACAGCTGACTGTGGAATATTTAGTAGTGAGGAAATTCCATGAATGGACTTATTGCACAGGTGGCAACCTATCACGGTACCAGACTTGAATACACTGAGGTCCTGAGAGCGACCCATTCTTTCACAAATGTTTGTAGAAGCAGTCTGCATGCCTAGGTGCTTGATTTTATACACCTGTGGCCATGGAAGTGATTGGAACACCTGAATTCAATGATTTGGAGGGGTGTCCCAATACACCCCAATTTTTCAGGGGCGTCTTCTCCAAGGAGGCAAGGGAAACAGTGCCTCCTCAAAAAAACTGGATGAGAAAATAACACTGTCAAACAGCGACACCCGCAGGTGAAGTTGCAGCGGGGAGTCCATGTCTCTTGTGCCTCCCTTCAGCTCATAGAAACAAAGCAGAGACCCCAAAATTGCGGTGGCTTTAGTGGGGGGTAATTGAGAATGAATGGGGGATGTCACGTGAGAGGAGGCAGTGCCTCCATCTCGCTATGATTGGATATGATCGGTTACGATCGGACATGATTGGTTTGTGCGATAAATCCGGGCTCTTGTTTTCGTGTGCGTTCTCATCGAATCGGCCTGAATGAAGACAGTGATGGCGTTAATGGGAAGACTAATTAAAAAGTAAACAACTGTCACTTAGATGTCACCGCTTTATCTCATGTCAAAATCAAACTTGAAATGGCCTGAAAACATGATGACTGTGGGGGTTTTTAGTGAGCAATCAGCGTGGTGAAATTAAAGGTACATCTTTGTGTCTGAGTGGCCAGTGTGTACAAGCTTGATGACTGCTGAAAATAAATTGACTATTAAAAAGAAAAGCTGAATATTAGTTTATAAAATATTATATATTGTTTAAATTGTTACTGCCTTCAGTTATTATTTTTAAATAAATGTAAAATGTGTAAAAACACTAACTTGATAATTTATACTTGGTTTTAATAAATGGAACATCACGTAGTGTAAAATACAAAATAGAATTTTATTTGGTCTCTCTTTTTATGTAATGTTAACTTAACCAGGGAAATTGTGTAACAGGGACATAAATGAGGACGTTGTCTCCTCATTTTAAAACACCACCGCACACCACTAATATATATATATATATATATTTCCATTTCCTCTAAATGTCAGTATGTTGCACAGATTGACTCTCCTGAATCCTCACCTGTTACTGACAGGCTCAGAAAAAGAAAGGTTAGTTCCTGATATGTTGACTTTACATTGAGGGAATTTTACAGCTGTACTCATGTTCCACATCTCTGACATGCATCTTTTCTATTTTCACAGTGCAGGAGACAGCTGTTCGACTCTGGTCAGTATAGTAATGATCCAAACCCATATGTATGTATGTATTTCAGTGTTTCCTGAGTGTTTGTGCATTTGTTGTAGAATCCGAGGAGTCGATTAATGGCAGTGAAGATGGTGACGGTGACAGCAATGATGGCAATGAAGTTTTTGATCTTGATGATGATGATGATGATGATGATGTTATTGACATGAGCAAATTTGAAGGTTCAACCCTCCCTGTTACCTGTGGTTCTGACTCTGGCATCCTACACAAATATCGCTTTGCCAATGGTGTGTGAGTGGGCACATTTTTAAAATTAATTTCTAAATATATTAATATATTGTGTGATGGTCAAATATGTTTTATATTTAGCGGCTCCAAAAAGTATCTGGAAACTTCAGGCACACCTAAAAATGTCTGATTGTCATTGCATTAGATACAAATAACAAACCAAGTGTCATTTATTCAAAAGAACGATATACCACAAATATACTTTGAGAAACAAATCCCACAAAAATAGTTTGTTTATATTTAAGTGAAAAGCAAAAGACATGTACTTCAGACAATAACAAATGTTTAGGTAAAAACATGTCCATAGTTACTACATCTATGGTAGATTGTGTATATATATACACTAAAAAAATCACCAAGATGCCAGCTGATTAAAAGTCTCTGAGCTAAGTAAGTGAAGACGATTTCTGGCTGCATTTAATTGCAGGTGCCACTGGTTTGATATTTTGTGTCTATTGCAATGACATTCAGACATTTTAGGGATGATGCATAACTCTTAGAGACTGTTAAACTATGGTCCAGACTCAAAGTATGGTTCAATGTTGTTATCCCAGGGCATCGTGGGAGATGCATAAGAACAGAAAACTTCTGGCTCACACCCGAGGATTTCATCAGACTGAACAAACCAGATGGAACATGGAGGAAAGACATTGTGACCTATGGGATACCTCTAGGGAAACTTATAATGGTAAAAAATGAGTCATTGTGTCAGAAAGTTCACATTTAAAGCTCTTTGAAATAATTTGACTATTAAAACACTGTGTTCTCACGTTCTTTCCAGAAAAGAGTTTTGGAACCGCATATGATAAATTGTGATTGTGAGATTTGTGAGATTGAACAAGATCAATACCTAGTAAGACATCATCACTTACAATTACAGCCACGTCAGAACGTCAACATGACCACCAAACATTTCAGAATTGTTTAAATGTTTAATTTCTTTATGAACTCTTGTCCCAGCAGAATGATGACGTGTGTTTCGTGTGTGACTCTGGGGGAGATCTTGTGTGTTGTGACGAATGTCCACGAGCTTTTCATTCACACTGTCATCTACCAGCTGCAGACGGAGACTCACTTGGGTGAGAGAGAGAGAAATCATGCTGGTTTAGACAAACTAAACAGCTGACTTTGTGTAATATTGTGTGTTTTGTCTGTACAGAAGCAAGTGGAGCTGCACATTCTGTGTGATGAAGAAAACAGAAGATTCCAGTCAAAAGACCCAACAGGAAGTTTTGAGCAGTCCAGTTTCTCAGTACACACTGGTAAAGTCATATATATCACACACTCCACTCTTCCACCAAGGCACTAGCAAGGTCTCACTGTAATGACCCTTCACAATAGATAATGCTTTACAATGAACTCTGTTAGAGAGCTACATATGGAAATTTATCTGTTATACATTACAAAATACATTATTCACCTGTTGAGTAATAAAAATGCCATCTCCGTTTTGCTTTAACAACATTTCAGATTCAGGTGATTCCCTGGAGGTTGGAGATTCAGCTGCTATAAGTCAACCTTTCTCGCCCGTTGTGACAACTAACCTATGCCACTGTATAATTTAAATTTAGTTAATTTCAAACAAAAGAAAGTTACACAGTGTACCTTTAAGTTATTGTAAATGTAACCTAAATTGTCTTCCGCCTGTAAACTGTTATTGTCTTAAGGACTGTTCCACAGGTGCATGTGCAAAAATAGTTTATGTTTCGTCGAACAAGTATGAACGTTGATCATTTGGCATTTACACCTTCATCCAGTTTGACTCCTGTGTGATCGTTTAGAGATCTGATCACACATATCCTGGCAAAATGCAAATCGCCACTTACATATTACATAAGATTGCATTAACTGAAACAAGTCTGAAAACAGTGCTGTGTTTGGTGAGAGAAATGAGAAAAACAAGATTCCAAGTGTAATCCAGTGAAATAATTCAATAATTTTGTTGATCCGGTGAACAAACCATCATAGTGCAGTTTCAGAAGCAGAAAAAAAAAAAAAGAGCATAACCTCATTACATATTACTTGTGTAGCTGAAGCTTTTACACCTTCATTAGATAATGCACACACACTACACTGTTTTACAGTCTGTTTTTCTCTGTATTTGATTGTTTCAGCACTGTCAGTACCTGCTGTTACACCTGCTACATGAGAGCATGACTGACCCCTGCACTAATGTAAATCTCATCTTTAGCAGCTTCATCTTCCTCTTTGTCATTATTTAAAGCTCTTCTATGTGGTGTACATGTATGTGACGTCTGCACTGCTGGTGTTCAGGTTTCAGGATACAGTAAAAACATTTATGGTCCCATGATGCTGGGCAGAGTGAAGCTGAACCTGGAGAATAACGATTATCAAACAGTGCAAGAGTTTGTCTCCGATATTGAACAGATTTTTAACAACTGTTGCACCTCCAGCGGAGTGAGTTTTATTCAAACTTTATGCAACTTTTTCCCTGTGTTGCAAGAATCTTAACTGTTTACCATCTCATTTTATATACTAAATTCTGCCTTTTCTCCCCCTCTCTCTTTTCTCTGTAGGATAATGACTCCAGTAAAATGAACTCTCGGCTGAAGGAAGCATTCAAGAAGGAGTTTAAAACTGTCTTTAAGCTCTTATAACATCATGCTGTGGGTTGATTGTCAATGTGTCAAAAAGTTAATATCAGTTTTTTAAATTAAAAGCAACAAGAGGACATTCATTTTAATAACTGATAGTTGATGATTTGAATGACAGCAACCATGGTCAACCTCCAGTCATTTAGCCTGTCCATGTCAATGTTCCTTAAAGGGGTGGTTCACTGTTTTTTTTTTCTAGGCTTGATTGAGTTTATGGGGCGCAGTTTAACATGTCTTAATGCTTTGTTTAAAAAAAAATAAATAAATAAAATAAACGCTGTATTTTTCATATATTTTACCTTTATTCTACACCGCTGTTTTCATTGTCATTTGAATGGCCGGTTTGACTTCCTGATTCTATAATACCACTCCCTCCGAATTACGCAATGTGCTCAGATTGGTTAGCTGGCCCAGTGTATTGTGATTCGCTAAAGCATCTGGAAACGCCACGCCCCCTACCATTATTTAGTTGTTGCATGTGCTTCGGTGGAAATGTAAATTCGTCTATGACGTCTATATTGCCGTATCAAATTGAGCCCAAATCAGACCCAGATAGCAGTGATGAAGAGGGTCAAGCAGAACCTCTGCAAGCACGGTTTTTAAAGGACGTTTATGAATGGTAAGTATTTTCGGTTGTATTTGTGTCAGTGTTCAGATATGCTGTCACTTGTAAATGTTACTGCTGTTTATATTAGCTTTCAATATACGGTTTTATCCTGATTAAAGCTTTACTGTAGCTGAATACATGACTGAGTAGTAGCATTTTTGTAAAGGTATCGTTTAATTTATAGCATGAACAACTGTTTGTCTATGAACATAGAAGTTTGTTGGTGTTTGTTGAAGTATGCAATAGAATTTAGCTAACGGGCTAGTGAAGCAAAAACGCGTTGGTCTTTGTTTACGTCCTTGATGCAAGCAAAAAATAGCAACAACTATACATTTAAAAGACATGTACAAACAATAAAACACAGTTTGGGGCCCATAAACAGCAGCTTCTGCTTTTAAAGTGGGAACTGCTTCATTTTTCAGTAATAGCCTTTATACAAATCCAGCATTGAACTCGTGTAGATTCTGGAAACTGTCTACTGTGTAGACAATATCACTGATTATAATGGGTTCTGTTATCTTTTGACGCGTCCGGTGTAGACAACTCTTCCGCTATGCCGCACGACATGGCCTCGCCCGCTTTGTTGCGTGTTCCCGTGGGCAGGGTTTATGTTAATTGCAGGTTTTATGATGTTACCAACCCGGGAAGAAGCTTGTTGTAGTCCAAACCGGTCATAATTGAAGGCATTAAACTGCCATAAGATTAAAAGACAATATCTCCTTTTGCATTGAACTTTCAGCGCTGTAACTTTGCAGATACTGTTTATGCTCAAGCAGCAACATTACACACTAACTAAAGTTAAAAAAGTGAAATCACATTGAACCACCCCTTTAAAGGTGAAGTGTGTCATTTTTGTGGCCTTAGCACAAAGTAAATTTCCTGGATAGTCAAGTGGGTTTCCTAAACAGTCATTACATTTATTTTTTATTGTTCATCTTCCACAGCCCTGCTCCAAACTCACAGTATTGGTTGAAGTTCTTTGACCACTCAAATAAACACTGTACTGTTTTAAAAGCACTTCAGTGCCGGCTATTTGAACTCTTTTGGAAATTAAACTAAAATGCTTTATTTATAGTTGACTCTACATAGCCTATTAAGCTGGGATTGGAGAACAAATTTCAATGTCAAAAAAAGTACACATAATATGTACAATGTAAATGAATACAATTGTAAGTGATCAGGTGGGAATTGGGAAGGCAGATTTACTCAAAGGTGTGGTTTAGGTGGAGCAAGCAAAAGGAAAGGAGACTAGACCGTGTTTTTGTGTACATACTTAATATTTTCTTTTCTGTCACTGTGTGCTTGAGGCAAATACAACACAACTTCAGACTTTCTTTTCAAAACTTAAGGCTTCTCTAAGCCAACATTCAGTTTGTCTTGACAACTATTGCTTTTCTAGTTAAAAGTTATATGAATTTCTTTGAATTCCTGTTTATTTTAATTTTACTTTCTTACATTTAGCATTCATAATATGAATTAAAATTTAACTCAATTTAAATTCATAAATTGATAATACATCTGCAACTGTATTGTGTAAAATTGTGTATTATATGTCTGTACCTTTTGGTTATTTATTGTGTATATATTGTGCAGTGGCGTGCACAGACCTCCACGGGGGCGAAATCACGTTCCGGGGGGCGGGAGAAATGGGAACGCTTGGGGCAATGGCTGATCGTGAAAGTGAAAGTGCCCTTTGCGGTCGCATCGCCCCCGCGTTCCTATTTCCTATTTTTTTTTTTTTTTTTTTAATCGTGGGGGACCCCCCGCCCCCACGGAGGTCTGTGCACGCCACTTATGCATGCTGCGTTCACGCCACCTCGTTTTTACCGGAATCTAGAGATGACAACACGTGACGTTATATTCGGAGCGCGTCCTCGCACTATATACTATATACGTCCTCGCACTGGGAATTATGCGTTTCTATGGTATGGAAGCACACGTGTAGCAATATTTAATTTAAAATGCAATATGTAAACTGCCAATGCATTTCTGTATTTAAATTTACATTTTCCATACCATATATGCAATGTTTGGAGCAAAATTATCATTCAAATTCAATAATATAATTTACATTAGCTATTTCCTTTAAATTATAATTTAAACATATACTTTAACGCTTTATAAGTTGCAAATTGAAATGAAAATGTATTACAGAAATTATTATATATGTTTAAAATGTTCAAGCAAAAATTGTAATGGACTACAGATACAGATGGACTACACGTCGTTTTATTAATATAAATTATGCGTTAAACAATAATCAGAACGATAAAAAGAGAAAATCATACAACCACTGATAGAGCAAGCAATAATCTCGGACAGCTTGTCTAAGATTATTTTTATGAGTAAGTAACCTGTTGTAAAGCACCGCTCACTCGACGCGTCTGTTTCAGCACTTCTACAGACACGCGAGCGCGCATTTTCATTTTAATTTTGCAACTTATAGAGCGTTAAAATATAGCCTATATTTAAATTATATTTTAAAACTAGTGTAGGAAATAGCAAATGTAAATTATATAATTGAATTTGAATGATCAGTTTGCTCCAAACATTGCACATACAATATGGAAAATGTAAATTTAAATACAGAAATGCATTGCCATTTTGCATATTACATTTTAAATTGAATATTGCTACACGTGCTTTCATACATACTATGGCACCACTATCAACACCTAATGCTGCCTTAACGTGCTATCGGAAATTTGATAATTCCCACTTCTGAAGTCGTGGTTATACGAGCTCAGCGCATTCAAGTTTCGAAATGGGAGGGCGTTCATGTGCAATTTTTTACCTAGGACTAGTTCTGTGCGTACCCTGAGATAAAATCCTGCAGGCGCCCCTGGTTTCGTGTGTACGCAGATATTTCTTGAGACGAGAAAAAATAAATAAATAAATAAATAAATAAAAAGATCGGATAGGGAAAGCTCTGGTTTCGTGTGGATGTAGCCTAAGGTTGCACTATGATTCTTTAGCCTGGCGTCGGTTCACCCTCCGCCTATGCTGTTTGATCAGCCCTTTCATTCTAACGGTCTTTCTTCGTAGTTATATGTGTTTAAAAATTAAGTGGTGCAACACAACTCGATTTAAAATAAAACCCAGATCAACAAATCCTTGATTGGTGTTAAACTTGGCTTAATTTATAATGGTGCAACCCACCCTAGTGTTTCTCACGTTAGCTTTTTAAAAAATCTTCCCGCTGTTTTTAGTGATTGAAATCACTGCAGGTGCTCTATATGGATCACAAGTGCCCAAAACTTGCATCTTGTTCACATATTTTTGTTTTTAAGATGGAAAATTGACAGGCTTGTGCTGCAGTTACATGACTGTTTTGCCCTCCAGGGCTCCGCGACAGTCACGTGACTGAAAACTATGAATAAGAAAGATCATTCTCGTCATTATTTGCCTTGCTTCCACCGGCTACAAGCGACAAGTACCGCCTACTTCAGGTAGTAAACGACAGCCGACGTCCGTTTTTACTGACAGGTGTCGGCTGCCAGCTGCCGAATTTTTTTTCTTCGCTGTACCAACATTCGCTTTCCCAACATCACTTCCGTATAATTTACGAGTTTAAGAGCCTAATTGTCCCATACAGGCGGGAGATTTGGAAACAGCTCTTTGTTTCTGTACTGCTCGTGTTAAGTAGGATACAGAAATATACAGATCCTTCCAGGCAGATCGTCCATCGTCAGGTATGCAAGAGTCAGTTATGCGAAATGTTGCGTTTAATGCCAGCCAAAATCTGTACATAACATTTCTGTTAAAGAAGTGTGAGACATCTTAATTACGTATTTGATACAGAAGTGTATGTTGTCCCTGGTGAAAAAAAAAAAAGTATGCCAAGTACACTTGCAGCCAGACTAATTATCAGTATACTTAAAGTGTGTTAATGATTAGTTAACTTGAAGTGTGCTATTTTGAAACAACTAATTTTGTGTTAAGTATATTTTAGTTGTAATTAAGTTGTGTTTAAGCATAACTTGAAGTATATTTAGTGTACTTTTGTGTGCTAAATTGGAACAACTTCAAATATACTTAGTAGCTACACTTTAAGTATATGCCTGTGTAGGGACTAATTGCTTGATTAATGATATTAAAGTGTACTTTATTTGTGTTGTAAGTATATTTTATTTGTGTTATAAATATACTTTGTGTTATAAGTATACTTTATTTGTGTCATAAGTATACTTTATTTGTGATTTAAGTACATTACAAATTAATTACGAGTGTCTTCTGAACACACAAGCAATATACTATGAATAGGCTATATTATTTTACATGTAATAGTATAGGCTACTGTGTACTCTGTTACCTTTGGCTTATTCCAAATACTAAAAATTACACAATTTGTAGTCAATAACAATAGACTTTGTTATTACTTAGCTATACTTTGTACAATATATAGTAGCTAGTCAACATTTGAAGTGGATCAAAACCTTTCATCAAAGTTGTCCTAAAACCTTCTTCTTAGGACTTTGATAAACTTTTTTACTGACCCTCTATAGACAAATAAACAGAGCTGGATAGATAACTTATGAATTGTAATCAGTTACTGATTACAAATTACATGACAAAATTTGTAATCAGTAATATAATCTCTTAGATTACACATTTTTGGTAACATAATCTGACTACTTTTGGATTACATTTAGATTACTTTTGTGCTAACCCTTATTTGATGTCACATATATTGTAGGATAATCTTGTACTATTTTGACAGATACAAAGAAAAAAATATATTTCAAAAAAATATATTCTATTCACCAACAAGAGCCTCAACAGATTCTTTTTAAAGTGCAATGTATGGACAGTCAATACTTCAAAATACTAACACTAATGTACCTGTTAGTGTTTGCTGATAATAACACTTAATAAAAGAAAATCACATCTTACGATTTTAAAACATATTTACTTAAAATTAAGTAAATTTAGAAAACAGCAACATTACAAAAACAAATATTGTTGTTTTTGTTGATTTCTGTGCACAATTACACACCCCTCCCCCTCACCGCCGGAAAAACTCAGAATCACGAACGTATATAAGCGGCAGGTTTATTATGAAAAAATATAAACGTTAATCAATGAATTGTGAACAATTTACTGCCATTGTGTAAATTATGTAATCATGTAATCCATAAAAAAGTAACTGTAGTCTGATTATGAGTATTTTAAAAAGTAGTTTACTCTAATTACACGTACTTGATCTTTGGAATCTGATTATGTAATCCAGATTACATGTAATCCGTTACTACCCAGCTCTGCAAATAAATTACACATTATATTCCATTTTCTGATGAGCTGCTCATTATTACACTTGCGTCTGATGGCCGCTTACACATCAGAGGTGGTTGACTGCAGAAACTCGTGAAGAACAGCATCTGTTAACATAATATAGATATAAGGTCAGACAAGCATGTTCAACTTTTTATTCACGTTTACAATAGTCTGTCTTAATCCTACATTGAAACATGCTATTTTTGAAAAGTAAATGTGGATTAGCAGTGGGGAACTGTATCAGTACTCTATGTCGATATTGTTTCCTGTATATTGTCAAGCATATACAGACTCTTTGTGAATTAATATCGTACAGAATACGGGGCGATTTGACCAATCATATGAACGGGGCGTTTTGGTGCTGCATACATGTGCCATAAACCACCACGCACAAACTCAAAAAAGAGATATCAAGCCGAAACCTCGTTCTCCGATTGTTAAAGCAAAACTAAGCATCGACAGTTTTCGTTTGTGAGATTGAGAAGAATTTAGAAATCGGAAATAACTGGTAGACTACATTACCTCCAAATAGCAGGACTTTTTCTCCGGTTCTTTCCGGGATCGCGAAGGCCATTTTGTTCATATAGCCATCATATTGTCGTCGCCATCAAGGTAAGGCTGCGATGTCACTTGATTGAACTGGTCCGAATTCCCAAGATTGAGCGATGTATTTTGCTTTCAATGTTTTATTAAATAAATAATGCATTGCGACGTTGTACTTCATCTGCAAGCCTCCTGTGAGTGAGCGAGGGGGATTCAGACGAGTCACGTGACGTCTGCAGCTCTGTTGGCTAAAGGCAGTAAGCAACAAAACATACTTCACTACAATACACTACAACTTCAGGATATTAATTTATTTATTTTTTAAATATACTTTCAGTGCATTGTTACAATGACTATTTTGAGCATACAGTTTAAAATATATTTTAAAGTAATGTTCAAATAAGTACACTTAAAAAAATACACAGAACGTTCATTTTAAGTATATTTTTCTAAAATATATTTTTAGAAAATATACTGGATTACAATTATTTTAAAGTATGTTAAAAGTTGTGAAAATAGGTAAAAGCATAAATATATATCGTGTCGTAGCCTTGTCGTAAACATTTAGGATAGAAAAGCTCAACAGTCAGCAAAACCAGGTAAGTTCATAAATTCATAGGGTATGTCAGGTTTTTATGATTGGCAAACTTAGTTGGACAATTTCATTTAAAAACCTGATGACTGTAACGTTATAACTATAGTCAACTGTTGTTAGCTAACGTTTTACATAATGTTATATTAATATGCAAATTAAACACAAACAAACAGATCCAACTCTGAAATGGCAGTTAATTACAATAGTTGATTAACGTTACGATCTTCTACAGGTGTTATTCCAAGTTCTGAATAACGTTACATGCCAAGAATTGCATGCACCTCCAAGTACAAGTTTGAAAACGATATAATTTTCTTTGTGGGGTTCATTAATGGTGATAAGTAATTCGGCAGAACAGGTGTTGTAGGCTACCTGCAGAGATCTCCATCCATCTCTTTTCTCAGCATAATTGACTGTTACCTCCCGCGAGGTGCATGCAGAACTCGGCATAACACTGTTAGCGGTTTCGCACCCTGGCCTGAATGCGCGCGCATCCAGTTTTGTTTATACAAGAAACCCGTCTATAAAGTATACTTTTTTTTCACCAGGGGTATTGTATTATTCTGCATGCTGTTGTCAAGTTGCTAAAAAGTGCTTTATGTCACACTGTAGATCTGTGAATTAATGGCAGTCAGCGGCCAAATTGACCCGTTAGACTTTCTAACGAATGAAGAGTTGCAACTTTTTCTCCACCGCAAGAAGACAGAGATTTCCTGCATAGAACAACCGCACGCATTTCTCACTCAGCTGCGCGACCACGACCTGATGCCGGAGGAACTTTTTGAGGCAGGAACACGCCCACCCTATACATACTTTTTGTAACCCAACTACTATGCATCAAAGGCTAGAAGTATCTCTTTTATAGTCATTCATGTTATTGCTAGCACTAGCAAAACGTTCCAGTTCCATGGTTTTGTGGACGTGATAATTTTTGGTCATGTATGGTAATTGCTTGCTTTTTGGACATGGTACAAGTAGGGGAGACCGGGGGCAATTGTAAAAAATTTGGTAATGTCGTTATTACTCACATTACTCATACATTGAACGTTGGTATGCTGCCTGTTATTATTTTTTTAATTAAAAAATAATAATAATCTGTAATAATAATAATAATAATATGTTTTACGTTATTGGATAATTTATTTCTTCTTTATCTATCTATCTATCTATCTATCTATCTATCTATCTATCTATCTATCAAACTAAATCTATCAATCTATCTATACTTCATAACTTTATGAAATTTATGTATAATCATTCATCAAATTCTAACATAACTGAGTGATTCTAAAAAGAAAGAAATTATGTTAAAAATTTAAATCGCCAGTAGGCGGCAGCGATTCGCTGTTTTAATGAGTGAGCCACTTAAATCGTTTGTTCAGCCAATTCGTTCAAAAGTCAGATTCATTTAGGAAGAAAACAAACACCGGTGTGAATACTTTTGTCATCGATAATTACAGACACTATTGAAAAATGAACTAAGCAATTAATTAACTCCCCTTGCTGTTTTCCTTGGTCTGAACCTCGGCATACTGTGAAGAGAGAGAGAGAGTGTACAGGGCCTACTCAGTAAAATGGATCTCCAGATTGAGAGGCAAAAGCACTTTTCTTAAATTATTGGAAAAAATAATCTATTTTGATGTCCTTACTAAGCTGGACACTATTTTGATGGTGTCGGGGGCAATTGTAATGCAGTGTGACTGTACCACCCCGTGACAAGCTACCCTGCTAGCTAGAAACAACGTAGCTAATGTTTGACAAAGATATGAAATGTTAGACAACAGAATGGTCATCAAAACAAGACAGATTTAAATTCATAGATATTAATGGTTAAGACAGTATAAGGAAAATACTGTAGATGAAAAAAATTACTTTTATACCTCAAAAAATTATTTTTTGCAGAAAAACTTTAACAAGTATGATTTAGAAGCTTGTCCTTTGGCATGCAGAGAGCGATCTCCACAGAGCACATGCAAAATGAGTTTCATGGTTCTGTCTCATTTCTGATTGGTGTAATTTGAGATGTTACAATTGCCCCTGGTCTCCCCCTACTGTTTCACTGTTTCTGGACATTCAGCCATAAAACCATGTTTTAAAGGCACGTATAATGGCATTACTGTTTTGGTCATTGTTCCGCAATACTGTTTTTGCACATGCACATGAACAGTATGTACATACATATGTACTGTACCATAACAAAAGTTTGGGGTCAGTAAGTTTTTTTTTAAAGAAATTAATATTTTAATTAAGCAAAGAGCCATTAAATTGATCAAAAGTGACAGTAAAAACATTTGTTACAATTTTTTTTTTTTTTTTTCAGATGAAATAAGAAATCCATATCTCAGATTCCACAAAAATAGCTATCTTCAACATTGATAGCTAATAAATAATAATAATAATAAATGTTTCTTAAGCATCAAAACAGCATCTTAGAATGATTTCTGAAGGATCATGTGACACAGAAGACTGGAGTAATGATGCTGAAAATTCAGCTTTACCATCACAGGAATAAATTACATTTACCATACAGTATATTATAAAAAACAGTTATTTTAAACTGATCTCAGAACGTTACTGTTTTTACTGTATTTTTGTTCAAATAAATGCAGCCTTGGTGAGCATAAGAGACTTCTTTCAAAAAATTAAAATAATACAAAAAATCTTACTGTACCCAAACTTTTGAACTGTAATGAATATCATCACTTTAACATCACTTTACAGTGGTACATCCATTATAATTTTTAAAAGCAGTGACGTCTGACCATACTTCTATTTTCCTTAATGTTTTGCTAGGCCCTGTTTACACCTGGTATTAGGATGCGTTTTGGTCGATTGGATCACAAGTGGATGAGATACACTTAAATGTCTACACCTGGGTAGGGTTGCACCAGCCGTTCATAAGTTCTTTCTTAAATTGGAACGTAAAGTCCACACTAGCGGCTTAGTAACTACTAGCTAGTTTGTAACTAACTCTGGACTTTATTCGGTTGCACCATTTGTTCTTAAGGCAGAACATAGTAGCTTGTAAGGTCTCCGTAAAGTAATGCGTAGTTGCATAATATGACGTTTACCCTCAGTTATCCTTCAAATACGTGAGCAGAAGTTGTTGCAATGCCATGAATTTCAGTTTATCCTTCATTCTGACTTATTTTGCCTCACGTAGCTAACGGTACAATAGCCTACTACTTAATTGTGAATATGTTTTTATATGTAAATAACATTCAGAAACTGTATTTGAAACGAAATTAATAAAGATCAATAAATAAATACTGATACAAAAAACATAAGAAATGATATTTATTGATTATGACTGATTTTATTTTACATGCACAACACGGATTGATGGGACCGATGCACACAGCGGCATGCTGTTTAGGACGGGTTCGTGTTGAAGAGAGGCTAACAAAGTAATCTTTTCACATAATGTTCTCTCTCTTAAAATGTAAGCGAGTGTGAATGTCAGCAGCATCATATATGCCTAAAGAATGAAATCTGTGAGGTAAAACAAGAGCTTATTGATGCACTTCAGTCAGTCTGCTATTTTATTCCAACCGCTACTCCTGATAGGAGGCTTCTGTAAATATGTAGTGTATACGTAGAGTTACGCTTCAACTAAGTTTACAGGTGCAACACAAAAATATTTAGTAGTGCGTAAGTTGTAACTTAGTGCCCATTTATGTCAAAACTAGACTACGTTGTAACTTACGCACAGCTGGTGCAACCAGCCCCTGGTGTTTTAATCCGTCTCTTTTGTCCACTTTCAATCACTTCTGTTCTGATTTCTTTGATTTCATAGACCCTCCCGGTCTATGGCCAGGTAAATGTATTGGCTTCTTCAGAAGTTTTGATTTAATAGGAAAAATTACCATGCGCAATTTACATATGAACGTGACCGGAGACTACGGTAAGGGTTACATACAGAGAGCATCAGCTTTCATTTCTGGCTGCTCTGACAGCCGCGAGACCGCGCTGAACACGGTAAGTAGAAAACAGAAATGTTTAGAGAACATTGTGCTTAGTATGTATTTCATCTTCAAACCAAACTTATCTATCTGGCTAGCACACTTCCCGTAAAGCTGAAAGTATACTTCGTTGCCCAGTCGAACACACAGCCTTGTAAAGTATACTTCATTTAAGTCGTACGTGTACACAGGCGTTCGACGCATGCGCAGTTTTGAGCAATCTCTCACCATGAGTTACAACCCATGTAAATATCTTTGTATTCTTTCTTGCTAGAGTTGTACAAACGAGGGTACTTTCTAACCTCTTCGCATAATCTCGTCTATGTAGGCCTCCATTGTTGCTGTAGCTTGCATGTGTTCCGGACTGTTTTGTTTATGCAGCTTTTCTTCAAATACCTTGTGAATCGATGCCCCCAGGGCATGGTTGCCGCCTTGTGGATAAACTAATTATTGAAAAAAATATTAAATGCACATATGTGACCTGCGCATACAAAGCAGTTTACACTGACTTTTGCGTACACGTAAAAAGTGAAGTATACTTTGGCCTTAATGTTTATTGTGTCAGTAGGCGGAGAGTAGGCTGTCTTTAGCAGCTGTTCGAACACATTCTGCAATCCGTTTGAATGCGTTTTCGACTACCTCCGGAAGTGGTCAAAAGTGGACAAGCTCAAAACATTTTACACCCCATTTACACCTGTATTTAGCGTTGTCCACTTGTGATCCGATCGACCACAATGCATCTTAACACAAGGTGTAAAACAGGGCCTCTGTTTTTGTCTGTAGAAGGTGAAAGGGATGCGCTATCGTGAGGAGAAGCAGGAGCGCGTCTATGATGTTCTGGACCGGCTGGAGAAAGAGAAATCTCAGTGCATGCATCAGTTCTGGCGTTGTGTGTTTGAAGATCATATCCTGCAGCTGTACCCAACGCTACAACGGCTCAGAAACAGCCTGCTGGACGGTCAGGGGTTTTCACTATAATCAGCTTAGAGCTTAGACCTAGAGCAGGGATAGGTAACTTGGAGGGCTTGGAAGACTATATTGTGTAGGTGCGGGGCATTTTGTCTGCTGTACACAACAGACCGCTGCACTGAGACGGGGCTGTTTATCATGAGAGTGCGGGGAATTTCGTCAAAATTCTTTCTTTCATTGCTGCCGTTCGGCGTCGTGGGCAATGGGGGAATGTCGTCATCCCTGTGATACTGGGAGGCCATAATAGGCACCGACTGCGCTGCTCTGAGGCAGGGCAAGTAACGCAGAATTGTCCTGAAAGGGTTGGGTGAGAGGAATACGGACGCTTAGTTATCACCGGGGTCCATAAGATCCACCACTGTTATTGAGGGCAGACGGACTCACGCAGCGCTGCTCCTGAAAGGGCATCATCCAGGCAGAAGCACCGTGGTCCGGAGGCACTTTTCTGATGACCGTCCCCTGAATGAGCATACATCAAAGGCGAGCTGTAGATGGCTTCTTGTAGCTGAAGGAAAAGATTTTGAGGCAGTGGTGTTCAGCGCCGCCCTATAGTGTGGGGGAGCCCGCCTTTATTTTGCACACTTGAACGCTATTGGCTGGCATAAGGCTTTAGTAGATTTGAGGAAGGAGGGGAAAACCCCATAGCGCCATCTTTTGGTGACGCAGTGTCAAGAGACCGACTCAAAAGGGAACCGAAGTTGTCTATCCCTGACCTGGAGGCTCATGCTGCATTATTACGCTATTATTGATCAAGAATGTGTTCATGTTTACAACAGTGTTATTTTAGTATCATTGAGATACTTTTCATTAATATTTTGATATTTATTTTTATATTTACCATTTTCATTTTAGTTTTTAGTAATTTTCTTGAATGTTTTTGTCATTTTTAATAGTTGTTTTTTTTAAATGTCTATATACATTTCTTAGTTTTAGTTCTTTTAGTACATCAAGTTAAACTAAATTAAAATGACAAATGTTGCCTCGACAAAAAAGCAAAGTAACCTTTTTATTTTTTTAGTTTCAGTTTTAGTATCTTTTTATTCTCAGGCATCTTCAATGAGTTCTATGAGAATTCTCCGGATGTTGTCTTATCACGGACAGATAAGAGTAAAGGAAAGGGGGAGAAAGAAAAGGAGTGGAAAAACACTAGAAAGAGAAATAAAGATGATGAAAATGGTGAGGATAGTGATGATCCGGGTCCTTCCTCTGCTTCCACACCCACTCAGGAGAAACCTGCCAAGAAACCCTCATTCTGTGAGTCCCTGAACTACAGCAGGTCCAAGTTCTCACTCTGTTCACTGATGTTTGGTGTTTAATGCCTGTATGATCTGTGTCTTCTTCTATCTTTCTCAGCATCTCCTGTGAAGAAAGGAGACACACATGAGCTGCCTATAAACTGTGGGGATAAAGAGGGCACTCTCTATTGGGACGAACTGACTAAAGGTTCACCATCTTTGGCCCAGTTTCACAGACAGGGCTTAGACTAAGTCAGGATTAGGCCTTAGTTCAATTAGAATATTTAAGTAGCTTTTATAAACGTACCCTAGAAGAAAGCATTACTGGTGTGCATCTTGAGACAAAACAATGACACTGGCATATTTTAAGATATGTCAGTGCAAGTTTCTTTCATTTGAAACAGCTCAAACATGCATTTTAGCCTAGGACTAGCTTAAGCCTTGTCTGTGAAACCGGGGGTTTAATTTTTTGCTATAATTTATTACAGTATGCATTTATCATACTTTTTATGGGTCTAGATGCATGCTATGTTTCTCTCCTGTAGGGGATAAGTGCATTTTGTCCCAGAGACTGTGGTTCACCCCATCTGCTTTTGAGAAGTTTGGGGGGGTTGTAAAACTGTAGCAACTTATAGACTATATGTGCTTCTAATACAAAGCAACTGATGTACACCACATATTTTAGTATCGGCCATCTAAGTTTAAAACGTGAGGTAAATATGTAGTTACATTAAATACAGCAGACCCCTCAGATACATGTGTGATCTGACATAACTATCCTTCTCATTCTTTCTAATGAAAAATGTTTCCTCGGCAAAAAAAAAAAAAAAGTAGACTTTTTAGTGGTTTTAGTTTCAGTTTTAGTATCTTTTATTCTCAGGCACCTTCGAATTCTATGAGAATTCTGCGGATGTTGAGACACAGACGGAGAAGAGTGAAGGAAAGGAGGAGAAAGGAAAGGAGAGGGCAAACACTAGAAAGAGAACTAAAGATAATGAAAATGGTGAGGATAGTGATGATCCGGGTCCTTCCTCTGCTTCCACACCCACTCAGGAGAAACCTGCCAAGAAACCCTCATTCTGTGAGTCCCTGAACTACAGCAGGTCCAAGTTCTCTTTCTGTTCACTGATGTTTGGTGTTTAATGCCTGTATGATCTGTGTCTTCTTCTATCTTTCTCAGCATCTCCTGTGAAGAAAGGAGACACGCAGGAGCTGCCTGTAAACTGTGGGGATAAAGAGGGCACTCTCTATCAGGACAAACTGTCTAAAGGTTCACCATCTTTAATTTTTTGCTATAATTTATTACAGTATGCATTTATCATACTTTTTATGGGTCTGGATGCATGCTATCTTGTAGGGGAGAAGTGCATTTTGTCCCAGGGACACTGGTTCACCCCATCTGCTTTTGAGAAGTTTGGGGGAAAGGAAAGGTTAAAAAACTGGAAATTCAGCATCCGCTACCAAAACACACCGCTTAAGAAACTCATAGAGGTAAATAATGCAGACACAAAATGTGTTTTATTGTCTAAACCATTAACATTGTCAATAGTGCATTTGTTTACATTTATATTTATATTTTTTAATTTATCATACATTTCATAATACAATAAAAGTTGTCGTAAGGGAAACACACCCCTGGTAATTAAAACAGACCGATATATTTAAGCCAATATATAATAGCAAAATGATCATGGGACCCCATATTATTTCTCTTTTGTAATACATATAAATTGTTTATTAGCATTTCTTTGTTCTTTTATTTTATATTATATAAAATTTTCTTTCATATATAGTATTTATATAATTTAAGATATAAGCAATTTCGGTTGTTATATTTATTAGCTAATATTTCCATGTTTATGTATCCCACAATATACAATATATATACATAAATATACACATAAATATACATAAAATATACATAAATATAAAAATATACATAAACATAAATATAATGTCATGCACAAATTAACTTTTTAGTGGCATTTTTTTATCACTTCATCCATACACTAGGGTTGTTGAAATTTATAATTCCTATGATGCATCGCGATGCGGATGTGGACGATTCTGCATCGATGCAGTAATAGACTATAATTGATGTGTGTGTGTGTGTGTGTGTGTGAGAGAGAGAGAGAGAGAGAGAGCATGTGCATGCGAGTGTGTGCGAGCGTGTGAGTGTGTGTGTGTGTGTGTGTGAGCATTATTGTAACTATTCGCACAGGATTAGTATCATCTGTGGACCTTCAGTCATTTGTAATAATATTGGAGGTTGTCTATGATCTTAATCCCGTGCCAATCGGCCATGTCTGTAATTTCGTCCCCTTGGAATTATAAGGTTCTATCTGACATTTTTGTCAAAATTGAATAATTCACATATTCTTATTCTGTGACAACTTATTTACATTCTGTGATGTTTTTTTTTTTTTTATGTTGTTTACATTTTGTCACTTTTTTATTTAGAAAACAAAAGGTTATATCTACACAGTTGAATGGAATGCAAAAACTTTGAAGTTCAATATCTCAAAACTGCTCAGAATGCAGATAGAACCTTATAATTCCAAGGGGACGATTTGTAAAGTAAATATTTCGCCGAACACCGAGGTCCTGTGATAATATTAGTCCTGTGCGAATCAGCATCTCTGTGATTTGGCGGGGTCATATAGGCCTATCATTTTTTCAAGGTTTTTGTTTCCTGTGTGTCTTTTTATCCATCTTTGGCAAAGAACGGAGAAACCATTGTTGGAGTGTTTTGTTAGTATTTTGGGTGCTGGGTCATATCGCTATACACCATAAAACTATACAATTTTCAGAAAGAGAAAGATGAAAACTTTAGTCTCGAGTATGCACACAGTGAACTTGGAGCCCGAGTCTGCGGAGTAGTGAGCACGAAGTGGAGCTGCAATATCAAGGTCCTGCCCACACTCCCGCAAAATCGGTTAATAACAACACATTATGTCGGTCTAAAGTATGCTATTTCCTGTTGCCAACAGGTGGCGCAATGACTAACTGAATATTTGCATGTAGATGTCTTCAGGCCAGGACTCTTATCATGTGAAGTTTGAGGAATTTTGTCAGGCCGCCATGGACACGCCCTTCAGGGAAAACTCAAGATCTTCACAATTTAATGTCGCAAAGGCCTTTAGATTAGACTGTCCAAATATGATGTTTATCTGATAAAATCTCTTGGAGGAGTTTGTTAAATTACAACGTCTGGAAATGGCAAAAACTGCAAAAAATTTGCAGAGAACATTCAAAATATCTCACTTCCTGTTGGGTTTTCAGATTTTGCACCCAGGGACTTTTTTGTAGGTATTGGGCTGTTACATGTGTCTTCTGAATTTTGTACTTGTACGTGAAACGTAGTGCAAAGGGCACTTAATTGAAATTTTGTAGGTGGCACTATCAAGCCATTTTGCCACACCTAATTCTGAAACCCATATCAGACGTAAATTTTTCACCACTTCTGACACATGTGCAAAGTTCCTTGAGTTTGAGCATGTTTAGGCCCTCAAAAATGCGATTCATTTCGGAGAAAAAGAATAATAGACCGAGCAATTACAGTAGGGTCCTCACACCATCGGTGCTCGGGCCCTAATGATTAGATGGTGTAGTGATTTTACTTTTTGCCCATCCAAGGATGCTAAGTAAAAAAGGGATTGGCACTCACGTCACTGCTGATGTTGTGATTTTTGGATCACACGTCTCTTAAGGTGTGGTTATGAGTACATCAGATGACCACTTCCCTCCTCTACTAGTTCAGGGCACCAGTCAAGGTGTTTTACCTGGGTGGTATGAGAACACTCCTAACAGGAGGCTGTTCAATCATTTAAAATTAATTTAAAGTGGTCAGCTGATTTATCTGAAAGATTGGGGAGATTGCTAACTTGTAGAGCCTCTTCTGTATTATCAGCACAAGGAAGACACACAAGTGTAATAAAATAAAATTTATTAACAAAAAATAAACAAGAATAACTAACACAACTACTAAATGAATACCATGAATGATAAAGGAATAAAGTTCATAAGATACATAAAATACAAGTGTTTAAGTTGGGTGTGGCTATAGAAGAGTTATGTTATCTAATGGAAAGATAAACTGCTTCTCTGAAAATAATATTATGCACCAAACAAATAAGCGAAAGATTATTTGTTATTAACTAACATCAGCTATATTACATCTAATGTGAATTAGAAAATCATATACTGATAATATACAAAAATGCCAAGGTCTCTGGAAAGAGGTTTGGTTAAGTGATATTTACGTTCCACGTGGTTGAGTCCAATGATGGTGATGTGGCAGCCGTGGCGTGACGAGGCTCAGGCATGGCAGCCATCTTGACTGAGGGCTCAGGCGTGGCAGCCATCTCTGGATGCTGGTCAGGGGCTGGAGCCATCTCTGGACCGGTTGGAGTGGATGCATGCGTGGCCCAAACACATAAAATGGCCGTGGCCATAACGGTCAGCGCTGCATTCTCTGGAGATTCTGTTAGGGTAGCCATCTTGGGACGAGGCTCTGGAATGGTGGCCATCTTGGGACGAGGCTCTGGAATTGCAGGCATGACGAGAACAGTCTGTAACTGGGCAGGCATGACGAGAACAGTCTGTAACTGGGCAGGCATGACGTGAACAGTCTATGGCTTGGAAGACATCATATGAACAGGCATTGACCTTGCTGGCATAACGTGAACAGTCTTTGTCTGGACAGGCATGACATGAACAGAAACTGACCTGACTGGCATGGAGTGAACAGGACTTGGTGTGGCAGTCGTGGCGTGAACAGGCCCTGGCATGGTGTGAACAACTCCAGACATGACAGGCTTCTTATTCACAATTCCTACAGTAAATGAGGATCCACTAAGCAGAAGGGCATGATCTATGTATTTCTCTAGTGTCCAGTGGATTTTTCCCCCTGGCATCTTTGAACGAATGGGTTCATTTAACCCATTATGAAAAATGTCCTTTAAGGCTACATCATTAAACCCCACCTTGCAAGGAAGTCCACAAAATTTCTCCACGATTTCTCCAAATTTCTCCTTTCTGCTTCCCATAGTGACGCTTGCGCTGCGTTTGCATACTTTATCACAGCTGAAGTGAAATAAATGCAATATTTGACTAATACACCCATGTTTCAGAGACATTTTCATTCAATACTTTATGTACTGCTTACAGCTTCTGTTTTTACAAGAATAAAGTTCAAAATAACCATATACTATATAAAAACTAATGTAGTGGGGTCTACATTTTTTGTTGATAAACATGACATAATATAACATCGCGACTACATGAAAAGAGCTTTAACTGTTATAAAAATACAGATCGGCGCTGCATCAAGTCGAACTAGCCTGATGACAACATAAGACATGAGACTAGGGAAGCACATGACAACATGGAGCACATGGCAAACTTGAAAAATAAACCATGAAACATGAACATGAAACATAACACGAAAACGACATTACACAAGCGTAAAGCTTGAGCTATTAGATTTTAACCTGGTGAAATGTAAATGACATCATATCCGGGAGTTAAGTCAGTAAATTCGAGTAAAATCACAGGCCTGGGGGGGGGGGGATAATTTCTAAATAACATGAGGTCCCCAGATAATACTAATCCCGTGTGAATAGGGTTTTAAGTACACTACTTGAGAGTTTCATGCGCATTTGGTATTTAATAGTGTTTATTAGTTGCTCCTGTCGTATGCTGTGTTCAGACATAAGTTTTGTTTGATGTTTGCTACATTCAGGAAGTGGGATTTCTTGGAGGGAGTTCATATATCTGACTGCTTGTATTCATTGTATTCAACTATTGATTCTGACAACGGAATGAATCAACACTGAATTTACTTAAGATGGATAATGACACCATTTTCTTTAAGAGCTGCTGTGCAGCCAAAATTATATACCAGTTATCACTGTAAAGCTGCTTTGACACAATCTGTATTGTAAAAAGCGCTATATAAATAAAGGTGACTTGACTTGACATTGACGAAAATGTAGTCACGTGCAGTAATATTGAAAACTGAGTATGCAACACATTGTGGAATTGAATCGAATCATTTACATCGTAATCGAATTGAATCATGAGACCAGTGACGATTCAAACCCCTACCATACACCCACCATTGTGGAAAGAAGGATTTCTTTCTTAAGGTGCAGTCACAAATTATCTTTTTTTTTGGCCTGCAAAATTTTGTTAATGTGACCGCACCTTTAGTGTGAGGGAAAATGCACCTTTGTCCTGTTTGAACTAATATTAGGTTGTAAAACTGTAGCAACTTATAGCCTATACTAGGCATGTGCTTCTAATACAAAGCAACAGAAGTACAGTACGTAAGTGAGGTAAGTACTGTATGTAGCTAAATTAAATACAGCAGACCCCTCAGATAAATGTGTGATCTGACATCACTTCCCTTCTCATTGTTTCAGGAGGAGCATATTCAGTCTCCACCAATGGAGAGGAGAAAGAGGATATGTGCCCCAAAAGAAGAGATGACAGATCTGTCAGTTTTCCAGGCTCTCTCTTTACCAGTCACCTGTGTTTCGCTTACTGGGACTCTATACAAAGACAGGTTTGCATCAGGTACGTTACTGCAGTGTGTGTACTGCAGCAGTCTGTGCAGAACTCAGTATGCATTTTGTTTTGTCTGTATCAAATGTATCAAATATTGTTTTGTCTGTTTATGTTTACTTCATGTTGCAGGGAGTTGTGGGAAATGTATACGGACCGAGGAAAGCTGGTTCACTCCAGAGGAATTTGTGAAGCAGGAACCAACTCTCACTGATGGACACTGGAGAAAAGATATACTGTGCCATGGAAAAACTCTCAACTTTTTACTCGAGGTATCAAACTGGATAGAACATTGAATGATGCAAAAGAGAAAAATCATGATTATTTATGTATTTGTTTGTTTATTACTTTCATTTTTAGGAAGAGATCCTGCGCATCCATTCTCTTCTGTGTGAATGTGTGAAATGCAGTGATCAACCAGAAGACCTGGTAAGAAACATCTCCAAAACTGACATGTCTGTACTTCATAATCAATCATCATAAAAATAATTAATAACATTAATTATTTTTATGACACATTACAAAAAGTATTGCAATTGCTGAGAATTTGGAAAGTAATTATGTAAAATAATGTAAAATAAACAAACAAAAATCTAACATTAGCTTAGTTTTCTTTATCCAAAATGTAATTTCTTTTTTATTTTCACTTTTGTGGTAAAAAATGACACATCAGCAAAATGCCTTTGAGCTTATTTCTGTGGTAATGAACATGTTATATCAAGTTGTGTCGTCCTATAACTAGATGGCACAGAAAAATGACGACGTGTGTTTCGTGTGTGACTCTGGGGGAGATCTTGTGTGTTGTGACGAATGTCCACGAGCTTTTCATTCACACTGTCACCTACCAGCTGTGGACGGAGACTCACCTGGGTGAGAGAGAGAGAAACAACAAATACAATTATTAAATCAGCAAGTATGTGTGTTGTACATTCATCCTTCTGTGTATGTGTGTGTGTGTTTGTTTGTAGGGAATGGATTTGTACCTTTTGCGTGTTAAGAACCAGTCAGCAATGGCGTGACTCCAGTAGCATGACTGAACAAGAAGCTTTCAACGCTCCAGTGTCGCAATACAGATTGGTAAACAAACACAGAAACTGGCACCTTAATATAGAAGATAACCACAAATATTTAAACTGCTCACTAGTTTTAGAAACTGAACAATTATTTATGGGCCTAATTTTGTGTGTGTGTGTGTGTGTTGTTTGTCTTTAGCACTGCCACTATCTCCTGTTATGTGTGTACAAGGAGGACACTCAGAGGGTGTTTGTAGAGGATCCACGCCAAACAGTAAGAGTGTCTCTTTATTTCAACCTGCACTTTTTTACAGCCACTTCAAAATTTAATTTATTTTCTTCGCACGCCTTAAATTAATTTAATTTAATCATAATTTGATTATAAAAATAATAATAGGGAATTCAGGTTGGTGAAATTTACATTTAAAATGAATGAATAAATAAAAGATTAACCAGAATTTTTTGTTTTTACTTCCAGGTGTCCAGATACTCTCAGTTCATTTCTCAGCCAATGTGGCTGGACAGAATAAAGCTAAAGCTGGAAAGTGACGAGTATCAGACGGTTGAAGCGTTTGTCTCTGACTTTCAGCTCATTTTCAGCAATTGCAGAACATTCAATAGAGTAAGATTCGCTGAAACACACAGGACATAATTATTAGAGTGTAAAAAAAAAAAAAAAATCAATGTCATATGTGGTCAGATATCTTTGACATTATTGATGATTTTTTTATTTTTTTTTTAGCATGATATTGTGATGATTGACATGACAAGAAGATGCTTGTTTTTTGACTGTGTTTTGACATTTGTTTTATATTTTGTTCTCTTTTGCTCTCTAAAGGACAATAAGTTTGGGAAAATGGGTGCCAGGCTGAAGGAAATGTTTGAGAAGGAGTTCCAGAAAATCTTCACAATCCAATAACAGCCAAAAATCACAAAAATCTAACCTTTCATTCAAAAAATTTTAAATGTGGGGAAAATCTCTTTATGAAATAACTGTTTTTCTCCAAAACACGTTGGCCACAATTATTGGCACCATTGTATTAAATATTTTTTTCAACCTTCTTTTTGCCAAGATAACAGCTCTGAGTCGTCTTCTATAATGCCTGATGAGTTTGGAGAACACCTGACAAGAGATCAGAGACCATTCCTTCATACAGAATCTCTACAGATCCTTCAGATTCCCAGCTCCATGTTGGTGCTTCTTCTCTTCAGTTCACTCCACTCCTTTTCTTTAGGGTTCAGGTCAGGGAACTGGGACGACCATGGCAGAAGCTTCATTTTGTGCTCAGTGACTCATTTTTGTATTGGTTTTGATGTTTGTTTTGGATTATTGTCCTGATGGAAGATCCAACAACGGCCCATTATAATATTTCTAGCAGAGTTTTTATTTTTTATCTGTTGGTATTTGATAGAATCCATGATACCATGTATCTGAACAAGATGTCCAGGACCTCCAGCAGAAAAATAGGTCCACAGCATTAAAGATCCAGCAGTATATTTAACCGTGGGCATGGGGTACTTTTTATCCATGTGTGCACCAAACCCATCTGGTGGGTTTGCTGCCAAAAAGCTCTTTTTTTAGTTTCATCTGACCATAGAAGCCGGTCCCAATTGAAGTTCCAGTCATGTCTGACAACTGAATATGCTGGAGATTGTTTCTGGATGAGAGCAGAGGATTTGCCCTGATAGTGGAAATGGGGATTTTCAATACTTTAGCTATTTTCTTACAGCCACTTTTTATTTTGTGAAGCTCAACGATCTTTTGCTGCACATCAGAACTATATTTTTTGGTTTTACTCATTGTGATGAATGATTAAGGAACTCTGGCCTTTGTGTTTCCTCATATTTATACAACAGGAAGTCATGGCTGGACAATTTCATGCTCCTAGTCACCCTGGCATGCTAAAAAATGTAAAAATTAATGGGAATATATACTTTAGAGATATTTTACTCATAAAAAATTCTAGGGGTGCCAATAATTGTGGCCAATGTGTTTTGGAGAAAAACAAAATTTCAATTCATTTATTCTTTTTTTTTTCTCTCTAAGAAAATGTGTCATCAAAGTGTGTCTTTGAACTTCTGAGGGTTGTGGTCTGTAGCTGGCTTCTGCTTGCTGCTTGCTTGTATGCTCTCTCTCTCCAAAAGATCTTCCAGCCCAAGAGCTCTAAAGGCCCTCTTTTTATATACTTACTATTGACACACATTATCTCTACATTTAAAAATGTTGCTTCTACTTGTGTTAACATTTCCCACATGCATTTAATCGTTACATTGCTTGCATCAGTTGCTTTATTTACTTGCGTCAACACTTTTTCATGTTTGCATCAAAGTCATTAGCAATACACACATTTTATTGTACATTTTCTCAGATTTCTACTTTGTTAGACATTTAATTCCTAACTGTCTTCTTTTTTGGCAGTTACACATACTGTAACAATGCTTCTGTCCCCCAGAACCCATGTTCACCCACATACCTAATGCAACATACGTCATCTTTACAGGATGTGGTATACATTTGAGTGCACTGTGTTTGTGTGTGTGTGCGTGCGTGCGTTCGTTCATAACGCCGTTTCTAGCCTTTTTGGCACACTAGGTGAGATCCCTATTGCCCCAAATTTGAGCATATGTTTACTATTTTCCATAGCTTTACAAGTGGACACGCCTAGACTTAATTGCTGCAAAAGTGTCAATAATGTCATCATAGGACATCTGCCTGGAAACATCCCTGTTTATGCTCATACAATCAGACATGGCATTGCCACATACCATTTTAAACCCTTTTGAAACTATTCTATATAACTAAAGCTGTAAACAAGAAGTAAACACATACAGATAGGACTGGGGCTTGCCTCTGATGCTTCTCTTCCTACAGTAGCATGTGCCTTGTGATTCTCCAAAAATTTGTTGAGTACACCTGTCATGATTGTTTGAATATAAAACTCTCCAGCATAAACAAACAGATTCTCATAATCTTGCTACACACCCAAATCACTGTCTGTGACTTCAACTGCACTATTACAGCATAAAGAAATGCATTGATGTTTTTAAGTTATTTCTTGATATGCACGGAATTCATGTAAAACTAATTTTTATTTCTATTTTTGTTTTTCTGTTGAAACTATGTTCGTTTGGCAGGTCCACGCTGGTTGTCAAACTTCATAACACTATCACTTGGTCAATTTACACTAAACAGCCATCTCTGATAATGATTTTTTTATTCAACTTTACTATGCTATAATATTCCGCTGCTGAAATGAGCATGACGTGGTAAATCCGTCCCGTGCTAATATGCAGTGTCATGTTTTGCTCGTGATGATGGAGCGACTAGCTTGTAGTAGAACAGAACAATTAACCACTTAGTAACATACCTGTATATTTCGCTTTCTTTTTCTCATCCTCTTTTTTATCTTTACGATACTGAGCCCCTGATGGCTTTGACCTTTTCATGATGATGAAACTAAAACATTTAATCCAGGTAAGCACGGATGACGACGTCCCCTGCCGCCTTCTACATCTCATTTCTCTATTCTCTTCCTAACAGCAGCGGCCACTATCACCAGGGAGACTTGTCACTCAGATAATCGCAAGTTATCATAATGCCTCGAAATGGCAAACGTACGAAACAATAATAATAATAATAAAATATATATATCAAAAAATCTCTTGGTGCGGCGGGGGCTCTCACTGGCGCCCCCCAGCTGTTTGCGCCCTAGTCGACCGCCTAGTTTGCCTATGCCTAGAAACGGCGCTGATTGTGCATATGTACCGGGAATTTAGATTTTTATAAAAATATATGCTCTTCATATGGTGTGGAGGGGAATTGCTGTGACACAGCGATCCTCTCATATAACAAAGTTATAACACTTAAAAATAATAACTTGTAAATCTTGTAACTGTACATTGCTATTATTGTTACAGTGGTGCTTAGGAGCCGTTGTTTACACATTACATCTGCATTTTACTAGAACACCCTCACTAATTTCAGAAGCACATTCAGTGATTTGATAATGGAACCGAGCCTGTGGACTAGAAAAGTGCGTTCTTCTTCCGACACTCAGTTATTATACTGCAGAGGCGGTCCGGTCTGTGGATTCACGCCGATCAGCCTTTTACACTTAAAATTGAAACAATTGTGAATTACAGTTCGTCTTAGATACTTTTAAAGGATCCAATCGAGGTAAGATGAACTTTTATTATGAGCCGAGGGGGAGATTATTTTTTAATTGTGTGTGCATTACATCAGTATGCGAGCTGCGACACTTGTCAATTAGGGTGTCAAAACTATTTTTTAGGATGGCAGTTGCCAGCCCGTGCCGGTGTTGTGTAATATTCGGTTCCTGTGGAAAAACTGTTCCAGTGGGTGGAGTATACGTGAATATTCATGACATTTCCCCTGTTGTGGGCGTGGCCTTGAGACAACACGCAGATGAATGGAACTGAAAATATTAGTGCTTAAATCAAACTCGTTTAATGGATTATTTCGAAACGGTAATGAAGATTCAATGTTAAGCATTAACTGCAATAGTTGACATTTTCAAAACAATGAATATATTATGATAAATCGCCTGTGCTGTTTTGCTTGATTGATTACAGACATTCGGATTTAGGTAAGGACACAGCAGAGCAAACAATGAACGAACAACCAGTTCTAATCTGGGATAGTACAGTTTATTACTTGTGCCCTATTAAAATATTTATAAGCTAGCCTGTTGTAAGTCATCCTTTCATGTTTATTTCGCATATATCCAGTGTTTCTGTTAGCTACTTAAACTACATACCTGAGGAGAATGTTTTATTAATCTTGCAGTCATAATAAACTTTGCAATTTGTACTTTATTATATAATACAGTTCATTAACCTTTAAAGCATTGTTCTGATGGCCCAGTCTTTCTTATATAGGCCAGCAGTTACCTCAAGAATATTATTCTATTATTTTTCAGAAGCTTCATTTTGCTTTTGTGATGCATATCATCATGATGTAAAGTTACTGTCTGTTTCAGACTGGATGTGAGTGCTGAAGTCACTGGTAGCTCTGGCAGTGTGTGATCTGGACATACATGGAGGCTGTTCTCATTGAGTGCCGAGACCCTGTTTTAATAATCTCAGACAGCAGATATTCACTTAATTTTGCTTTGTTAGAGTTGATGAAAAGCATACAACTGTAAAAACAATCCAAATAAAACACTAAAAAATATGACATATTTAATTTGTTTACATGCATGTCACATTAACCAACATCAGAGAACAGTGAACATGAAAGTGTGTTGTTGAATTATTGAAATATTAACTTTATTAATCTCAGGGGGACTTCAAGTAAATATTTTAGTTCAACAGAGTTTGCCTGACAAAAACCTTTGGGAATCCCTGCCCTACAATGTTGAAGATCAGAAATGGTATAATTGTATGTATACTTGTAAAATGAGAAGAAATACTTTTGAATAATATTTTCAAATCTTAAACGCGATTAACACAACATTATGGATTATTAAATTTGAGATGATTTCACCTAGGCTACCATTATAAAACACATGACATGAAAGTAGGTTGTTTTTCAGTGCAACATATGGTCAAAGAACACACAATGCTTTATATAAATATATATAAGTGTGTGTGTGTGTGTGTGTGTGTGTAAGAAATATTTAGTAATATATTTATTAGTTATTTCTCTAAATGGTTTTTTACTCTTAACTAAATACAACCTTAAAAAATAAAGAAAATAATTTCAAAGTTGTATGACTAATTTTTTCGTGGGACATATTTTGAAAAACGTATCAGTGTATTTTTCATACAATGGAAGTCAATGGGCACCAATATTAGTTCTACTGGTTTCCAGTGTTCTTCAGAATATCTTCTTCACAGAAAAAAAAAGAACACAACAGGTGAGTAAATGATGACTAAATAACACCGCCAAGCGTCGCCAAGGGACATTCTAAAACGCTTAACGTGGCTTAATGTACTAAGACAGTGATATTAACAGACCAAACTCACTAAACATCATACTAATAAAGTAAACTATGTAGGCCAACAAAAAAATCAGATGAGTCCTGAATGATCTTAACGCGTTTAATAACAAGTTAAGCTTTTTCCTTCCATAGAAAAACGTTATAAGAAAACGCTTAATATGGCTTAATGTACTAAGAAAGACAGTGATATTAACAGACCAAACTCCGTAAACATCATAGGGCCTACTAATAACTATGTAACACTGTGTACAGAAAAGCAGTTGAGCCCATATAATGTGAACGCAACGTGTTTAAATTCACGAGCGTTTTGCCCAGAAAACTGTTATAAAGAAAACGTTTAACGTCGCTTAATGTAGCCTATAAGTGATATAAAATTCGGCACAAACCAATTTTTATGTATATTATGCTTTATTAGTATAGTGTTTACTAAGTTTGGTCTTTTAATGGCACTGTCTTTTTCTTTATGGGAGGAAAACACGTGTAATTAAATGTGCTGCGTTCATATTCTGGGCTCATCTGGTTTTCTGTCCGTAGTAGGCTATGCTTTATTATTATGGTGTTTACTAAGTTTGGTTCATTAATAACACTGTCTTAATAAATTAAGGCACGTTAAGCTTTTTCACTATGCTTTTTCAGGTTAAGCGCTTTAGAATGTCCCGTCGCGGGGGAATTTAAAATAATGCTCTAAAACCTTACTATAGTATATATATATATATATATATATATATATATATATATATATATATATATATATATATATATATATGTGTGTGTGTGTGTGTGTGTGTGTGTGTCACAGGTGGTGCTTCTGGGTCTTTCGTCAGTTCTGTAGCTGGCAGGTCGTACGGGTCGATGCTGTTAATGTCAAGCATTTTCTCTAAATGACGCTGCTTGGCGGTGTTATTTAGTCTCCCCCAATAGAGCCCCTTTCCTTTCACTTTCTCCTTCTCTTCCCAAAAACTGCACTGTATCGCAAAATGTATTTATTAAATTTATCTGCTCTCTCTCTCTGTTGCTCTTTATCTCGGGCTCGCTGTCGAAGTTACCATAGCAACGAATAGCGTATCCTGCTAATATGGCAGCGCCTTCCCGAAATGCAACGCGGAGTGAAAACATCGTGACGTAACTCCTCATTCTCTATAGTAAGTGGAATAGTCTCTCATTGACGCATTAGGAATGCAGACCTACTGAAAGGTGTGGTTTGGTGGAGCATGGAAAAGGAAAAGCGATTAGACAGCATCTGTACGTCATTATGTCATGATCCCAGCCTGTGTTCCCCTGTCTTGTGTGAGGACTTTCGATTGTTTCCTGTCTTGTGACATGTTTTGTTGTTCATTATAGGCTTTAATGTTCATTAGTCTCCGTAGGTGTGCCTTGTCAGTTCCCTTGGTTACCCTCAGGTAGGGCTGGGCGATTTTTCCGATTTTTCGATTAATTTGAATTTAATGTTTTGCCTCGATTTTATTATTTTTTAAAATCGAGAAATCGCGATTCTGAATAAAATGTTAGCAAGCGTTACAATTAGACATGCTGACAATACAGAAATGATAACCGCATTAGGAGAAGAAAATGATCTGACCTCATGATGGCGCCGGCGCGCCTGATTACCCGCTCTCATGTGACGCTCTATGAGCGTAGAACCAAAGCCACTGGAAGGCAAGCCTGCAACCTTTAGCCAAAAAAGCGTAACGGCTAATGCTAAAGCTCCGCCTGTTTTTTGAATGGATGTCAATGGATGAGAGGCTTCACTATGCTGATTAAACAGCTTTTGTGGGGAAATAGCTAATCATTTAATTAATTGACAGCCTGTTTGCTAATCTTCAGCATGTTTTACACTAAACAATACTTTCGTTGGGAACTATATATAAATTTTAGCTTGATAAAAATGTATTTTTTTTAAGAGAAGGCAGACAAGGGAATGTTGCGACTGATCTCACTGCCATTACATGATAGGCTGAGAGGAGCCACACGTGATTAAGTTAGCCGTTACGCTTTCTCCAATGGTAAGAGATACAGACCCTCTCATTATGGCGCGGACTCCGTGCCAAAATCAAGCGTCCGAACGACCGACCGATCAATCGAACGTCAAACCGAACATCTATCCGAACGTCTTGTACTTTGAGCGTCTAACTGAGCGGGTGACCCACATGACGACCTGACGTGACGCCAGCATCTTGAAATTAACTGGTTTTTAACCACGTAAGGAGCCAAGCTGATGTGTAAAGACTATAAATGGACATTACAGGCACTAATTACATATATTTTATACCTAAATACTAAATACTGAGTCTGCCCCAATCGTCCAGGCTGCACTCTGGGGTTACTCAATCGAGACCGAGACCAGAGAGTGATATTGGTTTAAAAAATATTAAAGGGGCTCTATGTAGGAATGACACCCAGTGGTTGAAATAGGTACTGCAGTCCAAATTTGATTTATCTGTGTTTTAATATGCTGTCGTTCATAGAGATTTTTAGATGGATGCAAAGACTTTTTAGCTCAGGTAGAATCTGCGATTCTCTGACCCAGTTTGTTTGCTGGTTTCCATGGCTGCAATACGCGGTGTTTTCCGCCAACTGGCAACCTGTGATGTCGAAATACTATTGGATAAACTGGCAGCACACGGTTTCGCACAGACCAAAACAAAGACAGACATTCTGACAGGGAACGCACATTTCAAAGTAGAATATCTGGTTGTAGCATTGTTTTTCTGAGAAACAAGTAGGTGAACTTAGCATGTTTCCTAAATATCTGCAAACATATTGGGGTATTTTTATGCTTTATTAAAGTAAAAATCTTACATATAGCCCCTTTAATATATGAAAAAAATATTAATATAAAATATGATGATCACCAACCAAATAATAATTTCTCTTCAAGATATAAATCAATAATACAATAAAAAATAATAGGGAGAAATGGCCTCGAGACCGAGTTCAAGACCTAATCCGAGTCTCGAGTACTACAACACTGCCTCCAAGTCCTGCAGATTCTTCAGTTTTCAAGCATCTTTTGCATATTTGAACCCTTTCTAGCAGTGATTTTGAGATCCATCTTTTCACACTGAGGACAATTGAGGGACTCAAACACAACTATTAAAAAAGGTTCAAACATTCATTGATGCTCAGAAGGAAACACGATGCATTAAGAGCCAGGGATCCTGACAGTCTCCACGTATTGGCAGCAAAAGTGGCCATCCCTGTTTGAAGGCTTGGGTTGCCTTACTGCTTTTGCCCACCAACCTCTCCTGGACCCCGCCGTTAAAACGGTCAACCAACCACTCCGCCACATTCCCCTGGCTTTCCGTGATGGTGTCTCAGCTGAACTTAAGTGGCTGCTGGATGCTGGCATTATCAAACCAGTGGATGCATCACCCTGGGTCTCGACCTGCAAGCAGTGAATAAGGAAGTGATCCCAGATAGGTTTCCATTGCCTACCTTGGAAGAGCTCATTGCTCAGTTCAGTGGCTCAACCATGTTCTCTAAACTGGATCTCAGACAGGGCTACCTACAAGTGCCTCTCCACCCCAGCAGCAGAAACCTCACAGCCTTCGTGACCCATGCAGATGTGTTTCACTACACGTACATGCTATTCGGACTTAGTGCGTCGGCTACAGCCATAGAAGCCGTGCTGTCACAGACCCAGCGGGGTGTGGAGAAGCCCATCGCCTTTGCGTCATGGGCCCTCAATCAGACGGCGCAGCGGTACTCGTGGGGGAAAGTGAAGCATTAGCCTGCATCTGGGCCTGCGAGAGATGGCACTTGTGTCTCTATGGCCACAGACCACTGAAGCTACACCGCTGGTCCAACCGTCTTCACAAATATAACTTTGACCTGAAGTTCACCCCTGGCAGTGACAATGTTGTGGCTGATCTACTGTCCCGCATAAACAAACCAACATGGACCGGGTGGAATGGGACATTGTCCAGATGTTATACACACCCCTCCAGGCTGTCGTATCGTTACAAGAACTGAGGGAGGCATCGGAACAGGACCCGGTCCTTTCTCAACTCCGTGTCTATATTCTGAACGGCTGGCCTCAGGAGGTACCGGAGGGGCTGGCAGCATTTTCCAGAAAAAAGCAGGAGCTGTCCTGCTGGAACGACACCTGTGTGGCACGTGTCATTCCCAGCACCCTATGTGCATGTGTCTTGGCAATGGCTCACAAGAGCCACCTGGGTCACCAGGCCCCCCCACCCTTGCAACCTCTTGTTTGGCCATCGCAGCCCTGGAACCACCTGCAGCTGGACATATGTGGTGAGATACAGGGAGTTCCTCATCACCTACACTTCTTTGTGGTTGTCTATGACCCGCACTCGAAATGGCCCGAGCTCATTGTCAGCGGCTCTGTGACGTCTCAGGTCATAATTAACTTTCTGGACTCTCTGCTTTCCCACTGGGGCCTTCCAAATACTATCACTACTGACAATGGCCTGCAGTTGATCTTGGCTGAGTTCACCACATACCTCAAAAACAAGGGTATTCGCATCCGCACGGCATACTATCACCCCCAAGCTAACAGTGGCATTAAACGCTTCCATCAGTCACTGAAAAACAGTCTCAGGGCACACTTGTTCCAGGGATGGACCTTCTCACAGGCCATTCATCACACGTTGTTGCACTACAGGTCCACCCAACACTCTACAATAGGGGTCTCTCCAGCTTTCCTCATGCTTGGCCGTGGGCTCCACCTTCCCCTCGACAGGCTCAGCCCCACATTGCCTCAGGGACCACTACCGAGGGTCAGGGCCTCTGTTGCTCGCCAGCAGAGGCGGATGAAGCAGAACTTCGATCTCTCAGCACACGCCAAGGTCCCTGACATACAGGCGGCAGATTGGGTCAGGGTTTGCAGGCCCCACAGAGACAACAAACTCGCTTCGTATTGGTTTTCCCCTCTACAAGTTACTCATCAGCTGTGCCCAGTCACCTTCTTGCTCAGCGACGGCACACGGTGGCACGCAAGCCGCCTCCGCAAAGTGCCATCCACGGCATATACAACGGGTGTCACATCTCAAGACACACCCTCTGCTTGGCAGGAAACCCCAGTGCTTCAGCTGACACCTCAGATAGCTCCTGCACGGGTTCCAGACATTCCTATCAACGTGCCAGCTGAGATTTATGCCTGCCCATCACAGGCTGCCCAGCCTCATCCCTGTGTTTCTCCACGGCCTGTTCGCACTCGTTCATGCCAGGGGCACTTACAGGACTTTGTGTCATCATTTCATGTTTGAAAACCCAAAAGGGGCGGGGGGGGAATGTTGTGTTCTCTCACAAGTTTTGTTTGATAATGCATTGAGTTAGTGTTCAGTGATGCAGAGTTTGATTGTGCTGAAAGAATTTTGTTATGCCTGACAATGTATGTGTTCATTTAGTGGGGTCTGAAAACAGTGAGGCTCAGTGTTGTTCCCCATACTGAAGTGTTACCAAAATTTTTATAAAAGGTGACAGATGGTTATTGGAACAGAATTACTGTAATTATGGGCACACTACACAATATCAATAATTCAAAATCTGTTCTCTTTGGCAGAAGTAATGGCAATAAAAACTGCAACCCTATGGTCCTTGATTTTCTCACAGATGAAGAGTTGTATGATTTTTTCCGTAAAAACAAAACAAAGATATCTACAATAGAAGAGCCATTGATGTTTCTCCGCCATCTCAAGGACAATAGACTCATTACAGATGAGCTTTATGTAAGTTTGAATTTCAGACCATATCAATATGAGAAATAAAAATAATCTCATCTAACATTTGTTTACTTTTACTTTTGAAGCAAAAGCTTGAGAACAGCAATGACGATAATGACATGTATCATGCGTTGGAGTATATTCAAAAGTGTGGAAAGAAGAAGGTTAGAAAGTTCTGGGAATGCGTGGACCAGGAGCACATTTTACAGCGTTACCCCCAACTCTCTGAAATCACTGAAACTCTGAAGAACTGTGAGAATCTGTTTAGCTATCTGTCTGTCTATTTATCTATTTCTCTGTCTGAGACTGACAGTGGTTTTATTGTAATATTGCACTGAGATCTGCAGCACTGCTGATTTATTTCCTAATTCTTGTTTCTAATTCCTCAGCTCTCAAGAGTGAGCCAAACAAAAAAACACGAGAGAGATCTAAGGATAGAGACGCAGGAAGGGAAAGAGAGGTTAAAAAGAGGAAGACGGAAGGCAACTCTGTGAGTAACCAAGCTGGCCCATCATCACAAAGCACTAAAAACCAGAGGAAGAAATTTGAACATGTGGACAAAGGTTCTCTTAAAAATGGTGAGGAAAAAAAAAATATTGGTTAGAGCAACTGATGCATTGATTATTTGATTTACCAGTTACCTGTCAGTCAGTCTATCTGTCTAAAAAATTATGTCACAGTGAAAGAGTTCAAACTGCATTTGAATAAAATAATTGTAAACAATATGATTTATGCACTAACTCAAGCAGAAACTCCAGCACAATGGGCTGAAACACTCATGATAATAGATTTTGAAACAAACACATTTTGCTATCTGCACTTCATAGCTTTCGGCATTTTCACTCTTCATTTGCATAATTTCAAAACTTTTTGGATGCTGTTGTCTGCTCTCATTGCTTTCTCCAATCTGCTGTCAATTCCACAATTCCCCACGCACATGTAGCTTGTCTCCCATATAGAACTTAGTCAGGTTAGACTGCATATTGAATTTTACATGGATGAAAACAAGGCAGTGAGGGATAGACTTACAGTCTTTACAATGGCATGCACTGAATAAAGGTCCTACATCACTTAATTTTTACAACTTCCCAAAAATGTTTTACGGAATTTTTAGCTGCTGAAAGTTTTTATTTTCTTGGGAAGACATTTCGTCCACTGAAGAGTTTATATGCTGTTAAACAATCCACTGAATGCACTGTACTTCTGTCCCTCACAGCCTTTAATTTCTGAAATTCTTGTCAAAAATTAAACATGGCACTACCCTGACAAATCAAGCGTATAGCGTTAGTTCTGACAGGTCACGTCAGTCAAGCTCGCATCAGCTGACACTCAGCAGATTCACATTGACCTATAGGAATAAGATACCTATCAACAGTCGTATATATATGGTCCATTCAGTATTATCAGCAGCTTAGTGCATTGCTCAGGAGGCTAATTACCCTCCCCCGTCCCCAGCTACTCCTTTGTCCAGTCAGGACTTGCCCTTCTATATTTCTTTTGATCAAACACATTTCTTCAATTATGTTGTTACATTAATTATTGTCATTAAGAAAATTAATGATATTGCAATACTTGGTTCTGTTCTGTTTACCCTAAGGGGGGTTATCACTGCTCTGCTCTTATGCATATTAGGCTGCATGGATGGGCAGGGAGTTTTTTCCCAGAACATAACCATACCGCCAATACAAACTGTATGCTAACTGCCATCTTTGACGATAGTGATCCTGACAGAAAGGCCTGTATGGATTAATTGAAACACTCTGCTCATTTCACACCAGTGGACACGTTCTGTGACTGCCTGTGGCTTCAGATTCTTTCAGAACTGCCTCCGCGTTGGGAGCGTAGGCCTAAATGTTGGGAACCCAATCTGTCTCTCTCTCTGTCTGAGACTGACAGTGGTTTTATTGTAATATCACATTGAGGTCTGCAGCATTGCTGATTTATTCCCTAATTCTAGTTTCTAATTCCTCAGCTCTTAAGAATGAGCCAAGCAAAAAACCACAAGAGCGATCTAAGGATGGAGGCACAGGAAAGGAAAGAGAGATTAAAAAGAAAAGGACAGAAGGCAGTAACCAAGCTGGCCCATTATCACAAAGCACTAAAAGCAAGATGAAGACATCTGGACATGTGGGGAGAGGTGAGTTCTCTGAAAAATGGTGTTAACACACATTAAATAAACTCTGATTTGATGTTGTCAGAGACTCATTTTCCGTAGGCCCTTTGTTCAACTCTATGATACAACACAATATTGAAATTATACATCAAACTAAAGAAATGCCAAACAGCATATAAAATGGTAAACGGCCCAAAAAGAAGGGAACAAAATACAAAAATGTCCTAGCCCTCACTTTTCCTGAAGCCTTACTCTAGCTCTGAATCTATGTTTATTTTGTTCATGAACAGATTGGTGTTTTTGAACAAACCTTTTAACTAAAAAAAATCCTCTCATTTACTTTCATACACTGACTTGCATTTCTAATTTACTGACATCCCTCCCCTTGAGATCTAATTTGAAGCATATGACTTTTTTGTTGGCTTTTTTTTTTTTTTTTTTTTTGCCTGTAAAGACTGAATAGCACAATCCAATAGTGATTTATTTTGGGGGACTTTGAAGGAGCATTTTATAGGGTTGTAAACAGTGAATGAATACACCACTTTACTAACTGAGAGTCAGTCAGTCATCTCGTTTATGAACGAGGATCTGACCATGCTTTTAGGTCAGTAGTGGTGTAGCGTGAATCACTGTGTAATGTGTACTTTTACAGGGGTACTTTCTGCTTTTTGTTCTCTGTATATTAATCAGTGTAATACTTTGCTGAAATTTTATATAAAGAAAAAAAAAAAACATTTACAGTTGTGGGTGTCACTGCATAGTTTGCATGCAATAATTTATAAGAAACATGAAACATTGCTAAAACTGTTTGTTTTAGCATTTTAATTTTGACCCCTTTTTCTTTTTCACCCAAGAGGAAGAAAAGGACCTCTGGGATATGCCTGAACACAAGGAATGGCTTCCTGTCAGATGTGGGGAAAAAGAAGCCCTTCTTAACAGAGAAAAACTTCGTGGATATAATAGTAAGTGGCCCTTATTATTTAAATGTTTTGCGGTCTCAAAGCAGCATTGTCTTATATCTGCTGACTGTAATGAAACCCCAGAGTTGTATGGTCTTTTTATAAACATAGCATTAGTGTATAATAATAATAATAAGTTCTGCATTAATATCCTTTTGTGTAAAAATGAATATTGTGCTTCCTTATAAATAGTGAACTTTGATTTACTTGGAAAAAGTAGACACCACTGATAAATAAAAGCTGCATGCTTGATATTAATATACATAAACGTACACACACATCCTAATTAACAAACAAGTCACACATACAATTCTTTTTTCTTTTTTTTTCTGAAACGATTTTCATCTATTCCATGTCATCTAACTCTCATTAGAGTATTAGTAGACTGTTAGGTTAGAAATAGGTGTTAGGGTTTGGTTTAGTAGAAAAAGTTGATGTACTTGCAAAGTTACTTGTAGTCCGTAGAATGTCTGTTGGGGAGCATCAAAATAAAGTGTTAGCAGATATTAAGCAGTCAGTCTACTAATACTCAAATGACTGCTAGTTGACATGGAGTTGCAAAGTTACTAATAGTCAGTAGAATGTCTAAAGTAGACCATCAAATTTAAGTGTTACCAAAAAAATGTCCCTTTCTCTCAGAAAACAGGAAATGCATTAAATATCGCAAAGAAATGATCACACCTTCTCAATTTGAGGAAATGGCTGGAAAAGAGAAAAGCAGGAAGTGGAAAACAAGCATATTATGCCAAGACAAAACAATCCAGGATCTTCTAGATGTGAGAACAGAATGAGTTTATCCATCCTGGGATCAGTCTATTAATAATTACTGATTAACTGACAAACAGACACTTTCTTCTGAATTTCATGGGTTTACTAACTCAGTACTTTGATACATTTTGCCCACATATGAAACAGTATACTTTCAGTTGTTTGTCTTTAGATAACGACAACATTAAAATGGTACTTTTTTTTCTCTGTGCATCTTTAACATGGTTTAATTTTCTTTTCAGGAGGGTCGTTTGGAGATGCCGGGTACTAAGAGAAGAAATACTTACCGTGAATGATGTACCATAAAAAGTCACAATATTGATCTCATAAATACACCAGTTTTTTTTTTTTTTTTTTAATTTCTCTTTCAATAAAATCCAACAATTAATGGACTGTTTTAGTGTGATTCTTGAAATAAAGCATTTCTGTTATCTTAAAAAGATATTATTTAACTGATGTTGTAAGGCTTACCTGAAGAGGGCAGCACTATTACATGAAAAGTTCAGTGCAGATCAGTAAAGGAGAGATGCACACAGCTATAATAGCATATGGTACTAAATGAGAGTTGTCCTCTGATAGTGTTGTATTGCTGTATTGGTGTTATTGTATGTTTAGTTGATAAATTTATGTAAATATAAATGTTCTATGTAAGATTACTCATACCAATTTGAGATACATGATATAAAGATGATGATCAGCCAAAGGGTGGGCATGAACACCAAGGCAAGAAAACACCTTCGGAACTAAGCTTTTACTTAGCAAGTGAGCCTAAAGGACTGCAGCTAAGCTTGAAAAATCCTAAAGGATATGGTTGAATCAATTAATTATGTATGGCTTGTGTTATGATGCCCAGGGCAATAAAGGACAATAAATAGTTTAATAAAATACAGTTTAATAACAAAACTGTATTAACACCACATGACTTTGCCATGATAACATGTGTATTAGTTTTTTATTTTTTTTTTTATTTACTAATGTTACAATAGTAATGTTAATAATTTGCACAATTTAAAAATGTATTCTTATATGTTGAGACATGTTCAGTCAAAAAGAATGCATTGCATTAGGACAGACCAAAGTGTTGCATCCTTTTGTGAATGTTTTCTCATTTTTATTTTCACTCATGCAAATCAGCTTTCCAGGAAGTGGACCAAGAATCAGCTTTCAGTTTCGTTTCTGAGTGTAGGAGGGGAAGTACTGCAGACAACTCAACATGGTGGAACCCGTCCACTGCCTGCTGTTCAAATAATGCAGATGATACGACAGCCTCCTTCATAAAATGACTCTTTCAGAGCGTTCCAGTATCTGACTGGCTGAGTGAAAACAGAATTAGAAATAAAGGACAGCAAAGGATAAAAAGAGGAGGATGAAGAAACAAAACTGTAAGAAGAGACAAGAGATGGAGTTGTCCTCCGTCTGCAAACCCAAGAAGAAGAAACAAGCCAAGAAACAAAACTGCCCCAGTGAGTCCAAAGTATTTTTGCTAACAAAATGACAGAACAGCGATGAATATGAAGTAATGAACACGTATGTTCTTTAAAATATGAAGAGGTGCACATTTAAATCTTCTAATGCATTTTTTTCACTGAACTGATTTAATTGTACTTGTTTCAGAGTCGTCTGCAGGACACAAAAACTCTCAAAATAAATCTCAACTTCCTGTTACATGTGGTCATAAAGAGGGCGTCTTGCATTTGAAGAAATATAATAACAGTAGGTGCAGAAACGTTTCTATATGTTAAAGAATTCAGTAGTTTATGAGGAGCTAAGCTGTTGAATGTCTCAAATAACATCCAGAAGCTCTAAATCTAGTCATCTCAATAGTGTTTGAATAAACTGTTTTTCTGTCCTTAGAACAGAAGTGCATCTTCAGTGAAGGCCAGTGGTTCAAGCCCACTGAGTTTGAGAAGTTTGGGATGAAAGACAGGAACAAAAAGTGGAGAATCAGCATCCTTTGCACAGGCATTCCACTCCAGAAACTCATAGATGTACATAAGACCGGTTTCAATAATTAATCAATACTAACAGTTTCAACTAATGCTCTTGTGTGCAATTATAATTAGCATTTTGTTTTTTAAACATGGAACTCATTAGAGAAACTGAAGTTAAATAACAGTTCCCTGATATAAAAATGGACAGAGCGGAGATAACATAACACCAATGATGACATATTTAAGTAAGTTTGACATATTCTAACTTTGTGCTATTTTCTATTCATAGGATGGCTTTCTTTCACCTACAAACTTTCAGAAAAGCAAGGTTCAGAATTCACAGGTTTGGCTGCTTTTGGATGCTTTTCAGATTTGATGCAGGAATTAACCTTTCTAGACTGAAGCTTTCAAGTGTGACTTAAGTTAAGTGTGACCAAGGCGTTCATCAGAATTTCTCCTTTTATGTTCTGCAGAAGAAAAAAAGCCCTGTGGGTTTGGAAAAAAAGGGTGAGTAAATTATGAAAAAAAAAAAAAAAAGTTTTTAAATAGAAAATAAATATTCCTTTAAATAAGATTTTACAACAGTTATTCAGAAAGATATTTAATAAAATATTTTGCTTCCTGAATGTTTGTGTATTTGAATCAGATGAGAAGATCAGTGACAGTCAAGCAGTGGATGATGATGATGATGATGATGATGATGTTATTGACATGAGCAAATTTGAAGGTTCAACCCTCCCTGTTACCTGTGGTTCTGACTCTGGCATCCTACACAAATGTCGCTTTGCCAAAGGTGTGTGAGTGGGCACATTTTTAAAATTAATTACTACATATATTAACATATTGCGTGATGGACAAATATGTTTTATATTTAGCGGCTCCAAAAAGTATCTGGAAACTTCAGGCACACCTAAAAATGTCTGATTGTCATTGCATTAGATACAAATAACAAACCAAGTGTCATTTATTTAAAAAAAGATAGAGCACAAATATACTTTGAAAAAAAAATATGCCTCAACAATAGTTTATTTTTAAGTGAAAAGCAATAAACATGTACTTCAGACAATAACACGTTTAGTTAAAAACATGTCCATAGTTACTACACCTGACAATTTCTGGCTGCATTTAATTGCAGGTGCCACTGGTTTGATATTTTGTCTATTGCAATGACATTCAGACATTTTAAATAATTTTAGGTATGATGCATAACTCTTAGAGACTGTTAAACTATGGTCCAGACTCAGAGTATGGTTCAATGTTGTTATCCCAGGGCATCGTGGGAGATGCATAAGAACAGAAAACTTCTGGCTCACACCCTGAGGATTTCATCAGACTGAACAAACCAGATGGAACATGGAGGAAAGACATTGTGACCTATGGGATACCTCTAGGACAACTTATAATGGTAAAAAATGAGTCATTGTGTCAGAAAGTTCACATTTAAAGCTCTTTGAAATAATTTGACTATTAAAACACTGTGTTCTCACGATCTTCCCAGAAAAGAGTTTTGGAACCGCATATGATAAATTGTGATTGTGAGATTTGTGAAGAACAAGATCAATACCTAGTAAGACATCATCACTCACAATTACAGCCACATCAGAACGTCAACATGACCACCAAACATTTCAGAATTCTTTAAATGTTTAATTTCTTTATGAACTCTTGTCCCAGCAGAATGATGACGTGTGTTTCGTGTGTGACTCTGGGGGAGATCTTGTGTGTTGTGACGAATGTCCACGAGCTTTTCATTCACACTGTCACCTACCAGCTGCAGACGGAGACTCACTTGGGTGAGAGAGAGAAATCATGCTGGTTTGGACAAACTAAACAGCTGACTTTGTGTAATATTGTGTGTTTTGTCTGTACAGAAGCAAGTGGAGCTGCACATTCTGTGTGATGAAGAAAACAGAAGATTCCAGTCAAAAGACCCAACAGGAAGTTTTGAGCAGTCCAGTCTCTCAGTACACACTGGTAAAGTCATATATATCACACACTCCACTCTTCCACCAAGGCACTAGCAAGGTCTCACTGGGCATCTTTCTTCTTGTGTTTTTGTCAGAGTTAGTAGAAAGGTCTCTTTAGCATCCTTAAAGGTACACTATGTAACGTTTGGCCTCTGTAGCAGTTAAAAAACAAAACTGCATTTTGCAGCAGAACATTGTTTTGGTTGTGCTTCAGCTCTGTGTGCGGATGAATATGGTTCTTTCTCATAACTAAAATATAGAGAGATTATCCCACTGCTCATAAAATATTTACTTCTAAGCTTAAGAGATGTAACCAGTTTAGATGGAAAGGATCTCAAGCTGACTAGCTGAAGACGTTACTGTAGATACATCCATCAATAGACACGGTACTTCCTTGAAAATAAATTCCAGCACAGCTCTACAACAAATATCATGAAATGACCCTTCACAATAGATAATGCTTTACAATGAACACTGTTAGAGAGCTACATATAGCAATTTATCTGTTATACATTACAAAATACATTATTTACCTGTTGAGTAATAAAAATGCCATCTCCGTTTTGCTTTAACAACATTTCAGATTCAGGTGATTCCCTGGAGGCTGGAGATTCAGCTGCTATAAGTCAACCTTTCTCGCCTTTTGTGACAACTAACCTATGCCACTCCCACACCATTATTTAAATTTTGTTCGTTTCGAACAAAAGAAAGTTACACAGTGTACCTTTAAGTTATTGTAAATGTGACCTAAATTGTCTTCCGCCTGTAAACTGTTAGTGTCTTAAGGAAAAATAGTTTATGGTTCGTCAAACAAGTATGAACGTTGATCAGTTGGGATTTACACCTTCATCCAGTTTGACTCCTGTGTGATCATTTAGAGATCTGATCACACATATCCTGGCAAAATGCAAATTGCCACTTACATATTACATAAGATTGCATTACCTAAAAAATGTCTGAAAACAGTGCTGTGTTTGGTGAGAGAAATGAGAAAAACAAGATTCCAAGTGTAATTGTCAGGGTTGTAGTGTAGAGATAGTCGCTCAACGAAGAAGATGCAATAACCAAAGATGCTACATTTAAATCCAACAACATAAACACAGGGGAATTATTGCTACACTACTTTAAACTAAGACTTTCAATACCAGACAGCGACTAGGGATAAACTGAGAGCTTAAATAGAGCAACCAAACTAGATGAACTGAACAAGCAACACCTGAACTGAATATACAATCAATTAGTAACAATAGAAACTGATCAGAAGGGAACAGAACCAATTAGCAAAGACAGCCACTCTTGAAACGGGGAAACATAACTGAAAATTAGCATGAAGAAAATACAAATTGTAAACATAAGCAAACTAACTCAGAATGTGACAGTAATCCAGTGAAATAATTCAATAATTTTGTTGATCAGATGAGCAAACCATCATAGTGCAGTTTTGGAAGCAGAAAAAATAAAGCATAACCTCCTTAAATATTACTTGTGTTGCTGATTGGAGATAAAAGCACATCTTCTTTTACACCTTCATTAGATAATGCACACACACTACACTGTTTTACAGTCTGTTTTTCTCTGTATTTGATTGTTTCAGCACTGTCAGTACCTGCTGTTACACCTGCTACATGAGAGCATGACTGACCCCTGCACTAATGTAAATCTCATCTTTAGCAGCTTCATCTTCCTCTTTGTCATTATTTAAAGCTCTTATATGTGGTGTACATGTATGTGACGTCTGCACTGCTGGTGTTCAGGTTTCAGGATACAGTAAAAACATTTGTGGTCCCATGATGCTGGGCAGAGTGAAGCTGAACCTGGAGAATAACGATTATAAAACAGTGCAAGAGTTTGTCTCTGATATTGAACAGATTTTCAACAACTGTTGCACCTCCAGCGGAGTGAGTTTTATTCAAACTTTATGCAACTCTTCCAGTGCAAGAATCTTAACTGTTTACCATCTCATTTTATATACTAAATTCTGCCTTTTTCTCCCCCTCTCTCTTTTCTCTGTAGGATAATGACTCCAGTAAAATGAACTCTAGGCTGAAGGAAGCATTCAAGAAGAAGTTTAAAACTGTCTTTAATCTCCTATAACGTCATGCTGTGGGTTGATTATGTCAATATGTCAATACAGAAGTTACTATTGGGTTTTTATATTTAAAACAACAAGAGGACATTCATTTTAATAACTGACAGTATTTGAATGACAGCAACCATGGTCAACCTCCAGTCATTTAGCCTGTTCGTGTCAATGTACCTTAAAGGTGAAGTGTGTCATTTTTTGTGCCCTTAGCACAAAGTAGGTTTCCTGAACAGTCAAGTGGGTTTCCTAAACAGTCATTACATTTTCTATTGTTCATACAATAGAAAATGTAATCCACAGCCCTGCTCCAAATTCACAGTATTGGTTGAAGTTGTTTGACCACTCAAATAAACACTGTACTGTTTTAAAAGTACTTCAGTGTCAGCTATTTGAACTCTTTTGGAAATGAACCTAAAATGCTTTATTTATAGTTGACTCTACATATTAAGCTGGGATTAAAGAACGAATTTCAATGTAAAAAAATACACATAAAATGTACAAGTACAATGGTAAGTGATCAGGTGGGAATTAGGAAGGCAGAACTACTGAAAGGTGTAGTTTAGGTGAAGCAAGCAAAAGGAAAGGAGAATTGTCTGTGTTTGTGGGTACATACTTGACATTTCATTTTCTTTTCTGTGTCACTGTGTGCTTGAGGCAAATACAATAGGCCAGCGTGCTCTCGTGAATTTAAGGAGAATATATTTTAATATAATTTATCTATCATTCTGTCTTCTCTCTGTTTTTGGCCTATAAACCTTCAGACTTTTCAAAACTTCATTTTTTATGTCTTGAAAACCATTGCTTTTTTAGTTAAAATGAGTTATGAATTTCTTTGAAGTCCTGTTTATTTTAATTTTACTTTCTTACATTTAACATTCATAATATGAATTCAAATTTAACTCAATTTAAATTCATGAATTGATTTGTAATTTAAAAGGAATTTTCAATTCAGTTCTGAATGATCCAGTTTTTATCTTCACCTTAAGTTCATTTTTTATTGTTGTTCTCCTAAGTAAATGATCACGTGCAATTCTAACTTAGTTATTCATTAGGAATGCAGACCTAGCCTACTGAAAGGTGTGGTTAGAAGGAGCTTGAAAAGGAAAAGAGATTAGACAGAGTCATACGTCATTATCTGTAAGAAAGAGAGAAGAAACAAAAACGGCAAGTCGTGGACACACCAAGGTGAGCACATAAATTGAATTATTACTAATTCCAATTTTAATGTTGTATTTTATGATTTGTTTTCTTTTTAAACTTTCACTCAAATACCAAAACAGCCCAGTCGAGGAAGCCACTTTCAGTTTTGTTTTAGCGTCACAGTAGCTATTCATTAGATCTCAGTCTCATAATGTTTAATGTGAATCTATTTTTTATTTATTTTTTTCTATATGATTTGGTCAACTTTTCTGCAAACAATATAGCATGGACTATTAAGTCCACTTCATAAAGCTGAAATAATGAAGAGAATATAATGGTGTCTTATAAAATAACCCTTGTCTATCACAGAATATTTTTTAGCTTTACATGGTTCTGCAGTCAGGTCATTTCTGTACTGTACAAGGACATTTTTAATGAAAGTGTAAAAATGCTACAGTAAAAATCAGTTCATTCGTACTGTAACTGATTTAAATACAATAAATGTAATCTTGCTGTAAAATTGCATAAAATTATTAAAAGCAATAAAAATATTTTAATAACACACAATGTTAATTTTTTTATTGTTAATTTTAAAACTGCAGTGAATATCACAATTAGAATTCTGCATTTTCCCTTAATTATTTCATTCTTTGATTTCATTATGAAAATTCCCTCCATTAGTAGTCATATTCCTGTTATATCTCTTGTTAATAACAGCCTAATGTACCTATAAATTAAGACACTTAATTGTATTCTTGCAAAGACTATGGTCATGATTGTAACCTCTATGAGAAATGTATAATTAATGTTAAGCGTATTTCAGAGAACCACAGGACATGGAAGAAGAGTCGGTCACAGACACTGAGTCTGAATCAGAACCAGACAGGAATAGATTGAGCAGCACAGGATCTGAGAGTCTGAGTGATAATGGCACAGAAAAAAGAGGGGAAAAGTGGGAAAAAAGGAATATAAAGAAACGAAGCTGTAACCAGCCAGGTCCTTCCTCTCTCTGTACACCTAGCAAGAAGCGACAATCCAAAGGTAGCCAAAGACCCAGAGTGAGCTTTCCAAATGTATTTCACCACTAACATTACAAAACAAGTAGATAAATTAATAAGATGTTCATTACAAAGATTAGAGTTGTACATGTAACACTGCTCTGTCTGTAATATTTTTGATCTGAAGCTCATGTCCTGTTTCAGAATCCAGCCAGTATTTGAGACAAGATCAATCTGAACTTTTTGTTACATGTGGGGATAAAGAAGGTGTCCTGTATGTGGAGAAATATAATGACAGTACAGGTGCAGGTTTGATATATCTGTGAAGTCCTTTGTTGAAGAATGTCTTAAAAACATTGGCAGTGGTTAAATTAACTGTATCAACTTTTCTGTCTTTAGTTCAGAAATGCATCTTCAGTGAAGGCCAGTGGTTCAAGCCAAATGAATTTGAGAGGTTTGGAGGAAAAGAGAAGAACAAAAAGTGGAAGATTAGCATCTGTTGCAATGGTATTTCACTCCAGAAACTCATAGAGGTGAGCAGAGCAGTTTTGACTAATGCACACTCAAGTGCAATTATATTTAGCATTCACTTATCGTTTTACTGACCCTGATTTTATGAATGAATTGTTAGTAAATCCACATTTGTGTGTGCATTCTAGTGAAATGTACAACAGTTCCCTGAAATAAAATGAACAGAAATAAAATAAATTGACACTAAATATTATTAATATATCGATCTGAGCAGATCTTCGGTCTTTGTCTTTTCATTCCGTTCATAGAATGGATGTCTTTCGTCCTTTAAGAAAAGGAGGGTTCAGAATGAACAGGTTTGACTGTTTTTGCACACAACTAGCACAAAAATAACCCGAAACATGACTGATAAACTTGGTTTAATAACAGTGTTTATCTGCTGCTCAGGAAAATTCCCCTGAATCCTCACCCATTTATGGCCGGCTCAGAAGAAGAAAGGTTGATCCTGATTGAGATTCACATGTAGCTCAAAAAAACATTTATAAACAGAATCTCAGCTAAACATGGTTGAAATATCTTTTCCCATGTTTCACAGTACTGATGTACATGCATTTTTTTCACAGTGTAGGAGACAGCTGTTGTTCTCCAGCTCAGGTCAGTATGACCCTTAACCAGACAATATGCTTATTAATGTAACACATATAGTTCCCTTTCGAAAGGGAACTCTACACTGCGTTGAAACGCATATGGGGAACGCCATCACGTGAACCGGTGTCTGAAAGCAATATCAACTCCCACCAATCCTATTGGCTGGCGACAGCCTATGACATCATCATAGACACGACCCGGAAGTATAAAAGGGGCGCCAGAGAAGCAGTCAGTGTCTTTTCGTCTTCAGGGACTGTTCTGTCTGATCGCGATTCCTCGAATCTGGTAAGAAATATTTATACCATGTCTAAAAAACGCTTCAGGAAGTGTGTGGATCCATGTCCCAGGTTTTTGACACCTGATGACACACACAATCTATGCATTATCTGTCTGGGAGAGGAGCATGCACGGACAGTGCTTGAGGGCGCTGTCTGTGTAAATTATGAGCGTCTTTCTAAGACGCTCCGCTCGCGTCTGGCCATCTTCTCGAGGGAAGATGGGCCGGCATCTGTGCCTGGTGGTTCTGGTCCCGCTCGTGCCAAGGCAGAGCGGCGGCTGAAATCATGGGGCTCTGAGCGGTTCCTTTCTGGCCATAACCCGACAGCCCCCGTGAGCCTTCCATTCCTTCCTGATCTACATGTTGAGATCGAGAAGGCATGGAAGAACCCATACTTGGCTCGTATTCACAGGCATCAGCGGGCTAATTTCGCTGATGTTGAGGGATTGAGCCAGCATGGGTATGTATCAATGCCCCCTAATGACGAGACGTTTGCAAACTATCTCGTCACAGGGCGGGCTCCGACACTCAAAGCTCCGGTCCTGCCTTCTAAGCCCCTTAAGATGACTTCTCGTTTGAATGGCAGGGCAAACGCCGCAGCGGGTCAGGCTGGTGCTGCTTTACACACTATGGCAGTGCTCCAAGCTTACCAGGCTGACCTGCTGAAGGATCTGGATCAGGGGCAAGGGTTGTCCCCTGAGGCGGTAGAAGAGCTGCGCCGCACCACAGATCTAGCTCCCCGGGCCACTAAACAGACTGCTGCCTCGGTTGGAAGATCGATGGCAGCAATGGTGGCCACGGAGAGACATCTGTGGCTGAACATGGCTGACATCGGGGAGAAAGAAAAGGGCTTTCTCCTCGATGCACCAGTTTCACTGAACTTTTTTGGTACCTTTTTTGGGCCTCCTTTAGAACATGATGGCGTACCCCTCTTGTTTAAAGAGTAAAAGGTGTTTTACTGAGTACACTGCTTGTCGGATTGTGTTGAGGTAGACTGTTATGTGGGCACTCTACAGTCTTTTTCTGCTAGTTTAACTCGTTTCAATCTGAACGAGTTCCCAGGTTGTGGGTTCTTGCTTTACCAGCAATTAAGCTGCTTTAGGTGTGTGGCCTTCACAGGCCGCCCTTTAAGCTATCCCCCTCACATCTGGGTGTCCTTTAAGCAGATTAAGCATGTAGTTTCACATGTTGGCCTTTTGCAAGGCTGCTGTGATATATTTCTACACGATGTAGAACTATGTCATGTTGTAGGCCCCTTTTTGGGCCTCCATGATTTTGTGCCTACAGTACATTTTATGTTAGGTTGAGCCCAGTACTCCCTTCGCTTGAAGGTCGTTATGCATAGTACTTAGCTCCCTAAGTCTGGTCAGTGGTTGAAGGCCTCTCTGAGGCCTCCCTGTTTAAGATCAGCCCCTAGGCTGGCTGTACTCCCCTTGTCTGGGTCCCTCTAGAGTGCACAGCCTCCTCAGTGCAAATAATCAGGCGCTGAGTAGATCCTAGGATTGAGCAGAGTGTTGCTCCCCTCATTGGTAAAGGTAAAAAGCGCTAAGCTGAGTCCTGCTCTCCAGAATGCCCGTCTCTACGTTCTGGTCTGAGTTGGTTACTGCCTCTTGCAGTCACTCTTACTGGATATCTTCTCTGAAGAATGTGAATTGAGACTCGTCGAATTTAGACAGGTCGTTGGCCAAGACTAGGTTTCTGTGAGACCAGGTCGGCCTCCCTGGTGGCAATCAGGGTCGAGTATGTTCCCCTGATAAGTGACTGGCTAGGGTTCCTTCGGCCCCCTGGCCACATTCCCTTAAAGGTACCCTCTTTTCTCTGAAAAGAAGTTTGGTCCCAGAAGCCTTTGAGTGGCCTTGGTAGGCCTTCTGTGGAAGGCCTCTTTGAGGCTTATAGCTTGGGCTGTTGGCCATAGGGAGTGCTGTCACTGACAGCCTATGTGTGACCCGTAGGGGGAGTGATTCTGGCATTTCAGTTGAAATTGCTAGTTCTTACATTTGTCTAGCCATTTGGCATGCACTCCCCTCAGCATGGCGGCGTGGATGTATCGTTCCTCATATGCGTTTCAACACAGTGTAGAGTTCCCTTTCGAAAGGGAATGTCTCAGGTTACATATGTAACCATGGTTCCCTGAGAACAGGGAACGAGACACTGCGTTTCCTAGCCATGCACCAGGGTTGCCTGCTGAACAGTCCCTTCAGACGATAAGGTACTGACTGCTTCTCTGGCACCCCTTTTATACTTCCGGGTTGCGTCTATGATGACGTCATAGGCTGTCGCCGGCCAATAGGATTAGCAGGAATTGATATTGCTTTCAGAAACCGTTTCAACGCACTGTCTTGTTCCCTGTTCTCAGGGAACCATGGTTACATACGTATCCTGAGACGTTTTCTTTTGGGTCATTCCGTGTCAAATCAACCAGAGGTCCCCGGCTCAAATTTTTGATTTTGTTAATATTTTTTTCTGTTGAAAGACAAACATAAATAGTGATGAAAGCCAAAATATTAAATGTCACAGATGTATATTTACCGAGTAATGCACTATTTTGTAGAGGGGGGTCAAAACAATAATTTTCACCTGAGATTTGGAGCCAATTTACAGGGGTGTAAAAATGACTTTAGAAAGATGGCAACAAGGAAAACAAGGAAACTTTTAAACTATTTAAAACAAGGAACTTTTGTTTGTTATTTTGGCCCTGTCGGCTCCTGAATCACAAGTCCCAATTTTAAAGTCAATAAATTTATCATTGTTCAATTTCATTACATTTCTCAGAGTTTTTCACATTTCACCCTTTCCCCTAGACGGGGCGTAACAGTCTATTAGTAAAATCTGTTGACTTTAGCAATCTTTGTTTCATTATATGCCAACAGTGACAGTTCAAAAATGGTAAAAAGCACTTCTTGTGTTTTTTGCCTCAAGTTTGCATGCCTGTAACTCAAGAAGTATTAAAGATATCTTAATATCCTTTTAGATTCTGGTTCTTAACAAACTTTCCTTTTGGTATTTTCATTTTAAAGGCCCTTGATGGTTCAATCCCAGAGAAATGGAGATCTTAATGCGGATCCATTAGTAAATTTGAAAATAGTACACAATTTCAGTGGTCAAAAACCAAATGTGGGTCACTTTGCATACAGCTGATACTTTTTTTTATTTTAAAGAGGAATATCTAAAGAACAAATAATGAAACTAGAAATGTATCTCGTGTTTTTCTATCAACACAATTGCATAGAACATACCTGAGTGCCATAAATATTCTTTTTCCAAAGTTTGCATGCCTGTAACTCTAAAAGTATTCAAGATATCTTAATATCCTTATAGATTCTCGTTCTTAATAAACTTTCCTTTTGAAATCTTCATTTTCAAGGCCCTATATATTTCAGTCTGTTTAAAAAGTTACCTACATTTGGTTTGTGACCATTGAAAATGGGTAAAATTTAACAATTTGGAGTCACATTGGGGTCCCAATAGCTACGGGGCCTTAAAAATAAAGATTTCAAAAGAAAAGTTTATTAAGAACGAGAATCTAGAACAGGGTTAGGCCTACTTAAGACAATATTTGTCTTTACAAGTGTTTACAAGTGCAGTTTATTATCATTAGCACTTTAATGGTTGTCCTATTTAAAGTGTCACTGAACATGAAAAATGGCATATAAAAAAAAGGATTAATAGCTTGTCTTGCTGTATTCTTAATGCACAAATGCATAAAGAAAAACAAGAACTGATTAAAAGAAGTCCTTATTCATAGTGAAATGTCTGCATTGTTTTCACAAGTAATTTCAGGTCTGGTTGTTGTTCACTGGCTGATGAGACAGTTTGTCAGTAAGACGAAAACATTGCACTTTTTATAGTCAATTTATACTCCATTGCACCTTTTTAACACTTTTAATAACGCCTATTTATACTCAGGGTCGCTAAAAAGGTTTTATTATTATTATTATTACCTACCGTTTAATTTGGTCAGAATCCAAAAATCTTTTATTTATTTATTTATTTTTTTGTTCAATCACAGTCTCATGAATTATCTAATTATAACCAACGTTATAAACATGATAAATAAAATATTCTCCGTGAGCTCAATGTGACGACAGATCTGTAATGGGAGCGCTCTGTGCTTGCTTTCTATTTTCAACACATTGACATTAAGAATAAAAGTTTTGTTTTTCATGCTACTAAGAGGACTATCGGCAACTTACACACTGTAAAGTTTGAGGAATGTCAACTGCATTACATGATGGAAAAAATAAGGTTAGGCCTTCTTCGCTTTTTACCTTTGACAGCGTTCACGAACACAAGTGCTCGACACAAGCGCACTAGAGAGATTCATGATTGTCTAGTCTTTTTCGCTCAAATAGTTACAATACCCCTGATCTAGAAGGATATTTAGATATCTTGAATACTTTTAGAGTTACAGGCATGACAACTTTAGAAAAATAATATTTATGGCACTCAGGTATGTTCTAGGCAATTGAGCTGACAGAAAAACAAGATACATTTCTAGTTTTAACACTATTTGTTCTTTAGATATTCCTCTTTAAAAGAAAACCCACATTTGGTTTTTGACCACTGAAAATGTGTACATTTTACCAATTTACTAATGGATCCGCATTAAGATCTCCATTTCTCTGGGATTGAACCATCGAGGGCCTTTAAAAAGAAGATACCAAAAGGAAAGTTTGTTAAGAACCAGAATCTAAAAGGATATTAAGATACTTAAAATAAAAATAAATACTTAAAAATACTTCTTGAGTTACAGGCATGCAAACTTGAGGCAAAAACACAAGAAGTGCTTTTTACCATTTTTGAACTGTCACCATGAAACAAAGATTGCTAAAGTCAACAGATTTTACTAATAGACCTACCAAACTCTGTGTAAAAATAAAATAATGATGCTGCCATCTTTCTATAGTCATTTTACACCCCTGTAAATTGGCTCCAAATCTCAGGTGAAAATTATCATTTTGACCCCCTCTACAAAATAGTGCATTACTCAGTAAATATACATCTGTGACATTTAATATTTTGGTTTTCATCATTATTTATGTTTGTCTTTAAACAGAAAAAATATTAACAAAATCAAAAATTTGAGCCGGGGACCTTTGGTTGATGTGACACGGAATGACCCTTTTATATTCTGTTTCCTGATTGGTCCTGCATTTGTTATAGATTCAGATGGGAGCGATGACGATGATGATGATGATGACGATGATGATGATGATGATGATGATGACGATGATGATGATGATGATGATGATGATGATGATGATGACGATGATGATGATGATGATGATGATGATGATGATGATAACAACGACAACGACAACGACGATGATGATGATGATGATGCTATTGACATAAGTGAGTTTAAAGGTCCAACCTTACCTGTTAACTCTGACCAAAATTTTTTTAAAAGTTTTAAGGTAACACTTTACAATACTGGTGCACTAATATGCATTAATTCATGCTTAACTAATGCACAGATAATCATGTTTTAATGTATGACTCATGAAGAACTAAACCATTAATTAATGATTACTGCATCAGCAACTAATAAAGAGTCTGGAAGTTGAAGTACATGGCTTCAACCCATTGTGGTAATTAACTAAAAAAAAAGAACCAAACTTACACTTTTAGTTAATAAAATATGTTATTAAGGAATTAATACATTATGACACAATTAATTAATAACAATTCATATATTACTTAATCTATTAATCATATAGAAACTTTATTACTTGCTAATGCAGTAATCATTAATTAATGGTTTAGTTCTTCATGAGTCATACATTGATTATCATAATCAAACATGATTATCTGTGCATTAGTTAAGCATGAATTAATGCATGTTAGTGCACCAGTATTGTAAAGTGTTACCAGTTTTAAAAGCATGAAGTTTGAAGTAGTTTTGGCGGTTGGTAAAGTAGGCTTGGTGGTTGGTAAGGTGTTGTTATGTGGTTGCTAAGGTATTCTGGGTAGTTGCTATGCAGTTGCTAGGGTACTAGGGGTGGTTGCTATAGTGTTGCTACGCGGTTGCTAGGGTATTCTCGGTGGTTGCTGTGGTGTTCTGGATGTTCTGTATGGTTGCTAAGCGGTTACCATGGTGTTCTGGGTGGTTGCTATGAGACGGATGGATGGATGGATTAATTAAATGAGTTTAATCCTTTCAGGAGTAAGTTTAAAATATTCCAGCTGTCACTTCAACTTTGGCACATGGTGCTTCATTAACATATGTAGAGCTGCGGGCTGGGCTACGCCCATCATCTTCGCAAGATTCTATAATCCAGTTTAGTGTCTAGTTCAGTTATCCAGGAATGGTGAACCCTAGACTACCTTTCCATCATCTTAGCACTGTTTTGACAGATGAGTTTGGCGGAAGAACTCACTGCCGAGCCTGTTACTCAAGCTGCTTCCCCTTTCAGGTGAGCCCTTGTAATATGGTGAGTGCTCCGTATGCAGTGGTTGCCCAGATGTTCACCCCAAATGATGTTCTTCCACTGTTCAGTTTCCCTCTCGGCGAACCCAGGGTCTTCCCCTCGACAGAGCTAGCTCTGTCACCGGTCACTGTGAGATAGGTAGTCTCCCCCTTTTTTGGTGGAGCCCACCACAGAGATCTTCCCTAGGTGGTACTCCCCTCTGGTGAGTCCTTAGGTGTATTTACCACATGATACCTCCCTTCGGGTAGGATGTGGTCTCCATAGCATTCCTATCCCTCTGGGAAAGAGAATGCTTACCAATCTTAACTACCAGGTCATAACGCGGCTGTTTATTTCAAAAGCTGTATGCATCTGCTTTACTTAAAAGAATCAGAAGAGGCCACAGATTCAGTGACCTCTTTTCGGTGAGTAGCACTCCTTATCAGGAGGCCTGAGGTCATTTACCGTGGGCGTTGGAAGGTTACAAGTCAGTGCTCCTGCATTTGTTATGGGCACGCAGTCGCACGCATTTGCACCACTTTCCCACTTTCCTTTCCCGCGTTTAGTATAGAGAACCCCATTCTGTCGTTACGACACACGTCATAGTGAACGACAGAAAAGGAAAGTCTCGGTTACTTTTGGTAACCCTTGTTCCCTGATGGAGGGAACGGAGACGTGTGTCCCTCAGGCCACAACTCTGTACTGATCGCTGATATGACCGCTACCTTGGCTCGTCAGAACAAAACTGAAGTGCATTTGCACGCGCCTGGCCTTGAATCCCCTTATGTATGGGCGTGGCCTCGCATGCAAATTTTGCATGCCAACTTCATTCGCATTTCATTGGCCTTTTCTGATATACTCAGAGGTGATTGGGTCTCTCAAGGATGATCCCCATTCTGTTGTTACGACACATGTCGTATTGAACAACAGAAAGGGAATGAGGGTTACCAAACTTAACCAACCAAACGTCCATACTTTGCTCTGTTTGTCAATAGCTGCGTTTACATGGACCCCAATAATGCATTTGTAATTGGACTAGTAGCACAGTCGGAATAAAAAAAGTCACATGTACCTGTGGGGCTCATAATAACATTCCCTGCGATGTTAATGTTAATGGTTAAAGAGAGTAACACCACCCCCCCCCCCATGCAACATAACTATGCCAATCAGAATAAATTGTCCAAATTCAAAATTTAATTCGGATTGTAAGGGGTGCTTTAAACCTTTTCTAATCCGTTTGATGTAAACACTCGATTGGATTGAAAACTAAAACTGTTCAGTGCATGTGCAATAACGCAGAAATGGCATAATGACATTGACGCATGGAACGAGCTGTTGCTGCAAGTATGAAGTATCATTTCAGGCCAAAACCTGGAAACAAGTTAGCATTTTAGCATTTCCGGTTCCATCGTCCCAATTAGGACCCAAAATAAATATAAACATGCATGTAACGAGGAGTCAGACTTGATAGGATCCATGTGCAGCTTTATTAAAACAATTGTAGTCGTACAGGCAAGGGTCAAACACCAGCAATAACATTATTTAAGGCAGAGATGAATCGTGAACGGGGACAGGCAGTGGGTCAGGGCAGGTGGCAGACAAGGCAGAGTAATCCAAACAACAGGCAGGGAATCAACAGGGCAGGCAGCAAACAAACACGATGAGAATCCAAGGTCATACACAAGAATACAGATCACAGGGACAACACTCAGTAGTGTTAGCCGGGGCAAAACAAGACTTCACAATAGGTGAATGTGTGAGTGAGCTTATATAGTCCGGATGATGGGAAACAGGTGTGTGGGTAATTAGGACCAGGTACGGGGTTATGAGAAATGAAGTCCATGATGAAGTTAGTACTCGGGTGAGGGAGCCACAGAGGCCACGTTCGTGACAATGCACATCAACCTGATCACTTTATTTAGGAATTATGTAAACACTATGTTCCGATGTTCCATCAATCAGAATTTAATTCTGATTGAAACAAAAAGTGTCCATGTAAATGTAGCTACTGTTTCATTTTGTTTGTTTGTTTTTTATTGTGGTCATCCACATTAACCAACCCTTAAAGTAAAATGAATGTTTTCTACCACATGCAGACAGTTCTTCAGATGAGTCCATATCTGTTGCTGAAAGAGACAAACTGGTAAGATTCAGCTACCTAGTAACGAAAAATTGATTAAAGTGCCACTATTATGGTATTTTAAAGGTTCATAATTTTGTTTTGTCAAAAAACACTTTCATTTTCTCATAAAATAAATTGCACATATAGTGGCCCACAGCTGATTAGCGGAACTATTTCAGTAAGACAGTAATAATGTTAGTTAGCTGGAACACTCGGTAGAAAATATATACATCAGTAATTAATTATACTTACAGGTTGTGAGTCAGAGGAACAAGTTGGTCCAAAAAAAGTTTTACTGTCGTCAGTAAAATGATGGGGACACAACAAAAGGTTATACTGCTGTTCTATCTGCATCACAACTGTTTTCAACATTGATAATAATAAATGTTTCTTGAGCAGCAGATTAGAATGATTTCTGAAGGATCATGTGACACTGAAAATTGTATTAATGACTAAATCTTAACAAATAGAAGGTAATTCTTATAATTTCATCACAGAACAGGAGAGAAGTTGTAAATTCAACTGAAGCTGTCAGTAAACAGATCACAGAACTGGTAGGATCTACTGCCAGTGACATAGGTTAGTGAGCTCTTTAATTTCACCTATTTCTCTTATTATGAGCCTTATTCTTAGAATTGCTTGATTTTTTATTAGACTATTAAGGTCTGAAATACATTATTTTACTTATCTTTTTTCTGCTTCTTTTTTTGTATTTTTGGATGGCAGACTTTGTTTTGTGTGTGTGTGTGTGTGTGTGTGTGTGTGTGCCCTCATCCTTATGATTTATCTTGATCAAATGCTTTAATTCATATCTTTTGACATAAACATCAAAACTACTGGAATATACTCAAAATGAGTAGGTTCCTTACCTTTAAACATTTTAAAGTATTGGATCATGTCATGTGTGGATCAGTGTTGACCTATTGCTTAAATGGGTTGGTTTGAATAGGCAGGGTGACCAATAAATATTCCTATTTATATATTTATGTGAATCATACCACAATGAAATGGTTTTAATTCACACTCTTTGTGCTTCCCCAAACCAAGATTCACCTGCACGTCCTGTTGATGCTTCAGAACGTGGAGTCTCTCCTGTCGTAAAGGAGAACGTCCAGACCACAGATGACCCAACCGGAGCAGCACAGCTCAGCTTCAGCGCTGCCCCTGAAAGGCAGAACCCTGTTGCTTCTGAAGAGACTCAGGAAACAAGGCAGCTACAATTATATGAATTTCTGACAAAACAGTTTAATACCATCAACAACACCCTGCAATCAATTGATTTATCTTTAAAGAAGCTGGTGGAAAAGCAGTCACATGACTCACTGTCACAATATATCCGTATAACTCCTGCTGAAAATTGTAAGATTCTTGCCTTAGTCAAGCAGGAGCCACCGAATTTGTAATTACATGATTAAAAACATGATGAGTAGAAGACTAAGGTTTGAGGTTAAACAAAATCAGGGTCAGTATCGTCAGTATCCTATGAAAGGGGGAGATGTGGTCTAAGTTATATATATAAATGTCTATAAATGAATCAATTCAAATGGAAAAGAAGTTCTCTCTGCATATGTAATCCATATGACTATACTGCGGAGATGGCGAGGCAGCATCATCAACTTCATCTTTGCAGCTGACACTGACTCAAAAAACACTAGTTTATTAATAAATAATTAAAATGTCTCCTTGCTATTTTTTTCCCAGCACATTCATAATCATTACTTTTGCTGGTGCTTTGCGGCAATCTTTATGCTTGCGCTTGAGTGCAAAATAGGCTATATTACATATTAAATGCTCATTATGGTTTAGTATTTTCCTCAATATATATTTAAGTAATTAAATTTATATAAACGTGCGATTAGTCAGCTAATATCTAAAATGAACGACTAATAGTCAACTAGAAAAATCTTTAGTCGGGGGCAGCCCTAGAACAGAGACTGGTATCTAAAAAAATAAATAATAGTAGCATTAAAATAGATACGTTTTAAGGATTAAATGTTAAAATGGCTTGCCATATCTGGTGAAAGGCGTGGTTTGGTGGAGCACATAAAAGAAAAGAAGATTAGAAGTGTGTGTGTACATACAGAAATTGTCTGTGTGTAAGAGAGAGAGGGGTAACTAGAAAAACAGCAAATCGAGATCACAGCGAGGTGAGTACATTTGTTTTATTAGGAGTAAATAGTTTTAATGTAGTGAGCTTTTTTTTTTCTCTGTTCTTTTGTTTCCTTTTTTAACTTTCTGTCACTCAAGTTCTAAAACACCAATCCAGGAAGCAACTTTCAGCTTTGTTTGAGAGTAGTTTTGAATATTTGGTGTATCTAATATCTCTTTTATGACCTTGGGTGACTTTTCTGCAACCAAAACAGCATGGAGGATATGAATATTGACAGTTTAAATGAGCTGTGCAATCACACCACTTTTTATGCACAGTATTATTATTATTTTAATAAATATTAAATTCTACAGTAAAAACCTGATAGTTATTAAATATTCCTATGATCGTGTTAAAAAGTGCAAAAACAACATTGATTGTAAATTGTATAATTAATTGTAAAATGATTGTAAAATGTATAATTGATGTTGATGTTGATTGTCAGAAAAACACAGGACATGGAAAGCAAGTCAGTCATAGACATAACCTCTGAGTCTGAATCAGAATCTGAATGGGATCTGGAGAGAAGCGCAGGATCCGACAGTCCGAGTGATAATGAGAGAGAAAAGAGAGGAAAACAAGAGAAGAAAAGGAAGATGAGGAAACGAAGCTGTAAACAGACAGGGCCGCACTCCCTCAGTACACCCAACAAGAAGAGCCCAGCCAAAGGTACAGACCCCAAAGAACTCAAGTGAGCTTTCCAAAATATTTCAGCCATTACATTACAAAACAGCAGGTTAATTCAGAAGAAGTTCATTAAAAAGATTAGAGGTATACAGAGGTTAACACCGCTCTCTCTGTAATGTGTTTGATTTGAAGCTCCTTTCATGCCTGACATGTGTCCTTTGTTTCAGACTCCAGCCAGTATTTGAGTCAAAAATATGAAAACAAACTTCCTGTTACATGTGGGGATAAAAAAGGCGTCCTCTATGTGGAGAAATATAATGACAGTAGGTGCAGACACACCCAGAAAGCAATTATTAGTGTCTTGTTGAAGAACTATTCTGGAGCATTTAGATATGTTCATAACATCCAATATAGTGATTGAATAACTGGACATCAACTTCTCTGTCTGTAGAGCAGAAGTGCATTTTAAGTGAAGGCCAGTGGTTCAAGCCCAATGAGTTTGAGCGGTTTGGAGGAAAGGAAAGGTGCAAAAATTCGACAAAAAGCATCTTTTGCGACGGTATTCAACTCCGGAAACTCATAGAGGTGCATAAGAACAGTTTCAACTAATGCACCCTACACTCTTAAGAGCAATATTAATAGCATTCAGAGTGTGAATTAGTGTACAGTTCCCTGAAATAAAGTTAACAAAAATAAAATACAAAATTAACTAAAAATAAATTACACTTGAATAGCATTAATAACATATTGTTATTAGACATGATACATATCTATTTTTTGTTTTTTTCTTCTAGGATAGAGTTCTTTCACCAATTAAGAAAAGACTGGTTCAGAATGAACAGGTTTGACTGCTTTTTAATCCATCTAGCACACAAATAACCTCCAAACATTACTGATATACTGTGTGAAACAACAGGCATTACATTATGTTCTCATATATTCACACAACTTCTGTCTGTTGCACAGATCGACTCTCCTGAATCCTCACCTGTTACTGGCAGGCTCAGAAAAAGAAAGGTTATATTCTGATATGATGACTTTACATTGATCCTGACAGAGATGTTTAAAATACAGAATCTCAGCTAAACAGGGTTGATGGATCTTTTGCCATGTTCCTCATCATTGACATGCCTGCATCTGTTCAGTTTTCACAGAGCAGGGAACAGCTACTCCCCTCCACCTCTGGTCAGTATGATAGTGACCCGCTGTAACTAGACAATATGCTCATTAATATCAACATTTTTAAGTAAATTTCAGTATTCTTTATATTCTGTTTCCTGGGTGTTTGTGCATTTGTTGTAGAATCACATGATATGGACAATGGTGACGATGGCAATGATGTTGATGAGGATGATGATGACCGTGATGATGATGGTGACATGACTGTGTTTGAAGGTCCAACTTTACCTGTTACCTGCGGTTCTACGTCTGGCATCCTACACAAATGTCGCTTTGCCAAAGGTGTGTGAGTGGACAATTAATTAATTACTACAAATATTAATATACTGTGTGTTGGTCAAATGTTTTACATTCATAACTACAGTGGCTCTAAACATATTTGAACACTTTAAGCACACCTAAAAATGTCTGAATGTCATTGCAGATGCAAAATATCAAACCAAAGTCATCATGAAATCAAAATTATTGCAGTATTTATTATAAAAGATTTATTCATGCATATTTATTTAAAATGTATATGCCCTCATAATCTTTAATCAAAATAACTCTTGTAGTGACATCTCTTCTCTTCTTTACTGGTGCAAGGGAGGGACAACCTGTCACTCACATGACATCATAGCAATAGCAAATCACAATCATCCAATAACTTCCCCATGGACAAAATCAAGTCCCGCCCTACATTTATTCTTGTTCAGGAAGCTGTTTTAATTAGGGAAGATGTCACAAGAGATCCTTTTGATCTTTAATTCATAAAATGAGCAAAAATCTAACCTTTCATTGAAGGAAACGAATTGAAAGTGGGAAGAAAATCACATTATGAAATAAATGTTTTTCTCCAAAACATGTTGGCCACAATTATATCTCTGAAAAATATCTCTGAAGTATATACATTCATATTTACGTTTTTTAGCACACCAGGGTGATCATGAACATGAAATTGTCCAGCCATGACTTCCTGTTCCACAGGAGTATAAACATGAGGAAACACAAAGGCCAAATTCCCTTAATCATTTATCACAATGAGAAAAATGGATGTTATCATGGATTCTATCAAATACCAACAGATATATAATCAAAACCTGACCGCTTCTGATAGAAATCCAGTAATGGGCCGTGGTTGGATCTTCCATCAGGACAATGATCCAAAACAAACATCAAAACGTCTCAGGTTACGTATGTAACCATGGTTCCCTGAGAACAGGGAACGAGACTCTGCATTTGCAAACGCTATGGGGAACGTCACGTGACTTGGTGTCTGAAGGCCAACTATCCAATAACTCCAATGCCTATTGGCCGGCGACAGCCTATGACATCATACGGTGCGACCCGCAAGTATAAAAGGCACGCCTGGGGAAGCAGTCATTATACGTCGTCTTGAGGGACTGTTCAGCAGGCAGCCCGAAGCATGGCAAGGAAACACAGAGTCTCGTTCCCTGTTCTCAGGGAACCATGGTTACATACGTAACCTGAGACGTTCCCTTTCGAAAGGGAACTTCTACTCTGCGTTTGCAAACGCTATGGGGAACGATATACCCACGCCGCCATGCTTGAGGAGAGTGCCTGCCAAGAAATATGGCTAAGACAAAGGCTCCAGAGCAGTTAGAGAACTGCTTGGCAACTCCCCCTGGGGTCACACCAGGCTGTCAGTAACAGCATTCCCTTTGGCCAACAGCCCAAGCTGAACTTCAAGAAGGCCTTCCTCAGAGGTCCTACAGAAGCTGCTAAGGCGTCTGGAACCAGCTTTTCCGAAGAGAAAGCGATCCCTTTAAGGGAATGTGGCCAAGGAACCGAAGGGAACCTCGGCCAGTCACTACAGGGGAACGAAGTCACCCCCAATGCCACCAGGGAGGCCGACCTGGTCTGTCACGAGACAAACTTAGTCTTGGCCAATCCTGTCTGAATACAGAGCCTCTAAAACGCATTCTTCATAGAAGATAGTAAGTAAGAGTGACTGCAAAGAGGCAGAAACAAACTCAAACCCACGCGTAGAGACGGGCATCCTGGAGAGCAGAACTCAGCTAAGTGCTATGAACCCTCGTATTGAGAGGAGTACAATCCACTCATCCTAGGATCTACTCAGTGCTTAATTAATGCACTAAGGAGGCTGTGCGCTAGAGAACCCTGATCCAGGGGAGCACAAACCAGCCTGAGGCTGAATCTTAGAAGGAGGCCTAATTAAGGCCTACCACTATGATCAGCTTAGGGAGCTAAGCACTATTACAAACGTAACCCTAAAAGGGAAGTACGAAGCTCACCTAACAGGTAGACCATGCAATGGGCACATACTCATGGAGGCCGAGGAGGGGCCTACAGCATGATAGTAGTTATGTGGAAACAGAAGTCTTATACAGAAAGTGGCCTGGTTTTAAGGGCCACCCTGAACACCTGTCTTGTTTTTCTGGGGTAGACAGACGACTTCAATGGCAGCATAAGAGGCTGCAAAGTGCCCGCATGACAATCCACCTAACACAATCCAAGGAGCAGTGCACTCAGTAAAAAGCACCTTTTACTCTTTAAAGCAAGAGGAGTGCAGCGTACGCCAACACGTATTAAGGAAGGCCTGGAGGGGCCTATAACCTCAACAGACACGTGGCATCAGCTCGTGGCAGTGTTTAGGCCCCAAGGACGATAAACAACCAGACAAAAAGGAGGTTGGATTTATCACTTAGGCCTCTGGCCAACGAAAGTGTATACAGATAATTCTCAAAGAGAAATACACCCAAACATACTCCAGTGTGTTCAAAAATGGCGGCCCATAGGCCTAGCAACCTCTAATACACACGGCGTAAGTCTTGTGGCCGTTTCCAGGAGCACAAAAGATCCACCCTAGGCGCTAGGTGGCTCTTAGCTCAACTAGATTAGAATCAGACTCAGGGAGGCAGATGTAGGTTAAACCAACCTTCCGTAAGGTTTCACTACCATAATCAACCTGAGGGGCTAGCCACTCAGAATACTCGTTAAAAGCACCTTGTTACTCTCACAGCGAGAGGAGTACATGACTGAACTCTACATATTACACCGGAGGCCGAAGTAGGCCTGCCTAAACACGTGGCATCAGCAAGTGGCTACCATAACCATACCACACAAAGGCCATGTATTAGAAGTTTCCAAGATGATTAATACATGAAAAACGTTGCCAAACATTGTGAACAGGCCTGTTAGGGCCTATCCGTCAGCGATGGGGCGTGGCCGATGGTGGCATGGTTTCCCAGGCATCCTGCCAACAAGTTGACTAGAAAAAGAAGGCCTTAAGGGGCCTCCATTCCAGCATCAAGTGGCGATCAGCCTGCTCACAGATTAAAAAACACAAACTGTGCCATCATGTAAACTAAAAAAGGAGGCCTGAAGGGGCCTGCCAATTCAATAACACGTGGCTTCAGCTCGTGAATATAAGGGAACCAAGCTACAGGGAACCAGCTCTAACCCAAAGCATACAAATGTAGGGCAAAAGTCTAGAACTCAAAGTAACACAAACTTTGATATACATGCTGTCTTTGAAAGGAAAAACACTCTCTGTACAGATTCTCAGATCTGATCTAAGCCCTAGAGGACAGGAGCTAAAAACTAGCAATGTCAACTCAAACTTGATAAATACAAAACATCAAGTGGCTCAGAAGAAAATCATTTCCTTTAGCATGAAAGTTCTAGAAAGTGGGGCCTAGCACACACCTGCATAACTTATCTACACGAAGATAAGGGCCTACCACCTGAGAAACAGCATCAGGGGGTCAAAAACAGTCTACAACCTAGCTGTTAAACTCACAATTGCACCTGGGCAAGGGGATAATTGGGCATACGGCCTAAACAACTCCCTTGGGAGGAAGCCAGAACTAGGAACTACACATCCTGAAAGGATAGTAATCACATATGGGGTTACTTCATATACCACACATCACCTAGCTCTAGCCTGGCCGCTAAGCTATAGGCCTATATACTACAACAGGCCCATAACAAAGCCTGATCTTCACTTCCAAGTCTCATGATGAGAGAAATAAAGCGAAGCTCAAAGCTAAAATGTCAGCCGGCCGGTTAGGGCCGCCGTAGACATATAAACTGAAGTAATGAGTGCCAACTCAAACTATACTGAAAAATAGCCGAGAGGCTTCTCATATATATAGAAAAAACTAAGCAGCAGCCATTTTGTGGCCTGCTCAGTCAGTCTCAACACTCCAGTTTTGCCCCAAAAAAACCTAAATAGTTCACATTTTACTGTTACATGTTCAGGAAATTATACAGGAACAACACAAGGTCAAACATTTAAATAATTAAATCAGACCTTGTCTTACCTTCCTGTGGCTCGAAGACCAAAGACTCCTCCTTCACTTATTTGAAATGGGAAGGATGAAATCCATGGTTCTAGAAGCCCAAAGAACCCTTTCACTATCAAACCAGAAGGCGGGCCTTCAGAAAAATTTCATCATGGGCCCAGCCGTCAGCCTGACTGTTCAAAGGAGTCGTCCTGAACATGCACAGTGATTAAAAACGCCCGGGAGGCCAAGGAAGAGGGGCGAAGGCAGATGTAGAATTACCTTCGCCAAGAGAGGGGATTGCTGGCGCCGGTGATCAATCACCTCCCTTAAGTCCATCTTCCTCTTCCTCATATCCCGCCGCTTCTGTGACTTGCTCCGAGGTGGAGGAGGCGCTCGAGCGGCGACACTAGACTTCTGGCCCTGCCTCTGAGCCTCGGCTTGAGACGGGCCAGGGCCTCCCGGCTGTCTGGGCCCAGGATCGGACCTGAGCGGTATGCAATTTTTGTATGCTGCTGAGCGCACCTTCGCCTCCCTGAACTTTCCAACAACCGTTTCAACGGAGCCGCCGAAAAGTTCAGTTGGCGAAACCGGGGCATCAAGGAGAGGGCTCTTCTCTTTCTCCCAGATGTCCGCCATGTTCAGCCACAGATGCCTCTCCGTGGCCACCATCGATTTCCCAATCGAGGCGGCCGTCTGCTTGGTGGCCCAGAGAGCGAGATCTGTGGTGCGGCGCAGCTCAGCCACCGCATCAGGGGACAAACCCTGCCCCTGATCCAGGTCCTTCAGCAAGTCAGCCTGGTAGGCTTGCAACACCGCCATAGTGTGCAAAGCCGCGCCAGCCTGACCTGCAGCAGCATATGCTCTGCCGTTCAGACGAGATGTCAGTTTAAGGGGTCTGGACGGCAGAACCGGAGCTTTCAGTGTCGGTGCCCTGCCCGTGACGAGATAGTTGGCAAACGTCTCGTCAATGGGCGGCAGCGACACATACCCATGCTGGCCTAATCCCTCCACATCAGCGAGATTCCTCTCTACGTGAAGATCTGGAAGGAATGGAAGGCTCACTGGAGTTACGGGGTTGTGGTCAGAAAGAAACCGTTCGTCTAACCTGCCGCGAACGGGCTCTTTCCTCACGCGCTCCCACGGCAGCTGCAGCCTGCCGGCGGCGCGCTCCACAACCTCCAGTAACTCAGCATATGCTGGGCAAGGAGGCTTGGAGAAAGAAGAAGTCGCAACTTCTTCCTCCTCCATTGCCATCTCCTGCTCACGGGGGCTAGCAGCCAGAAGAACACTCGCTCCTGGATCCGATGATGTCAGAGATAAGACATCATCATCATCCAGGAGCTCATCCCTGCCAGCCGCCGCCAGAGGTTGAGAGACTGTGACACCTCTCTCAAACTTGGCAGCGAGCTCCACCTGCGAGCCCCATGAGAGCAGCCGCCGCTCTGCCTCGGCATGAGCAGGGCCGGACCCACCAGGCGCAGATGTTGACGCCTCTTCCCTTGAGAAGAGGGCCAGGCGGGAACGGAGCGTTCTCATGGGAAAACGCTCACAACTCTCACAGAGACCCTCAAGAAGACTCAGAGCTGTTATCTTGGCAAAAAGAGGTGGTAAAAAGTATTGAATCAAAGTCATCTTTGATCATATTTACCAAGGGTGCCAATAATTCTGACCACAACTGTATAGCACATGCATACTTTAAGCACAAAATGCTACAAAAATTATTTATATTTAAATGATAAAACAATAGATGTATTGTTCATATCTAGAACAAAAAAAAGTTTAATAGAACATTTCTGTTGTTCATGTGATGAACTACACTCTTAAAAAAAAGATTCAGTGGAACTATGGGTTCTTGATTCAGTTTTAAAGAACACTTTATGCCAAGAATGTTCTATGTAAGGAGAAATGTCTTAAATACTTTCATGTTTAATGGTTTATATGTTAGTGCTAATGTATGTTTATAAACTGCTTAATAATATTCAATTAAAATTAAAAATGAATTAAAAGTAAATTAATTAAAATAATCTTAAAATAATGTTACGGGAATGTTAGAATAACAATACCATTAGGGGAACATTAGAGGAACGTTACAATAACGTTAAAACAACGTTATGGGAACATTAGAATAACATTAGAATAACGTTAGAATAACTTTAAGGGAACGTCAGCCAAAAATGATTCCATGATGGGAATCTCTAAAAGGTTCTATATACTGTATCAAATGCCTAAAAGAACCCTTTAGAGTTCTATATAGAACCTTTTCTTCTAAGAGTGTACAGTGCTTACTCTGCTAGGCAACAAGGAAGAAAAGTGAAGTTAATTCAGACAAAACCTCTGGCAGCATTTAACTGCAGATGCAGCTTGGTTTGATGTTTTACATCTGCTGCAATGACATTCAGATATTTTAAATGAGAGACTTAAGTGTATTACAGTTTTTTTCAACTGCTTACACACATTTTCAAAACGTTTCCTTTTTTTTTTTTTTTTTTTTTAAACTTTAGACACAAATCCAAGAACTGCACACACAAAATGCAAAATGCCTCACATCTCTTGCAAAATAAAGCACTGCATTCAAAATATCACAAACACATCTCAAAAACAAACATTTATCTTGCAAACAACCGCAAAGGTTGCAAACACCTTTGCCATAATAATCTATTTTTGGATATATCATATACACACTGTTATTCAAAACCTAAAGCTCTTCTTTCATGAGCTCCTGGGTACATTTCTGTACAAGATTGAAAGTAATTGGCAGAGAGATGTTGAAAAGTTCACAGTAAACACGAAAGCAAGATTGAAACCAAACTATTTTTTTTTTTTTTTTCATGTAAGCATTTGTGGTTGTGAATACAGTATTACACAGAACAAAAGAAAAGAAATACATCAACCATGTGTAGTAGAAACAATGGTTGTGTTTGAAAAAGGAAATCAAGATACTTCCTGTTAGATTTCTGTGTGTTACATAGAGAATTGTGTGGTGTGTGTGTGGTTCTGGTGTTTGAGTGTCAGGTTTAAGAAATTGTGTGACAAGTAAGGATTTTGCGTGTAAGCAGTTGAAAAAAACTGTAAGAATTACTTCCTGAGCTAATGCATAGCTATAAGAAATTATTAAACTATGGTATAGAGCTCCAATGTTGTTATCCCAGGGCATTGTGGGAGATGCATAAGGACAGAAGACTCCTGGCTGAGCCCCGAGGATTTCATCACACTGAACAAACCAAATGGAACATGGAGGAAAGACATTGTGACCTATGGGATACCTCTAGGAAAACTTATAATGGTAAAAACTAGTCATTGTCAAAGAATAAAAATAAAATATACTTTTTTTGGATGAAATTCATATTTAAAACTCTTTGAAATAATTTGACTATTAAAACACTGTGTTCTCACATGCTTTTCAGAAAAGAGTTTTGGAACCACATATGATCAATTGTGATTGTGAGATTTGTGAAGAACAAGATCAATACCTAGTAAGACATCATCACTTACAATTACAGCCACATCAGAACGTCAACATGACCACCAAACATTTCATTTTTTATTTATTTTTTATTTTACATTTTTCATTTCTTAATTAACTCTTGTCCCAGCAGAATGATGACGTGTGTTTCGTGTGTGACTCTGGGGGAGATCTTGTGTGTTGTGACGAATGTCCACGAGCTTTTCATTCACACTGTCATCTACCAGCTGCAGACGGAGACTCACTTGGGTGAGAGAGAGAAATCATGCTGGTTTAGACAAACTAAACATTTGACTTTGTGTAATATTGTGTGTTTTGTCTGTACAGAAGCCAGTGGAGCTGCACATTCTGTGTGATGAAGAATACGAAAGATTCCAGTCAAAAGACCCAACAGGAAGTTTTGAGCAGTCCAGTCTCTCAATACATACTGGTAAATTCACAGTGTATATATATTCATGGTGTATATATATATATATAGTGCGAAGTGTAGCCTCAGTTTCCTGTTGTTAGCTGTCAGTTAGCTGCATTCCATCTGCTTCAAGGTTCGACGTGTTGTGCTTTCAGAGATGCTGTTCTGCAGACCTCGGTTGTAATGAGTGGTTATTTGAGTTACTGTTGCCTTTGTATCAGCTAGAACCAGTCCATTCTCCTCTGACCTCTGGTATCAACAAGGCATTTTCGCCTGATACATGGAACCCCATTCAGGGTACAAACCATTAGCTCCTATGCTCCTATGGTCCTCCAGAATGGTTCGGTAGACCTGGGCAATTACGCACCCATCAAGCACAGTAGGGAATGCCATGATATATCAGCCTAAATCATCAATAATCCACTCTGTGCTTCACTCTGGGCAGTTCAGGTGTTGAGTCTCTTTAGGGATTCTCCACACTGCAACTCCCACGGATGTGGGAAAGACAGTGAAGGTGGACTCATCAGAGAACGATACATGTTTCACATTGTCCACAGTCCAAGAGCTGCACTGTTGGCACCAATGAAACCTACATTTGGCACTGGCACGAGTGACCAAAGGTTTGGCTATAGCAGCCCAACAATGAATATTGACCCTGTGGAGCTCCAGACGAACAGTCTTGGTGGAAACAGGAGAGTCGAGGTGCGCATTTAATTCTGCAGTGATTTGGGCAGCTGTGGTTATTTGTTTTTTGGATACAATCTGGGTTAGTACCTGGACAACCCTTTCAGACAGCTTCCTCTTGTGTCATTAGTTACTCCTGTTGGATGTGGTTCGTCCTATGTGGTGGTATGTCCACATTACCCTGGAATACCATATAGCTCTGGATACACCACAAAAGTCAGCAACATGCGCACCAACAATGTGTCCTCTTTTGAACTCTGACATGTCTTTCATTATGTTGTGTGGATTGCAATATTTTATTTGCTCTGCTAATTCAACCTTCACACTCTGATCTTACTGATGAAATGTGCAATCAGTGAAGATTGGCCATATACAGTCAAACCAAAATTTATTCAGTCACCTTGAACATTTCATTCATTATTACAGTTTATTCACTATAGTTTAAAAAATGGTAATAAAATATGACAAGATCTCAGAATTAAACTGTCAGAAAAAAATTATGTCAGATAACATTTAAGCAAAACATGGTCAGGTCAAAGTGTCTGAATAATTTTTGGTCCCAAATTTTTTATACATTTTACTGGTAGTCCACTGTATGAAAATGTTTTGGGTATAATGTGTCACAGTTTTGCTATCCTCACTTACATAAATAAACTATAGTGCCTTGCACCCACTAAAAAAAAAAAAAAAAAAAAATATATATATATATATATATACAGGTGCTGGTCATATAATTAGAATATCATCAAAAAGTTGATTTATTTCACTAATTCCATTCAAAAAGTGAAACTTGTATATTATATTCATTCATTACACACAGACTGATATATTTCAAATGTTTATTTCTTTTAATTTTGATGATTATAACTGACAACTAAGGAAAATCCCAAATTCAGTATCTCAGAAAATTAGAATATTACTTAAGACCAATACAAAGAAAGGATTTTTAGAAATCTTGGCCACCTGAAAAGTATGAACATGAAAAGTATGAGCATGTACAGCACTCGATACTTAGTTGGGGCTCCTTTTGCCTGAATTACTGCAGCAATGCGGCGTGGCATGGAGTCGATCAGCCTGTGGCACTGCTCAGGTGTTATAAGAGCCCAGGTTGCTCTGATAGTGGCCTTCAGCTCTTCTGCATTGTTGGGTCTGGCATATCGCATCTTCCTCTTCACAATACCCCATAGATTTTCTATGGGGTTAAGGTCAGGTGAGTTTGCTGGCCAATTAAGAACAGGGATACCATGGTCCTTAAACCAGGTACTGGTAGCTTTGGCACTGTGTGCAGGTGCCAAGTCCTGTTGGAAAATGAAATCTGCATCTCCATAAAGTTGGTCAGCAGCAGGAAGCATGAAGTGCTCTAAAACTTCCTGGTATACGGCTGCGTTGACCTTGGACCTCAGAAAACATAGTGGACCAACACCAGCAGATGACATGGCACCCCAAACCATCACTGACTGTGGAAACTTTACACTGGACCTCAAGCAACGTGGATTGTGTGCCTCTCCTCTCTTCCTCCAGACTCTGAGACCCTGATTTCCAAAGGAAATGCAAAATTTACTTTCATCAGAGAACATAACTTTGGACCACTCAGTAGCAGTCCAGTCCTTTTTGTCTTTAGCCCAGGTGAGACGCTTCTAATTTATATATATATATATATCTACTGTCTGAATAATTTTTGGTTTGACTGTCAGCCACCAGCTCAGTCACCTTCCCCACACTACATTTCCCAGCACCCCTCCTGATCCACACCTGCACCCAGTCAGTTCATCTCATTACATGGATTCCCAGGAAGTGCACTCTCTATAAAGACTCACTTCTCCTGCACTCCCTTGTCTGGTCTCGTCAATGTGTACGTCTATGTGTACCACTACGTCTATGACAAGCTCCATGACCTACTTGATATGCTCACCAGAGATACCTACCTGTTGTTCCTGACCCGTCTTCTGTCATCTGTCTTCTGTTCCCTGCGTTGTCTCCCTGGTAGTGATGGGCAGATCGAGGCTTTGTGAAACACTGAAGCAGTTGAAGCAAATGTGCCATATTGTGTCGAAACAATCTGACACCGTCTCCACGGTGACCCCTAGTGGTCAGAACAGTGTAAATGCAACAAAACTCAGGCCAAACACGCATAAAAACACCTTTTACAAATGTATTGCAAAAGTTTTACTGAAAGTAAAATCTATCAAATGCAATTAACTAATCATCTAATAAGATTAAATATAGAGTGTATGTATAATATGTGTTCTTTCATCAATTTTCAGGGCTTGTTTTCTTTGTTCCATGGCTCAAGCTAAACAGGCAAATAAGAGATTAATAACTACCATTATTCATTTTAATTATTCTAATGTCTAATTAAAACATCTACAAATGTATAAAACTGATCAGAGATCAGGTAAAACAATAGGGTAAAGCCCATAGACACTTGTTCAATTGTTCTCAGTGAATCTACATGATTCATGGGTTCACTTTATCATCGCCCTCTACCGGTGAACCATTGATATTTCGAACTGTTTCGAAACTGCGATGGCGCAATGAAGCCTCGTTTACTGAAATCACGTGACTTTGCAGTTTGATACACGCTCCGAATCAATGATTTGAAACAAAAGATTCATAAAGCTTCGGAGCTTCATGAAGCAGTGTTTTGAAATCGCCCATCACTACTCCCTGGATCCTCTGCTTAGCCATCACCGCCATCTCTACACCTGCACAACGAACACTGCATTAACTTCAGCTAAATCCACCAGCTTTACATTTCAGTGACTGTTTCCCTCAACCTGTTTGCATCCTGCCCTGTCCACGAATTACCTGCAATAAAGAACTGTTTATTTACTCACCTCGACTGTCCTCTTCTGTGTGTGTGACAGACTGTAGGTGTGAATCCTCCAACACTATATTAAATCCTGTGTGATCATTTAGGGATCCGATCAGACTTACCCGCGCAAAATGCAATTGCTACTTATAGTATCATATCAACCTTTTGTCATTTTTCTTCCTTTCATTACAAACCCCTCAGTTAAGGATGATTAGTAAGATTACAAGTTAAGAAGAGAGAAAGAAGAGAAATGGGGGAAAAACAAGATTCCAAGTGTAGTCCAGTGAAATATTTTTTGTAGTGGGTCTTGAGTGCATTTACACCTGGCTTTTATTGTTGTCAAGTGTGATTATGATCTGAAGACCCAGTGACAGATAATGCACACACACTACACTGTTTTACAGTCTGTTTTTCTCTGTATTTGATTGTTTCAGCACTGTCAGTACCTGCTGTTACACCTGCTACATGAGAGCATGACTGACCCCTGCACTAATGTAAATCTCATCTTTAGCAGCTTCATCTTCCTCTTTGTCATTATTTAAAGCTCTTATATGTGGTGTACATGTATGTGACGTCTGCACTGCTGGTGTTCAGGTTTCAGGATACAGTGAGAATATTTGTGGTCCCATGATGCTGGGCAGAGCAAAGCTGAACCTGGAGAATAACGATTATCAAACAGTGCAAGAGTTTGTCTCAGATATTGAACAGATTTTCAACAACTGTTGCACCTCCAGCGGAGTGAGTTTTAATTAAACTTTATGTAACTTTTTCCCTGTGTTGCAAGAATCTTAACTGTTTGATGTCTCATTTTATATACTAAATTCTGCCTCTTTTCTCTGTAGGATAATGACTCCAGTAGAATGACCTCTAAGCTGAAGGAAGCATTCAAAAAGGAGTTTGAAACTGTCTTTAAGCTCTTATAACATCATTGATTGTCAATATGTCAATACAGAAGTTACTATCAGGTTTTTATATTTTGAGCAACAAGAGGACATTCATTTTAATAACTGACAGTTTTTGAATGACAGCAACCATGGTCAACCTCCAGTCATTTAGCCTGTCCATGTCAGTGTACCTTGAAGGTGAAGTGTGTCATTTTTTGTGCCCTTAGCACAAAGTAGGTTTCCTAAACAGTCAAGTGGGTTTCCTAAATAGTCATTACATTTTCTATTGTTCATACAATCGAAAATGTAATCCACAGCCCTGCTCCAAATTCACAGTATTTTTTGAAGTTGTTTGACCACTCAAATAAACACTGTACTGTTTTAAAAGTACTTCAATGACGGCCATTTGAACTCTTTTGGAAATGAACCTAAAATGCTTTATTTATAGTTGACTCTACATATTAAGCTGGAATAGGAAAATGAATTTCAAAATCGAAAAATGTACACACTTGACAGTTGAATCTAAATGAACATGTTTACAATTCATATATTTTTTTACACATTGTTTAAAAATAACATTTTTTATTCTGCGGACTTGATTTTTTTTTTTTTTTTTTTGATACAATTTTTTTGATACCATTCTAATATAATTTTTCTGATACCATTCTGTTAAAAATGTGGACAGAAATATTTGAAAATTCAAGTATAATAGTAATGTCAAGTATAATAGTAATAGTCTTTAAGTGCTCAAAATGCAGATATTGACCTACTGTAAGATGACAGGTGAGAACAAATAACATATTGTGTATACTAATTAAACAAATAACCACTCATAATGAAATGTTTGGGTAAGCAAAATATGATATCCTTTTATTGAATATTTCTCTTTCCATTGTTTTATGCCAAAACAAACAGTCCAAGAAGCAAATATTGCTTCAGTTTTAAATGTACTAAATTGCAATTATAAATGTGTATAAACTTCTATCACAATGGAAGTTTATAATCTTTTATAAGCCTTTAAAACTGTTCAGGTGAGCATGAAATACATGTATATATTGAAATAACCAGTTTTCCCCATTTACATGCAAACCAGTAAACTGACAATGCAATAAACCGCGTTTACGTGACTTTATTAATAAATTGGGTTATTTCCCTGTAGTGACATCAAAAAGTAATCATTTGCATGTCTGACTCGAAGTATTTCATATGTTATGTCAGTTGTGATGTTAAATAAAGCTTGCAACATGTCAGCAGGAAACTTACGGCTCATATATTATTCTTTCATGCAGTTACATTTTTCTGGGTTACATTTTTCTGGGTCTTGAAAGAGTCTGCGTTTGTGATATATTCCTTTCTTCCTTTCCCGCAAAACACTTGCTCTGTCTGCTCGCCACACCTAACACAAACTGATATTATGTGTTAAAATGTGAGGAGTGTTTTTGTTGTTTTACTTCATTCTGTTGACTATAAGCAGGGCCGTTTCTAGCCTTTTTGGAACCCTAGGCGAGATCCCTATTGAAACCCCCCACCCCCCCGCAATATGTTATGTTATAAGCTATAAGTATTATTATTCAGTAATACACAGTTACCACTTTTATGCACATCCATGTTCAAATGAAGTAACTGGTAACTACAAGGACTTAAAACAAATTGACCTTGGCATATCTGAGCATATGTTTACTATTTAAAAGTGGACACGCCTAGACTTAATTGCTGCAAAAGTGTCAATAATGTCATCATAGCACATCTGCCTGGAAACATCCCTGTTTATGCTCATACAATCAGACATGGCATTGCCACATACCATTTTAAACCCTTTTGAAACTATTATATATATATCTAAAGCTGTAAACAAGACGAAAACACATACAGATAGGACTGAGGCTTGCCTCTGATGCTTCTCTTCCTACAGTAGCATGTGCCTTGTGATTCTCCAAAAATTTGTTGAGTGCACCTGTCATGATTGTTTGAATATAAAACTCTCCAGCATAAACAAACAGATTCTCATAATCTTGCTACACACCCAAATCACTGTCTGTGACTTCAACTGCACTATTACAGCATAAAGAAATGCATTTATTTTATGTTTTTAAGTTATTTCTTGATATGCACTGAATTCATGTAAAACTAATTTTTATTTATTTTTTTATTTTTTTCTGTTGAAACTATGTTCGTTTGGCAGGTCCACACTGGTTGTCAAACTTGTCATAATACTATCACTTGGTCAATTTACAAACCCAATTCCAAAAAAGTTGGGACACTGTACAAATTGTGAATAAAAAAGGAATGCAATGATGTGGAAGTTTCAAATTTCAAGATTTTATTCAGAATACAACATAGATGACATATCAAATGTATCATTTTAAGGGAAAAATAAGTTGATTTTAAATTTCATGGCATCAACACATCTCAAAAAAGTTGGGACAAAGCCATGTTTACCACTGTGTGGCATCCCCTCTTCTTTTTATAACAGTCTGCAAACGTCTGGGGACTGAGGAGACAAGTTGCTCAAGTTTAGGAATAGGAATGTTGTCCCATTCTTGTCTAATACAGGCTTCTAGTTGCTCAACTGTCTTAGGTCTTCTTTGTCGCATCTTCCTCTTTATGATGCGCCAAATGTTTTCTATGGGTGAAACATCTGGACTGCAGGCTGGCCATTTCAGTACCCGGATCCTTCTTCTACGCAGCCATGATGTTGTAATTGATGCAGTATGTGGTCTGGCATTGTCATGTTGGAAAATGCAAGGTCTTCCCTGAAAGAGACGACGTCTGGATGGGAGCATATGTTGTTCTAGAACTTGGATATACCTTTCAGCATTGATGGTGCCTTTCCAGATGTGTAAGCTGCCCATGCCACACGCACTCATGCAACCCCATACCATCAGAGATGCAGGCTTCTGAACTGAGCGCTGATAACAACTTGGGTTGTCCTTGTCCTCTTTAGTCCGGATGACATGGCATCCCAGTTTTCCAAAAAGAACTTCAAATTTTGATTCGTCTGACCACAGAACAGTTTTCCATTTTGCCACAGTCCATTTTAAATGAGCCTTGGCCCAGAGAAAACGCCTGCGCTTCTGGATCATGTTTAGATATGGCTTCTTTTTTGACCTATAGAGTTTTAGCTGGCAAATTGGTCCTCTAGCTGTTCCTTATATGTACATTTAACTTTTCCGGCCTCTTATTGCTACCTGTCCCAACTTTTTTGGAATGTGTAGCTCTCATGAAATCCAAAATGAGCCAATATTTGGCATGACATTTCAAAATGTCTCACTTTCAACATTTGATATGTTATCCATATTCTATTGTGAATAAAATATAAGTTTATGAGATTTGTAAATTATTGCATTCCTTTTTTATTCACAATTTGTACAGTGTCCCAACTTTTTTGGAATCGGCTTTGTACACTAAACAGCCATCTCTGATAATGATTTTTTTATTCAACTTTACTATGCTATAATATTCCGCTGCTGAAATGAGCATGACGTGGTAAATCCGTCCCGTGCTAATATGCAGTGTCATGTTTTGCTCGTGATGATGGAGCGACTAGCTTGTAGTAGAACAGAACAATTAACCACTTAGTAACATACCTGTATATTTCGCTTTCTTTTTCTCATCCTCTTTTTTATCTTTACGATACTGAGCCCCTGATGGCTTTGACCTTTTCATGATGATGAAACTAAAACATTTAATCCAGGTAAGCACGGATGACGACGTCCCCTGCCGCCTTCTACATCTCATTTCTCTATTCTCTTCCTAACAGCAGCGGCCACTATCACCAGGGAGACTTGTCACTCAGATAATCGCAAGTTATCATAATGCCTCGAAATGGCAAACGTACGAAACAATAATAATAATAATAAAATATATATATAAAAAATCTCTTGGTGCGGCGGGGGCTCTCACTGGCGCCCCCCAGCTGTTTGCGCCCTAGTCGACCGCCTAGTTTGCCTATGCCTAGAAACGCTGCTGACTATAATTAACACTGCGCCTACATGTCTACTAACTCTCATTAGTGTGTTAGTAGAGTATGAGTAGATTGTAGGGTTAGGGATAGAATAAGTTGACATGTAGTTGCAAAGTCATTCACTGTCAGTAGAATGTGGAGCATCACAATAAACAGTTATCAGATATTAAGCAGTCTACTAATACTCTAATGAGAGTTAGTTGACTTGGAGTTGCAAAGTTACTTATAGTCAACAGAATTCAAAAATGGTCCCTTTTTTATTTATTTTTTAATTGTCTTTCCTTGTAAAGATTTTTGAACTGGTAAGGGATCAGGTGGGCGTTGGCAGATCTACTGAAAGGTGTGGTTTATGTGGAGCAAGGAAAAGACTAGACCTTGTTTGTGTGTACATACTCGTCTGTGCATAAAAGAGAGAGGGAACTAGAAAAACAGACAGCAAGGTGAGTACATTAATTATTAGTAATTCCAATTTCAAAGTCGTTTTTCTGATGTATTGTTTTCTTTCAGTTTTGTCATTCAAATTCTACAATAACAGTCCAGGAAGCAACTTTCAGTTTTGTTCCTGTGTCAGAGTGAGTGGCCTGTACTGTTACTGCACCGTAGAGTAGTACAAAATGTTTGGAAAAAAAGACAATACAGGTAATCTTACTGTAAAAAAAAAAATAGTGTACAAATTAATTAAACTATTTTTATTGTGGAAAAAAATACATTTTATTTAATTAGACTGTCTCTGATTATTAGAGAGAATCAGAGACATTCCACTTGTAACAATATGAATGGGAAAAAATTGTAACTTAAAGGATCTAGTAATTAAATAGTGTTAATATTTGAATCATACTGAGCATAACATCTGTTTCCTGATTCCTGTAATTTTCAATATTCATGATCACAAAAATCAGATGTAAAAGAAGGCATTTGAATCTCAAATTATCCAGTGCGTTCAACAGCTGACACGAGCGGACTGAAATTGTATATTTGGTCAAAGTCCTTTTCAGACACACAATACAAAGAAACACCTGCAAACAGACAGGAGTTTTGATAGCACATGATAGTGCTTGTAAAACTATAAATGTTGATATTTTCTAAAAAGTGTTTAAAGGTAGGCTACTACTGTATGTGAACAAGTTGTAACTGCATTACAATGAGTCACTGAAGGTTTGGCTGGATGTCTGTAATATAATATAATGAAGATATAACATAAATGATAATTTGAGCAGAATTGCCAAATTTATTGGTATAATTCACAAATTTAATAATGCACAATCTGTTCTCTTTTGCAGAATCAACCATATTAAAAAAAACTCACTATGGACTATGGATTTTTCACAGATGAAAAGTTATTTGAAGTTTTCTGCCAAAACAAGACAAAAATATCTACAATAGAAAAGCCGCAGATGTTTCTTCGCCATCTCAAAGACAACACACTCATTACAGATGAGCTTTATGTAAGATGATTGTAATTTTAACTGTAAAAGACTGCTATAGTAAAAACCTGTTAATTGGTTAACAGTAGTTTCCTTACTAATAGAGCAGAAAAGCGTTGTTGGATTTACTGTTTTTTAAATTACAGTCTTAAATTTTAAAATGTACGATTTTTGTAAATATGTTTACATTCTGGCAACCAGCTGCCTGTTGTTGTTGTTTTCATAAAAATTACAGGATTTTTTTACAGTGTTGATCTTAACATTATAAGGAGCCCCAAAAGGGACATGGTGAAGAAAAAAAATATGAGATGGGAGGAAAAATTATTTGGCAATGCTTTTGCGTTCTCTCGCAAATAATTTGCGTTCCCCTGAGAAACTTTGCGTTCACTCGCGAAGAACGCAAACGTTTTTGGGAGGGAATGCAAAGGTTTTGTGAGTGAATGCACAGTTTTTTGGGGGAACGCAAACATTTTGCAAGCGAACGTAAAGTTTCTCGGGGGAACGTAAAACATTTGCAAGGGAACACAAAAGCATTGACTTAATATTTTACCTCCCATCTCATATTTTTTTCCCACCACCATGTCACCTTAGGGGCTCCGTATTTCAAACCAATATTATGTCAATATAAAAAAAACAAAAAGATTTAATATTTAATATTTTTCTTCTCTTTTTTTTTTTTTTTTAAGCAAAAGCTTCAGAAAGGTAGTGATGATAATGGTGTGTATGATGCATTGGAGTATATTCACAACCGTGGAGCGAAGAAGGTTAGAAAGTTCTGGAGATGCGTGGACCAGGAGCACATTTTACAGCGTTACCCCCAACTCTCTGAAATCACTACAACTCTGAAGAACTGTGAGAAATCATCTGTTTAGCTATCCGTCTGTCTGTCTGTGACTTATCACATTGAGGTCAGCAGCATTGTTGATTTATTTCCTAATTCTTGCTTTTAATTCCTCAGCTCTTAAGAGAGAGCAAGACCGAAAAATAAGAGAAAGAGAGATTAAAAAGAGGAGGATAGAGAGCAGCTCTGTGAGTAACCAAGCTGGTATGTCATCACAAAGCACTAACAGCCAGAAGAAGAAAGCTGAACATGTGAAGAGAGGTGAGAATCAGTTAACTGATTGATTAGTCTGTCTTTTTGTCTAAAGTAGTTTGAGGTCTGCTACCATACTGTTTTGTACTTTTAAAGATTCTTCAGATCTTAAGGGTTCTCCAGACTCTACCACAGAATCAGAGTCATTTCCCCACCCATCCTTACGTACGTAAAGCACCTTTTTTGTGTAGAATTACATTTGCTGGACATTATAGTGTCTGATTTTTTTTCATTTTAATCATTTTAATTGTGGTTTTTATGCTCATTACCCAAGAGGAAGAAGTGAATCTCTGGGACAAGCCTAAACACAAGAGATGGCTTCCTGTCACATGTGGGAACAAAAAGGCCTTACTGGACAGAGTCGAACTGTATAACAGTAAGTTACTCTCAATGTTTAAATGTTTTAAAGCAGCATCACCTTCTGACTCACGGCACTCTCTGAACATTATAGCAATAAAGAGTCCTGCATGTATCCTCTTTTGTGTTTCAAAATTAGCATACATTTTGTTCGTTGTCTTTCGTTTTTGCATGTGTTCACAATTTCCTTGTATGACAGCCTGGACAAAAATTGTGTCTGCGCAATTTGGGATGTTTCATTGCGTTAAAACAATTGAATCCAAGCACAACTATGCAATATGCTTACAAAATCCTTAACTTTTTTTTTAATAATATTTGAATAAAAGGTCAAGTTTTACTAGACCTGGGCTGGATTTCCTGACAAAGTTGTCTCGCTACGATGACTCTTAAGGTATACCTAAAGTTATACCTTGAGGTCGCTTAAGGTATACCTTCTTAAAGGGTTAGTTCACCCAAAAATGAAATTTCTGTAAGAATAAACTTTATTGTTTCATACACAATGTGTATCTGATATGAATAAAACATTTAGTCAAATTGTATAATTGAAATAATTATTATTGCAGCTTCCATAGTCATATGGAATTTAAATTTAACAAACTATAAATGTCTTAAGGACAAGACTAAACGGACAAGATCGCAGCTGACATTCAAATGGATTTTTTTATTACGAACATAGGACTGACCTGAAGGAAAATGCTAAATTTGAATGCAGGTAACACACTCAGTCACTCGATATCTCTCTCCCACAATATTCTTCTAAATAATGAAGTAAGCTTCAATGAACAAAATCAATAGAGAACTAACATATGTTTACGTTGCTAAGAGTGGTTGCTAAGACAGAAGCAGCAACATACACACTCAGTGGCACAGCGATACTTGTAATGCGGTCAACTGTATGTTTTCGGGAATTTTACAACGGCTTTGAACGCGGCTCAACCAATCAGAAAACAAGGGCTGGAACTATCTGTTTTATAAAATAATCCTAATGTGGTTAAAAACACTGAATAGTTGTGATAAATGACAAGAGCCGAGTGCATGTGGCTTAGTACCAAAGCCCTTTGTATTTAGCAATGATGCACTTAAAGGGTTAGTTCACCCCAAAATGAAAATAATGTCATTTATTACTCGCCCGTCGTTCTACACCCGTAAGACCTTCGTTCATCTTCGGAACACAAATTAAGATATTGTTGATGAAATCCGATGGCTCAGTGAGGCCTCTATTGAGAGCAAAGCCATTCAAACTCTCAAGGTCCAAAAAAAAATATTTTTGAAACAGTTCATGTGAGTTCAGTGGTTCTATCTTAATATTATAAAGCAACAATATCTATATGGGCCGATTTCAAAACACTGCTTCATGAAGCTTCGGAGCATTATGAATCTTTTGTTTCGAATCAGTGGTTCGGATCTCCTATCAAACGGCTAAACTGCTGAAATCATGTGACTTTGGCACTCCGATTCACTGATTCGATTTGTAAAGCTCTGAAGCAGTGTTTTGAAATCGGCCCATATAGATATTGTTGAACAGTCTTTAATTTGTTTTGTTGGCGCACAAAAAGTATTTTGTCGCTTTATAATACTAAGATAGAACCACTGAACTCACATGAACTGTTTCAAATCTGTTTTTAGTATACCTTTATGGACTCTGAGAGTTTGAATGGCTTTGCTCTCAATAGAGGCCTCACTGAGCCATCAGATTTCATCAACAATATCTTAATTTGTGTTCCGAACATGAACAAAGGTCTTACGGGTGTAGAACGACATGAGGGTGAGTAATTAATGACATTATTTTCATTTTTGGGTTAACTAACCCTTTAACGTTCTATTCACGCCGGTGTGATCGTACGCATCAAAGGGTTAAAATCAACCCTGTTTCGAGGGTGGAAGGGGGACAAATTGAAATAGAAGGGGCACAAATCAGATCTCAGGGGGCAATGCCCCATTTTGCCCCTCATGGCGCTGGGCCTGAGTTGGACCAACAAGATCTAAAAGCTGCTGAATTTGCTGCTGTGGCTCTGTATTTATGCCATAGTTTGACCAAACTCCCTACCACACTTATTCCCTTTAAATAGATTCATATGCCTTTACTGCCTAATGGTTTGCCAGCTGATGTAGTATATATCTTTATATAATATAATTAAAAAGCTAACAACCATCAGTGTAATGACAATTTTATTCTTTGCATGAAAAAACTTAAATGAACCTAAATGAATACTGGTTTATCACAACTTCAGAATTATAGGTGTAAAGAAGCTTTTTGCACAGTGATGGCCACTAGTGGAGTGAACTGCCAACAGTGATAAAGTATAGCTAAGAGTGGTCCAGACCAACCTTATGTACGAAATGATTTACAGAATGTATACTTAACTAAGAGCGTTTCGGGAAACACGTATTAACGGCATATTGTTACAATGTGTTCTGTTGACTTTCAGTTTCTTGTGTAGTCTATGCCAGGCCAGACCAATATACAGCCATTTTTTTATTATTATTATTTCTGAAATTACTTACTGTCTAATTTATATGAAACTGATTTATACTATCTATTTATACTTACACATACCTACCACATACACATAATGCATCAAAATTTACTTCTATTCTCAGGAAAAAGGGATTGCATTAAACATGACGGAGAAATGATCTCCCCTCTACAATTTGAGCAAAGGGGTGGAAAAGAATCAAGCAAGTGCTGGAAAACAAGTATATTATGCCAAGGCAAACCCCTCAAGAGTCTCATGGAGGTGAGAACAGGAAGAAATCAGCACATTAGCTAATGTGTCTCAGTACTTCAATACATTTAGTCAAAATATGAAACTGTATCCTTACAATTCTGTGACTTAAATTATCTTCTTTAAAAAAAATACTTTATTTTCCCTGTGCTTTTTCTTCAGATGGAAATTTTGAAGATACCTAAAGTTAACGGAAAATTTACCCTTCGTAAATGATATGCCATGCATCATTTATTCAGCATTTTCTGTGACTCAATATACTGAGCTCATAAATCGGCTAATTTTGTACCACTTTCAATAAAGTCAGTCAATGAATGGGGTGTTGTAGTGTTGTCTTGCCTATTAAATTATATTGTTACCTTTACATGAAGAGGGCAGCGCTGTTTTATACGAAGCTCAGAAAGTGAAGGCGAGTTATAAATACAGTATCATACAGTATGTGTTCAGACTACTACGCACAGCATAACAGATAGGCTAGAGTGAGATAAAGACAGCAATATATGACTCATGTCTGATTATAATATCAAAGGGTACTAAATGAGAGCTTCCCTCTGACAGTGCACTTTGCTATACTTTGTTTTATTGTATTGAATATTTCAAAATATTGTATACTGTACTGTTAAAGTACGGTTAATTGATAAATATTACCTAAATACAATTGCTCTTTACATTAGGTGTCCCATACAGAAATTGGGCACTTGTTTCTGGCTGTTTATCATAAAAATGATAAATAGAAAGCAGGCAATAGAGGAGGGCAATCATTCTAACCAGCACCGTAGGCCAAAAATACCAAAAATATCAGTGAAGGCAAACCAAGAAGCAGCTTTCAGTTTCGTTTCTGTGAAAGTGGGAGGAGAAGTTTTGCACCACAAACAACTCAACATGGAGGAACCCGTTCGCTTCCTGCTGTTCAAATAATGCAGATGATACGACAGCCTCCTTCATGAAATGATTATTTCAGAGCGTTCCAGTATCTGACTGGCTGAGTGAAAACAGCATAAAGGACAGCAAGGGATAAAAAGAGGAGGATGAAGAAACAAAGCTGTAAGAAGAGACAAGAGATGGAGTTGTCGTCCCTCTGCAAACCCAAGAAGAAGAAACAAGCCAAGAGACAAAACTGCCCCAGTGAGTCCAAAGTATTTTTACTAACAAAATGACAGAACAGCGATGAATATGAAGTAATGAACACGTATGTTCTTTAAAATATGAAGAGGTGCACATTTAAATCTTCTAATGCATTTTTTTCACTGAACTGATTTAATTGTACTTGTTTCAGAGTCGTCTGCAAGACACAAAAACTCTCAAAATAAATCTCAACTTCCTGTTACATGTGGTCATAAAAAGGGCGTCTTGCATTTGAAGAAATATAATAACAGTAGGTGCAGAAACGTTTCTATATGTTAAAGAATTCAGTAGTTTATTAGGAACTAAGCTGTTGAATGTCTCAAATAACATCCAGAAGCTCTAAATCTAGTCATCTCAATAGTGTTTGAATAAACTGTTTTTCTGTCCTTAGAACAGAAGTGCATCTTCAGTGAAGGCCAGTGGTTCAAGCCCACTGAGTTTGAGAGGTTTGGGATGAAGGACAGGAACAAAAAATGGAGAACCAGCATCCTTTGCAAAGGCATTACTCTCCAGAAACTCATAGAGGTGCATAAGACCGGTTTTAATAATTAATCAATACTAACAGTTTCAACTAATGCTCTTGAGTGCAATTATAATTAGCATTTAAAAAAAAAAAAAAAAACATGGCCTTGGTGATTGGTGAGTTGGAACTCATTTGATAAATTGAAGTTAAATACCAGTTCCTTGATATAAAAAATGACACAGTGAACATAACACCAATGATGACATATTTAAATATGTTAATGACATATTCTAACTTTGTGTGCTATTTTCTATTCATAGGATGGCTTTCTTTTACCTAAAAGCTTTCAGAAAAGCAAGGTTCAGGATTCACAGGTTGGGCTGCTTTTGGATGCTTTTCAGATTTGATGGAGGAATTAACCTTTCTAGACTGAAGCTTTCAAATGTGACTTCAAGGGTTAGTTCACCCAAAAATAAAAAATTCTGTCATTAATTACTCACTCTCATATCATTCCACACCCATAAGACCTTCGTTCATCTTCTGAACACAAATTAAGATATTTTTGATAAAATCCGATGGCTCAGTGAGGCCTACATTGACAGCAAGATTGCCCAGAAAGAAACTAAAGACGTATTTAAAACAGTTCATGTGAGTACAGTGGTTCAACCTTAATGTTATGAAGCAACGAGAATACTTTTTGTGCGCAAAAAAACAAAATAATGACTTTATTCAACAATATCTAGTGATGGGCGATTTTAAAACACTGCTTCATGAAGCTTTGAAGCTTTATGAATCTTTAGTTTCTAATCAGTGGTTCGGAGCGTGTATCAAACTGCCCCCAGTGGTGAAACTCTTATGACGTAACAAAGCCTCATTTACTGAAATCACGTGACTTTGGCACTCCGAACCGCTGAATCGAAACAAAAGATTTGTAAAGCTTTGAAGCTTCATGAAGCAGTGTTTTGAAATCGCCCATCACTAGATATTGTTGAATAAAGTCGTTATTTTGTTTTTTTTGGCGCACAAAACTATTGTACCACTGTAGTCACATGAACTAAATATCTTAATTTGTGTTCTGAAGATGAACGAAGGTCTTACGGGTGTGGAACGACATAAGGGTGAGTAATTAATGACAATTTTCATTTTTGGGTGAACTAACCCTTTAAGTTAAGAATGACCAAGATGTTCATCAAAATTTATTTTATGTTTTGCAGAAGAAAAAAAGCCCCGTGGGTTTGGAAAAAAAGGGTGAGTAATTTTTTTTAAATAGAAAATAAATATTCCTTTAAATAATATCTTACAACAGTTATTCAGAAATATATTTAATAAATTATTATGTTTGTGTTTGTGCATTTGTATTCTTTGAATCAGATAAGATCAATGACAATCAAGATAATGATGACGATGATGATGATGATGATGATACTGTTGACATGAGCAAATTTGAAGGTTCAACCCTACCTGTTACCTGTGGTTCTGACTCTGGCATCCTACACAAATGTCGCTTTGCCAAAGGTGTGTGAGTGGGAATGCTTTCGTAATAATTATTATGAATATTAATATATTGTCAGTGTTTTACATTTCTAACTATAAAATCTGAAGTGTTTCTTAAGATAAGTTATCATTTTTTCTCTTACATATTGATGATGAATATAAATACAGTGCTTGACTGCAGTGGTACAAGACTATTCACTCAGTTTTGTATTTATCCCAGGGCGTTGTGGGAGATGCATAAGAACAGAGAACTTCTGGCTGAGCCCTGAGGATTTCATCAAATTGAACAAACCAGATGGATCATGGAGGAAAGATATTGTGTCCCATGGAATGCCTCTTGGGAAACTTATAACGGTAAGAGAAAATGTTAAATAGGAAAAAAAGAACATTTAACAATCTGATTTAAATGGAGAAATTCAGAGAAACAAACAGTGGCTTTCATTCCTCATGCAAAGCTATTTTATGGCTTCAGAAGACTTAATACGTAATACAGAAAACAAAGCATAGTGACTACTTTTTAATCTTTTTGAAGCTTGAGAGTAGTCATGTAGGCCAGTGGTTCTCAACTAGTTTGACCACAGCACCCACATTTTCAATGGTCATTAACAAACAGAAAATGTAATGATATCACTAACACAGATGAATAAACAGAATAAGGTAAGACTATTAAATAGCAGTCCCAAACTAGTTTTTATTAATGCAATAAAGTTAGTAAGTTAGTAAATGATTATTGTTTTTGTTGTTTTGACCCAAACATAGCCCTGACGTCTAGGTTAAAATGACATGTAACCAAATTCAAGGTTGTTTTGGCTAGAAGTGAGTAAATCATAGCCGGACTATATCGGGTCAATAGTTAACCAAGACAAAAAATGAAAGCTATTGCTTGCTGGGAACCTACTAAAAAACCTCAGACTACGGTTAGGTGTGAGTGGCACAAAGAAAAAACATAAGAAAGGTCTTCAAAAACTTGTTGACCACCCCTCATACCCTGCGGAATATACAACTATACAGAGGTCCAGAAATGGATACTGAAAATGTCAAGGTCAAAGTGACAGAGATCTGCAAAGGAGTGGTACCTGACCTTGCAGAAAAAATGAGTGAGGTGGTGGATGTAGCTCACAGATTAGGCAAGCCAGTGTCGGGTCGAGCAAGTGTCGGGTCGGGTTTTGCATTCTTTTCTACAAAGAATGCAAAAGTGACTTAATTTTCGTTTTTTGCCCTGAGGATTTTAATTTTAGGAAAAACAATTGAGGTTGAGGTGAGAAAAATAAATGGAGGTGAGATGTGGTTAGCTCATGGCTCAAATCACTCAGGTGGAGTTAGAGTTTTGTCGAATAATTTCCAAAGAAAATGTGTGTGGAGCAAGGGCAACTCTAAAGGTCATCGGATAATACTACTGATTGATGTAATGATTGAAAATGCATTATTGTTAATGTTTAAGGGTGATTTTTGAAAGATGCAAACACATTGAAATTAGGTGAAATTGAAAAGCGTCAACTCTACCATGAGAAATAACCCTGATGCTAAATGAATCATTGTTGGAGACTTTATTTGGTCGTGAATGGTTCCATGGACAGATGCCATCCGAAAGCAAACAGTGAATCCAATCTTTTACATTTAAGTTACAGTCTTGACTTGATTGATATTTGTAGTTTAAAAAAACCCTCAAATTAGCAGTTTACTTGGAGCAACAAAAATTTCTCATTACAGTCACATATTGACCATTGGTTGGTTTCTTCAGACTTAGAACCTTTTATTTTAGATATATTGCCTGCTCCTTTTACTGAGTATACAGTTATTAGTCTTAAAGTTGCATTATGCATAAGAAACATAGAATTATTAGAGGATATTGGAAGCTCAATAATTCACTGCTAAATTATGAAGACTTGAAATCTGAGTTTTCCATAATCATTGGATCTCTGCAGTTAATAATGGTGAATTTGGTTAACAATGGGAACATGGTTGTTAGGACCTATGGTATATAAAAAAAATAAATAAATAAAAAAAAGCTATTAAAAGAAGGGCAGACTTAATTGAAATTTCAATTAATAATTTAATAGAGAGATGAACTTTCACTATTGATGATTAGGCCTCTTTGAATAAACTCCAAAACTGAACTTAACAAAAAGACCTTCGTTCATCTTCAGAACACAAAGTGAGATATTTTTCATAAAATCTGATGGCTCAGTGAGGCCTGCATTAACAGCCAGACAATTAACACTTTCAGATGCCCAGAGAGGTACTAAAGACATATTTAAAACAGTTCATGTGACTACAGTGGTTCAACCTTAATGTTATGAAGCGATGAGAATAGTTTTTGTGTGCCAAAAAACAAAATAACGACTTTATTCAACAATATCTAGTGATAAGCGATTTCAAAACACTGCTTCATGAAGCTTTGAAGCTTTACGAATCTTTTGTTTCCGAATCAGTGGTTCGGAACGTGTATCAAACTGCCAAAGTCACGTGATTTCAGTAAATGAGGCTTCATTACGTCATAAGTGTTTCGAAATGTTTCGAAATTTCAATGGTTCATGTGACTTTGGCAGTTTGATACACGCACCGAACCACAGATTCAAAACAAAAGATTTGTAAAGCTTCAAAGTTTCGTGAAGCAGTGTTTTGAAATCGCCCATCACTAGATTGAATAAAGTCATTTTTTTGGTGCACAAAAAGTATTCTCGTCACTTCATAACATTAAGGTTGAACCTCTGTAGTCACATGCACTGTTTTAAATATAACTTTAGTACCTTTCTGGGCATCTGAAAGTGTTAATTATCTTGCTGTCAATAGAGGCCTCACTGAGCCATCGGATTATATCAAAAATATCTTAATTTGTGTTCTGAAGATGAACGAAGGTCTTACGGGTGTGGAACGACATGAGGGTGAGTAATTAATGACAGAAATTTCATTTTTGGGTGAAGTAACCCTTTAAGAGGAGCAACATCCCTAAAAACCCAACTTTAGTTGGGGAGGGGGATATACAAAGTGGAAGGTTAACTGATGGACCTAACACAGCTTTGTTTGCCTAGCATCAACCCTTAAAGCCAGCCAAAGGGGAGATATGTTTCAAATAAAAGCAGGCAGTTCAGAGGGCAAGACCGAAAGCATCAATGAAAAAGTTTTTCACTTTCTCCCTGATGTCAGCCAGGTTCTACCACAGATACCTCTCTGCATACAGTTAAGCAATGGAAAGAGAGCTGAAGCAAAATACAGGAAAGCAAAAAGTTATGGCATTGTTTGAAATTCAGCAGATCAGCAGCCTTGAGTAAACCATCAGTTTCTTGTTTCTAATGCACCCATATTTAAAAGGGGTAGGGATACTGATCAAATAATGAGAATAATGAGACTAATTGATATGTATCAAATAATGAGACTAACGGCCAGACTTACTAACAGCTTGTGCCAGTGCAAACCCTCTTCTGGCGTTGAAAAACTACCATCAGGATTTTAACTAAGGACACGCAGTGCAAAATTAGCACTGAAAAGGTGTGGACAGGGTTATTTTTGCGGCTGACCTTATTGCATATGCATTTGTAGGAGTTTGGGAGGAGAGTATTTAAATGAATCATGCAAGGTGACTTACTAAAGTTTGTGCTCATCAATTTATTGGTATTTGCGCCATTATTTACCATTTAAAAAGCATGTCTTAAACCAGATGCTAATTTGCGCAGCTCTTGTTACATTGTGTTGGTCATTACGGAAATGATCCGGCTGCATCTGTGTTCTTTAATTTGCCCGTCATCACTAGATCATGCGCAAAACTTTCTACTCCCATCTGTGCTTTTCTGGAATTATGCTATTTTGCCCTGTTTAGTAAATCTGGCCATAAGTTTGATACTTGCATGTCTCGCCCATTTGAACAAAACTGTCCTGATGCAATTTGTGGAGGCTCCCGTTGATCTTTGCTGAAGTTGTCTTGATGAGAGAGAACCAGTTTGAGTCAGAGGATATTTGATGAATAGAAAAAGAGGGCCACAGCCTTACACAAAGACTTCTAACTCAGAATCGTCTTAACATTGGACTTCCTCCAAATTATGACATGAAGAATTTTTGTAATGATGTAACCTGCAAAAAGAATCACCACTAGACGGTCAGTTTGTCTGGATTGCTGTCTGTGGTCGAGTGTTTTTGTAGTATAAACAATACTGATGTTTTCACATACTTTCCAGAAAGGCGTTTTGGAACCACATACAGTCAACTGTGATTGTGAGATGTGCCAAGAACTGGATCAATACCTAGTAAGACATAATCACTTGCAATTACACAGTCATGTCCAAACATCAGCATGACCATCGAAATTCATCACAACTTCAAAAAATTTGAAATTATTTCTAAAATGTGCTTTAAAATGGTACAGTTTCATTTCTTTATGAACTCTTGTCCCAGCAGAATGATGACGTGTGTTTCGTGTGTGACTCTGGGGGAGATCTTGTGTGTTGTGACGAATGTCCACGAGCTTTTCATTCACACTGTCATCTACCAGCTGCAGACGGAGACTCACCTGGGTGAGAGAGAGAGAAAACCTTTACCTGGTTTAGACAAACTAAACATTTGACTTTGTGTAATATTGTGTGTTTTGTCTGTACAGAAGCAAGTGGAGCTGCACATTCTGTGTGATGAAGAATACGAAAGATTCCAGTCAAAAGACCCAACAGGAAGTTTTAAGCAGTCCAGTCTCTCAATACACACTGGTAAGGTTTGTGCAAAACTTTTTGTCCTTACAATGAAAGTCAATGGGTTCCTAAGTAACATTTATTTTACTGTATAGATGAAAAATTTCAACTTTTTATGTGAACTAACACTTACAGGTATGTTTGTTTCTTTTTTCTCTTTCAGCACTGCCAGTGTTTGCTGTTACACTTGCTACATGAGAACACGACTGACCCCTGCACCAATGTAAATATCATCTTTAGCAGCTTCATCTGTCTGTTTTAGATTATTTAATGCTGGGAGGTAAATATACATGCATGTGACGTCTCCACTGCTGGTGTTTAGGTTCCAGGACACAGTGAAAACATTTGTGGTCCCATGATGCTGGGCAGAGTGAAGCTGAACCTGGAAAATAATGATTATCAAACAGTGCGAGAGTTTATCTCGGATATTGAATACGTTTTTCACCACTGCACATCCAACAGGGTGAGTTTCACTCGGGCTTGCAATTTATGTAATGACAGGAGTCTTACAAATTTGCATATTGTCCTATTTACATTGACTGAATTCTGCATTTTCTTTCTTTCTCTTCTCTGTAGGACAGTGACTTCAGTAGAATGACCTCTAGGCTGAAGGAAATGTTTGAAACCATCTTTAAGCTCATATAGGACTGAAACGACAAGCCCACATTATCAACAACTCAGGCAATAAAAAACTGTCAACAATTTTTTGTTGTTGTTGTTTGATCTCATATGGCCCGTTTTAAGGGCCTGCAATAATGCGATTTGACGAGTGGGGCGTCAATGATGCAATCCCAGATGCAATTCAACAGAAGAAGACACTAGTGATGGAAGAAATAAAGGGTGCTTCTCAATTCTTATTTGTGCATCCTCGTTTCCTTTCCTCGCTTCCTTTCCTCGCGTCTTAGCTCCACCCCTTCAGGATGCAAGGGAAGGACACAAGGAAAAGACGCGAGGATGGAGGAATTGAATCAAGTGAAATGATATCCTCGCTCCCTTTATCGTCACTTCAAAGCGTCATCAGCTGCACTCGAGGGATCTACCCATATGTTGTTAAAGTTTGGTTATTTAAAAAAATTATAATAAATATTAATAAAGCAAGATGTCCCATTGAGATATAAAGTTTATTTAAACTGCAAAAGTAAAGAATACATTTAAATTATTGTGACAGATATGAAGGGGGAGGAGAATTTATACATGCGTCAGGTTTCTCGATGAGAAAGACTTCCACAAAGGATACACCTGTGTATCCTCGCTCATGACTCCTTAGGAAGCTTCCTCACTCCTTGTTCCTCGGAGGGATATTGAGAAGCACCCAAAGTATTTTGAAACTTTTGAAGCCAAAGCATTTCGATCGCTCCTTGGTGGCTGGCTGCAGTATAGATCATAAACCCGCTCTCTCCATGTAGGCTAGTAATTGAATGGGACGCGAGCCAAACTAAAAAAAAATCCAATTACACTTCAAATAATTTCTTTTTTACAGTTTATGATACACATTTATAAACCACGGATCCTTAAAAAGTCTTAAAGTATTAAATTAGATCTTTAAAATTTAAGGCCATAAAAGTCTTATTTTTACTTATGAGAAGTCTTAAGTTTTAGATGACACTTTGACTAAAGACATATCTAAATAATCTACCAAATTAAAACTATCTAATCAGCGTACATATTATTTTTATTATTCTCTCTTTGTGGATTTGCTTGTTCACGTGACAATTCGCGGCATTTACGACAGCGTATTATGTACTCTCTCCTGCACACGAAAGGAAGAGAGAAGCAAAAGAAAATGGGCCATGTAAATTCAGTTGTATGTTCATTCTTTTGTTGCGTTGGGGCGGTTGTGCGATATGTCTCATCTGTGATGACATATAGCCTAGTTCATTGGCTCTCAAACCTGTCCTGGGGACTCCCCACTACTGCACATTTTGCATGTCTCCCTCATCTAACATACCCAATTCAACTCTTGCAGTCTCTACTAATTAGCTGATAACTTGACTCAGGTGTGTTAGATGAGGGCAACGTGCAAAATGTGCAGCGGTGGGGGGTCCCCAGGACAGGTTTGAGAACTACTGTCCTAGTATGGCAGGGCTTTGAGGGATGGGCAGCCTTCGACTTCCATCCAATGGTTGCAGGCGGGCACAGGTGTGCGGCCACAGCTTCATCCAGTGGAGGCAGCTTTTCATATCCCTTCTGTTCAGTGCCATCAACAGAGGTGAGAGCGTGTGAAGCAGACGAGCGAAGGCAGGCAGAATAGGGGGTGCGCCATGATTTCATGAGTTCCTTGTGGACCTCGGGAAAGAAGGGCGCGGTCCTTTGGGGAGGGGCCTGGCAGAGTCCTGGCAGGAACCACTCGTCTAAGCAGCTGCGTGTGGGTTCTTCAGGCGCAGACCACTCCAAACCGAGCTCCTCGACGGCTTTAGATAGGACACGGATGAGCTCGGAGTCTATCGAAGCCCTGGCGTTGATCGGCTCAAGAGACGGCAAGGGGGCAGGGTCGTGAGCTGAGCCCATCCAATCCTCGGCGTCCGAAGCTGCTAGGGACCCAATGCGTCTAAAGCCCAGGATACACTGCACGATTTTTGGCTGTCCCAGACGAAAGATTGCCATCGTGAAACAATCGTGGCGATTTCTGTAATTGTGGCTTTTAATCGGTGGTCCTATGTCATACAGTGAGAGAGGCTCAAAGACGGCTGTTTTCCTGGTCTTGCGACCAAAGATAGCCTACAACCATTTTCTGACAGTGTCAGAAATTCAGCATGATCATCGCACAGTGTGTTTGCTGCGACAACCTAGGTCTACTGACCAGCCAATAAAAATGCGACATGAAAAAAGCCTACGAGTCAATAGGTGTCATCATCGTACAGTTTACATGCGTGTCGTACCCAAGTTTAAAAGATCCATGTCGCACAGTGTGATTTGTAATGATTTTATAGGATTGCTAAAATCGTGCAGTATATCCCGGGCTTTAGCCTAAACGGCTTATGACGCAGTACTCGTTCCATACCTAAGGGAACCGAGGTTACGTTAGTAACCGAGTACGTTATTGTTTTAACGATGTGCGAGCTGACATCAAGTGTGTCACTCACGATTAGCCTACTGCGTGATGTAGGTATGCAGTTATATGGCCTCAAAATTGAAGATAGGCCTACGGGTATTTTTGCCCAGATGAGTTTTTATTTTATTACATATAAACGTTTACAATATCAAAAGTTTTCCCCAAATATCAGCACGATTGCAAATGTGTTATTTATTTTATACAACAGTTAAATGAACAAAAGGTTAAGGCTTTAAACCCTGGCATGCACTTATCACTCTTTATTTATTGTAACATGGCAGCAGTTTTTCTTTTAAAAAAAGGGTGCCTGATTGTAAAGCAGTTGCTCCGGTTATTTGAATTATAGATTCATAAACTATACAAGATGTAAAAATGAAACAAACAAACAAATAAAAGCACAGCAATGAGTTTAGAAAAAAATTCTAAGGTTTCAAAGCCTCAGAAGTTTACAATTTGAATCGATCTGTCATGTTTTTTGCATCCGTTAGCCACAATATTTCAATGTCTGCTTATTTATTTAAGTGTAGACAAAGCTTCATGTTCGTTCTTGATGCGCTCCCTCTGTGTGAAAAATCGATCGATAAACGGATATGCTTAACGAAGTGGGTTTAAACTCGCAGTCGCTGCACCACGTATTAATGAGGCGCGTGCACGCGAAGGGGAGTACGATATGCAGTGTTGCCAAGTCCGCGGAATTGAGCTACTTTTACACTGTTGCCACGGGTTGTTTTTCAAGTCCGCGGATTGAAGCGACCCCAAATAACATGATATTTAGCACATGGAATGCGAATTTTACCAGGGGTACCCGGCAAAAAACGCGGATTTTAGCCCCGGGACACTGGGTAAAAACTTGGTTGTAAAAAAAACCTGGCAACGCTTACAATATGCCCGGGAGTGAGATGTTGGTACAACACCTCTTAGCAGTTTTTCTTTCATTTTCATCTGTGGGTGAGGTTGTAAGACAGAAACCCGATGCTGTAAGGTAAAGCAATGCATTTTGTATCCAATGACAAAATACTATGGCATAATTTCTGCAACAATTAACATAGTAAATCTAGCAAAGTTTTTATTATTTTCATCAAAAAAACAACAACATAATATTTATAACACTATACTTTGTTAGCCTATAGGCTATCTTGCATTAAAAAGTCAAGCTGCGTCCGAAATCGCGTACTGAGTAGGCTACATTTGAATTTAAATTTACCCCACGACAGTTAAAAACGTAGGTTCTATATAGTACGAATGCAGAAGGAATAAACCGTTTTGAAACCAGTTTAATCTTAAAGTTTTTAAACCGGTTTAATCTACATCTTAGCATTCTTAATCTCCTACCCGATGGCAGCATTTCATTCAAACTCACAGTTGTATCATGCAGAATTTTATATGCCTCCCTCAGTATAGACTTTTCATTCAGGGTCTGGAGATAAAAGGGTTCTATTCTTCCCCTGATCTTCATAGCTGTTTGAATAAGACATCCAAGCCTGGATTTCAATTGTACTGTCAAATTACCATACCAAAGGTGTATTCCGTATCTAATCACATTCTCCAGTACAGCTTGATAAAACAACATCATAATCTTACTACTGACACCATGAGCCTTCTCAAAAAATACAATCTTTGTTGTAACCGAGTACACAGATTGTCAACATGAACATGCCATGTAAGAGAACAGTCAATATAAACACCAAGATATTTAAATGAAGACACCTGTGTGATTGGAACGTTATGAATACGTACAGGGCTATGGTCTCCAATTGACTTTGGATCAAATATCATCTCCTCAGTTTTCTTCACATTCACAGTCATCACTAAATTTCACAATGTAATTATTGTTGTTTTTGCTCACACAACTGTTTGTGTGCAGTGTAAAGAGAACTGGGGAGCTCACACACCCTGTACTCCTGTACTGATATATTGAGAGTCAGAGATCATCTTGTTAACCTTAACCTGTTGGATTCTGTCCGTTAAAAAAGAAAAGTACCATTTTATGATATAAGGATTTACATCCATCTGTTTCAGTTTCTCCAGTAATAAATATGGTTGCAATGTGTTAAAAGCTAAAATAAAATCAATAAAAAGAAGGCGTGTATATTGAGTCCTCCAGATGTTTAGAGACTAAATGGGTGATGCTTCCTACTGCATCATCCACACTCCTGCCCTGTCTATAAGCAAACTGCCATGGATCTAATTTTGAGGTTACTTCACTTTTCAATAAAGACACAATATATTTCTCAAAGCATTTCGCTACAATTGATGTTAGTGTTACAGGTCTATAATCATTATTCTCAGATGGATGGGGATTTTTTGGAATTGGAATGATCACATCTTTTTCAGGGTGCAGGGACTCTATGCGAGTCCAGTGAATGGTGAAAATGTGTACACCACACTGGAGTGAATTCTACTGCACAAGTTTACAAAAGCCTTGCAGAAAGCCCATCAGGTCCTTTAGATTTGTTTGTGCATAACTGATGAAACAGTAATTGCACCCTGGAACTATCAACCTCTAATTTAGTGCCCATATCATCTGACCAGTGGGGATGGGAGAAACAAGCAAACTTCTTCTTCCAAATGAGTGTGGGCAGGGCTCCTTTCCGTCCCCTCAAACTCCACAAGAACTCCCATTATGATAGACTAGCTGGCTCACACACCTGGCTCACACACCTGGTCAGACATCTTGCGAGGCTCAGACTCTGGAGCAATAATCGGCTTAAGCGTTGTTGCTGGCATTGGCATCATGGCAGGCTTGGGCTCTGTCTGTGGTGCGCTCAGGTGTTGCATCCATAAGAGGTGGCTGGCTGCGCTCTGGGTCCAAGGCGAGCATAGACTTTTTGAGCAGAAGGGTAGATGTGTTGCTCCAGGGTGCTCACCACCCAGTGTGGCCTGTATTCCATGACATCAGAGAATACAGGGGCTTCATTAAACTCAACCTTTCAACGAAGTCCACAGAATTCCCAAACACATTCCTCTAGAGAGTGGCCATTTTGGGATAGAGACAACAGCTGCTAGATCCATATTTTGAATACTTTATCCTAAAGTCCATAAAAGCATATACATAGTACAGTAGTCAACATTTGAAGTGGATCAAAAAAGTTCATCAAAGTTGTCCTGAGAACTAAGCTGTCCTAAAAAGGTTTGATGAAAGGTTTTGATCCACTTCAAATGTTGACTACTATCTCTCTCTCTCTCTCTCTCTCTCTATATATATATATATATATATACACACACACACCATGTGCATAATTATTAGGCAAGTTGATTTTCTGATCATATTTTTTTTCCAAGCATAATGTGCATAATTATTAGGCAGGTTTTCTTTTACAGGCAAAATGAGCCGAATAAATATGCACACCTGAATATAAGACGTTTTTCATTCCCAGCCTTCATGAACAATTATATATCACTTATAAATGATTAAATACAAAATTAATAGTAGTTACTAAAATTTATGAGGTTTGGAATTGGTAAAATGTGCTTGAAAAAGAAATATGATCAGAAAATCAACTTGCCTTATAATTCTGCACACAGTGTATGTGTGTGTATATATATATATATATATATATATAGTATCTCACAGTAGTGAGTACACCCCTCACATTTTTGTAAATATTTTATTATACCTTTTCATGTGACAACACTGAAGAAATTACACTTTGCTACAATGTAAAGTAGTGAGTCACCGCTGGCCACGAAAGTGAGCACACCCCTAAGTGAAAATGTCCAAATTGGGCCCAAAGTGTCAATATTTTGTGTGGCCACCATTATTTTCCAGCACTGCCTTTACCCTCTTGGGCATGGAGTTCACCAGAGCTTCACAGGTTGCCACTGGAGTCCTCTTCCATGACGAAATCACGGAGCTGGTGGATGTTAGAGACCTTGCGCTCCTCCACCTTCCGTTTGAGGATGCCCCACAGATGCTCAATAGGGTTTAGGTCTGGAGACATTCTTTAGCAAGGCAGTGGTCATCTTGGAGGTGTGTTTGGGGTCGTTATCATGTTGGAATACTGCCCTGCAGCCCAGTCTCCGAAGGGAGGGGATTATGCTCTGCTTCAGTATGTCACAGTACATGTTGGCATTCATGGTTCCCTCAGTGAACTGTAGCTCCCCAGTGCCGGCAGCACTCATGCAGCCCCAGACCATGACACTCCCACCACCATGCTTGACTGTAGGCAAGACACACTTGTCTTTGTACTCCTCACCTGGTTGCCGCCACACACGCTTGACACCATCTGAACCAAATAAGTTTATCTTGGTCTCATCAGACCACAGGACATGGTTCCAGTAATCCATGTCCTTAGTCTGCTTGTCTTCAGCAAACTCTTTGCGGGCTTTCTTGTGCATCATCTTTAGAAGAGGCTTCCTTCTGGGACGACAGCCATGCAGACCAATTTGATGCAGTGTGCAGCTTATGGTCTGAGCACTGACAGGCTGACCCCCCACCCCTTCAAACTCTGCAGCAATGCTGGCAGCATTCATACGTCTATTTCCCAAACACAACCTCTGGATATGACGCTGAGCATGTGCACTCAACTTCTTTGGTCGACCATCGCGAGGAACCTGTCCTGTTAAACCGCTGTATGGTCTTGGCCACCGTGCTGCAGCTCAGTTTCAGGGTCTTGGCAATCTTCTTATAGCCTATGCCATCTTTATGTAGAGCAACAATTCTTTTTTTCAGATCCTCAGAGAGTTCTTTGCCATGAGGTGCCATGTTGAACTTCCAGTGACCAGTATGAGAGAGTGAGAGTGATAACACCAAATTTAACACACCTGCTCCCCATTCACACCTGAGACCTTGTAACACTAACGAGTCACATGACACCGGGGAGAGAAAATGGCTAATTGGGCCCAATTTGGACATTTTTACTTAGAGGTGTACTCACTTTTGTGGTCAGCGGTTTAGACATGGCTGTGTGTTGAGTTATTTTGAGGGGACAGCAAATTTACACTGTTATACAAGGTGTACACTCACTACTTTAAATTGTAGCAAAGTGTCAATTCTTCAGTGTCACATGAAAAGATATAATAAAATATTTACAAAAATGTGAGGGGTGTACTCATTTCTGTGAGATACTGTATATATACAGTCAAGTTTGCATGTGTTTTTTGTGGACTATCATATTTCATACACACACAAATCTATTTTTTTTCAAGTAGGAGGGCCTTTAGCTTCATTGGAGGGAGGAAAAAAGGAAGACCCTGTCCCCTCTTTCTGCCATAGAAAATATTGACGGAAATTGCCTGAAAATCCATGTATTTTTGATCTAAAACTGAATAGCTAACTAAATGATTAATGACTAAATGATTTAATAGAATTCATAAAATTTCAACATAAACATAATAAGCTAACTTAATTTATCATAATTTTATGCTTAGTATGAGCTTAGTATTTAATAAAGCACTTGTGTCCAGATAATAAGAAACCCTATTTTCTTTTCCTACAGTCACCGACGACGAGACGAGAAAAACAGATGTTTTACATCATTGGTGAGAAAAAAAAACTTGCTATTCCTCATGTAGTAGCTCTGGTGAACCGGTTAGGATGTGCTTCTGACATGTTTAGTTCTGTTCCTTTTATATAGGCTATTATGTGAGTGCTTTGTGTTGTTCTTGCTTTCTTCCTCTGTCTTTCACTGTTACTGGAAACTCCCCAACTCTTGTTAATGTTCAAAAGCTGCCTCAATGCCCTATCAGGATTACAGTGTTTATGCAATTATTTGCATACAGTATTTTTTTTTTTTTTTCTCTGAAATGTGTCTCTTTAGTTGTCAGTGGTATTGCATAGGTTGTACTTTTGACATTAAATGCCGGTGGCGTGAGTGTTAATGAGCGTCACCTGCGAACTGCACCGGTCTCGAGTTTCTCACTGAGGAGCTTCGGGAGCATAAGGAGGAGTGATGACAGTGAAAGATGAGAGATGACCAGGACTAGACTTTTTATGTTATGATTTATTTATGTGTTTCACTTTCATTTTGTGTTTGTTAATTTATTAAAGTGTTTGAACATTCGCCGGTTCCCACCTCCTTCTTCCCTGATCTACATCCTTACATTGGTGCCGAAACCCGGGAGGAAGGGAACCAGTGAATGTTTAACACACTTTAATTATCATACAGTAAACACACCCAAAACTACAGTAAAACCCGCAGCCCCTCACGGGTGACTGCCGCACACAAAACATAAATAGTCCAGGCCTGGTCCTCTCTCATCCTTCACTGTCAAACGCTGCCTGCAAAGTCATTGCCTGATAGGGCAGCAAGGCAACAAGTCAGCTGCTTAATGCAGCCTTCGTCTGTTCTTTGTCGTGTGTTAACATTTCATGCTGGTATGTATCACAGTCTCTATATTATGATATCTAGGTGAAAGAGCTATGTGTTGGGGTTTATCTGACTTCTGTGACGTGAGGTGGCTAGCAGATGGTCGATTTAGCCAGTCTGTCTGCTTCTGAATTTCTCTTCTGTAAAACACTTTGTAAACACTGTTTTTAAAAGGTGCTATATAAATAAAACTTTATCTACTTAAAAGTTACTCAATTTTAACTATAACTCAATACAACTGTACTATTGTCTACATTAAATTTTTCAACAGTCTGTACTTTATCAGAGTATTCTAACATAAGGACGCCTCTGCCAAAAGAGTGTCTGCGTGTCGTTATGTTTGAATTAGTAAGTTGATAACTGATTCCTTCATTTTATTTTTAAGTGCCACTCGTAGTCCTCCAGAGTTTATGGAATCATGTAATGGTTTGTACCGCAGACAGATATTTGTGGTATGGTATATGCTGCCACTGTTTTGAGTTGTGTGTGTTTGCAATGAACGCTGACCTATCCGTGGCATGTATAAATCTGTTTTGGTCTTCTCTCTCAAGCAGAGTAACTATATCCACCTTTTGACTTACGGCCACAAAATCACTTAATTCCTCCCTGGCTCCACATACTCATCTTTTTATCATTCCCATCATTCTGAATTGTTGGACATTACGGTCTCTTCTCGGTAGTGACTGCACCACAAAAGCTACTGGTCAGTGCTAATAAAAGAGTTGGTGGAAAAATATTCTGTCAAATGGGGAAAAAAAAGCCATATAGATTTTTGCTTTTGAAAATCTTAAAAATATGCATTGTCCACACAATAAGCATGTTTTGTTTCAACAGCTACAGTGTTCTCTTGTGTAATGACACAACTATTGTGACTTGAGTGGCAAAAAGAGAACACTTGGGTGAGCAAACAAACCCATTCTTATCACTATCAAATCCATTTAACTTAAAAATTAAAATGTCTTGTGTCTGTATGTGTGTGTGTGTGTGTGTGTGTGTATGTGTGTGTGTGTGTGTAAGAGAAAGGAATAGTGTTGGAGAAGTAACTGATATTTTCCCACAGTATGTTACCTCAAACATGCAAGATAAATTATGTTTTCTTGTAAATAGATACACACCAGTCAGTGGCTGAGCGTAAAGACAACATGGCAACTCAGGCTTATGGGCAGGAACCTGGAAAAAAGGAAAAACATGGCAAGTAACCTAAACATAAGTGCATTTGAGCTTTCTTGATTTGTTGATTAGACATACCTTGAGAATATTTTGCAGGGTTAAAAGTGGCCATTCCATTCTTTCACATATCAATTTGATTCTGATTCATAAGCTCTTGATTCAGTTTCAATTTGAGGTAACGCTTTAGTATGGGGAACACATATTCACTATTAACTATTGACTGACTTTTGACTTTGACTACTGACTTTTCCTTCAATAAACTCGAAATTTACTGCTTATTAATAGTTAGTAAGCTAGTTGTTGTAGTGGCTAAGTTCAGGTAGGATTAAGGGATGTAGAATATGGTCATGCAGAATAAGGCATTACCTGAACTTAGCACATATATGTGCTTCATAAGTACTAATAAACAACAAATATGCAGGTTAATAAGCAACTAGTTAAAAATAATTGTTCACCATACTGAAGTGTTAACCAATTTGATTCAATATTGATACATTTGTACTGTACATATAATTTTTTCTTAGAGGAACACAATCTCTCAATTAATGCTGAAAACTATACAGGGAACTCTGTCAGATTGGAATACAATATTAAAGAGATAGTTCACCCAAAAATTAAAATTTACTTGTCCTCATGTCATTCCAAACCCATAAGACTTTGGTCAATCTTGAAAACATACATTAAGATATTTTTAATAAAACCTGAGAGGTTTCTCTCCATTGAAAGTCTGTAAGCTCTAATATGTCTGACAGTTATTTTTTCTTTAAAGCTGCTAATTTTTTTATTGTAAAAAAAATGTAAATTTGAATTATTAAACAAATCATTCATATTTATGGAGGAATAATGGTAAAATGCTGCATGATGTAGATTACTTTTATCTTTATTTTTAGGCAACATTCTTCAGCTGCAACATGATTGCAAGGTAAGGTTCATTTCAATGCAGGCATAATCATATATTACATATTTTCAGCATAATGACATAAAGCATACAGCTTTATTGATAGCATGTGTGGCATAACATTAATTATCACAAAACTTTACTGTGTTCTGTAAATAAAAAAAAGCTAAAGTTGTAGTCACTAACTTATGCATTTACAGTGGAAGTATTGTACACAGCAAAGCAATAAAAATGAAATCATACTTTCAAAAATATAGCTACAAGACAAACATTATACACTGTGATAAAATCACTTATTGACATGGTGTAAATTTATATCATTCACCTTTAATGTCATTACATGCATTGAATTATTAACATTAATTATCTTTGTCTAGTTTTCTATTAAAAATACATAAACATCCATAAAATCTAAAAAAATTAACAGTTAAAATGCCCTTTACTAATTTAGCAGAGAGAAGACAGTGAGAAAAGAGAATCGGGAAAAGAACCACCCCAATGTGAAGACAAGGATCAGATCAAATTGGAAAACATCGACAAGCTCTTTAGCAGACTCGAACTCAGTCATGAAAACTCCTACAAACTGTCAAGAGTCTTTCTGCAGGTAACTCCTCCACTACAAAGGCATGAACCTTGTAATGAGAAGAATTTGGTTCAAACATATATACAAGGACTGCTGATGGCAGATTACACAGCAAGATACATTTCAATGAAAGAGGAAAAAAGTGAGGTGCTTAATGCAAAAGGCGCCATGGTTTCTGATGTGCAAGGGGGTAATGCCTTTGAAAACATTTTCAAGAGGTCTGTGCATGTTGATACGGGCAAAATACATCCCATTCACCCAATGGATATTCAGATGGCAGTGTTTCTCTGTGCCAATAATTTCCTTCGTCAGCTCATGGTAACAAAACTCTCACAATGTCAGTATGCTCTTCCTCTGCTTGTGCCTAATATATTTACCAAGGAGATTGAATTTCCCCTGTGGACCTTCAGGCAATTTAAGAAAAGCTGGAAGTCCCACGAAGAAAACATCAGTAAAAACCAGACAATCTACAAGGCTGAAACACCTATGGTTGCCTTTTTTAGATTTTCAGCAGTTTCTTCATCCAAATCAGAATTAATGAACAACCTGATCAATGAACGGCATGAAACTTTCTTCCACAGACACTGCCGTGGAAGCAGCAAATCTCGCCTGCTGATGGATGGAGTGGTTGAGATCGCCTGGTACTGCCCTTCTGGAGAGAAAACTGATAAATTCACGGATTGTGTTGCCTTCTGTAATCTTCATGGCGATGCACAAGCTAATGACACACAGCTACAAATTCTGACTGATAAGTCCTCAATAAATGTAGTGCTTTTGCCAAATCTTGATAGGAGTGACAAAAGTATGAAAATAGTGGAAGAGCTCTACAACAGCACAAAGCCTCTCATTTGCCTTCTGACTGAAGATGACTCAGGTGTTTCCAAGATGATGGAAGGCAAATATACAATTGGCTTGAAAGAAAGAAATAGATCAGATATATCAGAGGAACTTAGAAGAACCATCAATGAGTGCCTCTCAAAACCACTGTCAGTTTTCAAACTTGAGAATATGGGTGAACATTCAGGAATCAAAGTTGATGAGAATGACGATGACTGCAGGAGAGGAAAAGAGGCAGCAGAGAAGATGATGAGACTACTTGAGACTAAGGAAATGTCCAAAATCAAAGAAACATTTCTGCCTTGTCAGGGAAAACTGTGGCACGACTGGTGTCTAAAGAACAAAGAACTACATCGACCTCAAGGGAACAACATTGAAATGCATAACAGCCAAAAACAAACAGAAATGCACAAAATCCGTGAGCAGCAGAAAAAAATTGGCCTCAGTGAATTCTTAAAATTGTTTATTGAAAAACAAAATTCCATAAATGCTGCTGAGAAGATGTATTCCCTTAAATGGCTGGGGATCCTCCTGGACGAATATACTTCAAAAGATCTCTGCAAGCTTCATCAAGAGTATTATGAAACATGGTCAAAAGTGCTGGATTTGAAAAAGGAACATGATAAATCTGCGCAACTGACAGCAGAACAGTCACAACTAGAGAAGCTATCTGAAAAACTGAATTTAGCATCATTTGGCTTGGAGCACATATTAAGAGAGATTGCCCAGATATATGAATCACACATATCTGTGAGAAAGAATAAAAGATCTGAATGTAAACTAGATTCTCTCCCACAGTTTGCTGCAGAGCTCATGATCTCTGGATACCCACTGGAGCTGATGGACGGTGATGCATCTCATGTTCCTCTGATTTGGGTTCAAGCGGTTCTAGATGAACTTATCAAAATGCTGGGAGACCAGAAAGTCTTTGTGTTGTCAATTTTGGGTATTCAGAGCACTGGAAAATCCACCATGCTGAATGCCATGTTTGGACTGCAGTTTGCGGTCAGCGCTGGGAGGTGTACCAGAGGAGCCTTCATGCAGCTGGTCAAGGTGTCAGAAGAACTGAAAACCCAGTTAAACTTTGACTACATTATTGTTGTCGATACTGAGGGACTTCATGCTCTAGAGTTGGCTGGCAGGTCAACAAGACATCATGATAATGAAATGGCAACATTTGTAGTCGGTCTTGGAAGCATGACTTTGATCAACATCTTTGGTGAAAATCCAGCTGAGATGCAGGACATCCTTCAGATTGTTGTTCAGGCCTTCTTGAGGATGAAGAAGGTGCGACTGAATCCCAGCTGCATGTTTGTGCATCAGAATGTTGGAGACATCACAGCGGGCGAGAAGAACATGGTAGGGAAAAGGCGCTTGCAGGAGAAACTAGATGAGATGACTCAACTAGCTGCTAAAGAAGAGGTCTGTGGTGCAGAATGTTTCAGTGACGTCATTGGATTTGATATAAAGACTGATGTGAGGTACTTTGCCCAACTCTGGGAAGGCAGCCCACCAATGGCTCCACCCAATCCAGGTTACAGTGAAAATGTGCAGGAGCTTAAGAACACAATCCTATCCCGTGCCTCACAATATAATTGTGTGACACTGACACAATTCAAAGATCGTATTGGAGACCTGTGGAACGCTCTTCTGAATGAAAACTTTGTTTTCAGTTTTAAGAATACTTTGGAAATTGCAACATACAGAAAATTAGAAGAGGAGTATGCAAAGTGGACCTGGAGTCTCAGAAGTGCCATGCTGGAGATTGAAGATAAATTGCACAACAGAATCAATAACAAGCAACTACATAAAGTTGAGAGTAGAGACTTGGAAAAGGAGATGGCAGAGACCAATGAAGAGGTGAAACAGTCCATGAAGCTTTACTTTGAAGAACACAAAGAAAAGGAGATGCTGATTCAGTGGAAATTGAAATTTCAAGAGAAAATCAACCACCTTCATTGGGAGCTTGTGAGAGATGCAAAAAGAAAACTAGAGAACATTATCTATCAAAAGAAAGCTCTCACCAAACTGGATGGAGAGAAAACTCTGCTTGAGCGAAAACTCCTTGAGAAAAGCAAAGAGTTTGCATTCAGACTCAAACAAAAAGGTCTTGATGAGAATGAGCTGAAGGCACAATTTGATACAGTGTGGGAAATGTGGGTCTCTGAGTTGGCAGGGAATGTTCAACCTTTTGAAGAACTTAACGTAGTAAGTGACATTATTACAATAATATCAGAAATTCATGAAAAAGCGCTTGTGCTTGACAGATTAAATAAATTTGAACGCATACATCAAATCACTGATTTCACCATATATGTAAATCTCATCGGAAAATTCTGGAAAAACAGACTGTTTGGCCTTCCACCAGAAGAACAAGAGTCAATAAAACAATTGGTGTACACTATTGGTCGTGAAACTGTGAACCAGGTGAAGTCAAAATCAGTTGCAAACACAGGCTACAACCCAAGCTACATTCAAGAAATTGCACAACTTGTAAAAATGAATGTAGGAAACCACAAGTGCAAAAAAGCACAATATGAATTCAAGAAAGAGTTCACAGTTGATCTGACGATCAGTGCTTGTAAGTGGGCAGGTGAGAAGTTTGCAGAGCTCCATCAGGTGTTCAGAAACAACAATGATCCTTCGATTTATTTAGAAAGAAAGAAACCTGAATACTACAGTGTGTTCCGGGGATTCTGCAAAGGAGCGAAATCTGCTGCAATATTTGGAGCTTTGATTTGTAGTGAGCTGAAAAACCCGATTCTCCAGAGTGCCTACAACAAGGCTGCAAATGATCTAGCAGGAGAGATGCGAACAAATATTCCAGCATTCAAAGGCAACAGGTCAAACCTGGAGAAACACATTCTGAAAGCACTAGCAGATGAGGAAGATTTTAAAAAGTTCATTCAGTATATACATTTACCAAGGAACCACTTTGAAGATTTCATCAAAGCTGAAGTGAAAGCATATTTAACAGGGGAGAACTCCCCAGCTCTTGCAATGATTAATGGGAACATCAAGAACAAGGGGCAATGCGTCATCACGGCTGCTGAAAAAGCAACAACTGAAGTCTCTAGGGAACATGGAGATGCCAATATGTGGCTGGAGATATTCTCAGAGTGTCTGAAAGACGAGCTTGAATACAGTAAAGAACATCTCACTGGTATCTGCTGTGAGGACATCACTAACTTTGAACTTCTAAATGAGGTTGTGAAAGAAGAACTTCAGCCCATCACAGAAGAGTCAAACAAATACTTAAAAAAACCCTCTGATATTGAAATGAAAATGTTCAGGGAACCACCAGATGAGATTTTGATTGAACACTTCTGCCAATGCTGCTGGGTTCAGTGTCCCTTCTGTGGTGTCGTCTGTGTTAACACAATGGAGGACCATCTTGGAGATCACATTGCTCCCTTCCATCGTAACTGTGGGATGAGAGGGATGATTTACAGAGGTACAGATAATCTTTGCTTGGAGTTCTGCACATCTTCAGTGGCAAGTGACAGCCAATCCTTTTACCCAACATCTGATTCAGATGAGACAGTTTTATGGAAGGAGTATAGAACAGCAGGTCCGGATTTTGAGAAATGGAGCATCACGCCTGATGTCTCAGAGCTGCCATTCTGGAAGTGGTTTGTGTGTCGATTCCAGAATGATTTGGAAAAGCATTACAACAAAACTTTCAGTGGTTATGGTAAGATTCCAAATGAATGGAGATCATTCACAAAAAATCAAGCTTTGGAGAGTTTGGAGAAATACCTGTAAGTCTAATTGCTGCCTTAAATTTTTAAAGTGGAACCAAAGTGTCCTGTAAGACCTAGAGTTTATTTCCAATAAGCTGTTCTCACCACTTTCTAAAGGCCTTTTTATGAAAAGATGTCATTATAATTAAATTTATGTCAGATTTTTAATTATTTTATATAGAAATGATTATGTGTACCATTGGTTTCCTTTTATGTTCAGGGTTTTTGATTGGTATTTTAATTGTTTTAATTACATAATTTGAAAAAAGTTTTTAAGTCTACTTTTTGTAACTGAAGTTTTTAGTAAATTTACCATCATATTCTTAGGATCCCAATAAAATTATACTGTACTTTTTACAAAAATAATTTTAATAAAACAGTTTTTTTTTCCCCTTGAGCTTTTTCTTAATGCAAATAATGTTCCTTAGAGTAAAATATTTGCAGGACAAAAACAATTTAAAGGTAAGAAAGTATGATTTAGGAAATTTTGTTTGCAAGCTGTGTCTGGGAGGTTATGTATTTGTTTTTTGCTATAATAACTGGCTGATTGTACATTATTGTGAAATGTGTAGGTAATTTTTCCCCTTGAAGCAAAGTTTGCACTTGCTAACAGTCATTACCAGAAGAGGGCAGCATTAAATCATGAAAATCAGTAAGAGTGAAGGTCAGAAACAGAACTGCTCATTGAATACAGCAGGTATAATCCAATTTTTTATAGCAGTGGAGATTACTGCCAGTAGAATTGTTTCATAATTTAGAAATTTTCATAATAGTATTATGGTATTTTCAATTTAATTAAACATGTATGGAAACGTAAACGTTTTTTTTTTTAGATTCTTTTTTTTTTTTACATGTGGAAGAAGAGGTTATTCAGTGTGAATGAATTGCTATTACATACACAGTTAATGAGGTACCTAAATAAAACAACACAACAACATGCAGCAACAATTTAAAACCTGAATAATGCAGATTATAGATGATCAATACAGACAATATTACATTATCTCCATTAATCTTCAGAAAGTTCCTGTACAGTTAGATCAATTGACGTAATGAATGGTCTGTGATTTTGTTACAGATGTGGGGGATCTGGTGAGTTTCACTGTCAGACTTTTGCGTCTTTGTGGATTCTCAGCTAGTTTCCGTGCATCTTCCTCTTCTTCTCTCCAGAGCTCACGCTTTTTCTTCTCTAACTCCTCCTCATCTTCATAATTCTCCTCCAGCTCTCTCTCTTTTCGTGCTATCTCCTCCTGTCTCTCCTCCAGTATCTTCTCTTGTTTTTCACGTATCTTTCTCTCTGAAGTCGGGTAAAACAAATTTGTGTAGCAGCCTCTGCTATTGATGGCCACCAAAGTATCAATCTTCTCCAGAAGTTTGGTCACTTGCTCAAAGTTTCCTGTGTTCTTGTTATTGAAGAATACAAATCCACCACTGCAAGTGCGAATAAAGTCTCTAAGGTCTTTATCTGAGCTGGCAATAACGTCATTCGGCATCTTCCCTTCTAGTCGATCTCCATGCGTCAACAGAACAACTGTGTAATTCCAAACATTCTTTCCAAACATGTCCTGGATCAGCTTATGCATGTTCTTGTCCTCTTTGGTTAAATTTCCCACTGGCAGAACCAGCAGAAACACATGTGGTCCTGGTTTATAGAGCGTGACAGATTTCATGATCTCCCTGACCACCTCCTTCTCTATTCGACTGATCTTATTCAGTCCCGGCGTATCGATTATGGCCACGGGCCGGCCGTTGATGTTTCCAGATGCTCTTTCACAGAACTGCGTGACTCTGCTCAGTTGCATGTCCGTGTTGAAGGCGTTCCACCTGAGGATGGTGTTTCCAGTTGAGCTTTTTCCAGACCCCCTTGCCCCCAGTAACATGATGCGCAATTCCTCTGCCTCTGCTAGAAAAAGATTATGCATATATTTCAATATGTTGAGATTTTAAACTTGGTAGCTTAGGAGCATCAGGGTGATTATTAATATAACTCCGATTGTATTCATCTGAAAGAATGAGTTTAATGAAGAAAGTCATATACATCTTGGATGGCTTGAGGGTGAGTAAACCATGGGGTAATTTTCAATTTAAAGTGAACTAATCCTTTAAGTTTTTCACAGTTATACCACTTCCCACCTCTAGAGGTCACCATCTCCAGGAAACTGACTCAAATCCAGTGTTGCCAACTCAGACCCCTTTACCGACTTAAAATAAATAAATAAATAAAAACTGCCTAGCAACATTCTGGTGACTTTTTGGACAAACCTTAGCAACTTTCCAAATGTCTCCAGTATTGCCCTGAAAACGCAAGGTTTTGCTTTTCCGCTGCTCTCACACCTCTCTGTTTTTACACTGGTCAGTGAGTGACAGAGCAGTCTGAGCAGCACTGTCTGAAAATGTCTATGTCATTCTCGTTCTGTTATCTTGACAGAAAATATGTAAATGAGAACAGCTTTATTGGACATTCGGCTATGTATTATATTAAAATACAATATGTAAGCACAAATTAGGAGAGAAAACATGTAAAGTGCAGACATTAGACAGAATTCAAATACAACGAACTGACATGCTAACTGACTTCATCTGGCAACATTTAGGGTATGTCTCAATCAGCCCCCTAGATCAGAAGTCAGGGCACTGATCAGGGAGTCGGCCATTTTAAGGGCAAAAAATCCAGTGCACTGAAACATTCGCTCCCTAAAAAGTCCCAGAGTGCACAGTGAACACCAGGGAGCTTCGACGCTCACTATGTTCCTTTAATGGAAGTTCTGAAGGGCAAAACTACGCAAGCCAACTAACACATGACACACGATAGATGTTTTGAAAAAACAATTTATTCCATGTCAAACCCTATCTTTGCACCCACATATATAGTTCACCCAAAAATGAAATTTCTGTCATCAAGTACTCACCCTCATGATGTTCCACACCCGTAAGACCTTCGTTTGTCGTCGGAACACAAATTAAGATATTTTTGATGAAATCTGAGTATTAGTATTAGTAGAGTATTGGTATTGGCCGGCTCCTGCGTCAGCATCACACGCATGCGTCATGCTGCTCACGTGAACAGCTTCGGCCAATACTGAAGCTCTGCAACGAAAATAGCGCAGCAATATGACAGGGGACAGACGAATTTGTTGAATAAAGTTGTTATTTTTGCACACAAAAAGTATTCTCATCGCTTCATAACATTAAGGTTGAACCACTGTAGTCACGTTGACTATTTTATCGATGTCTTTAATACCTTTCTGGGCCTCAAAAGGTGCAGTGTCGTTGCTGCCTATGTGTGGATCAGATACCCTCGGATTTCATCAAAAACATCTTAATTTGTGTTCCTAATACAAACGAAGAGCTTACAGGTTTGGGACGACATGAGGGGGAGTACTTAATGACAGAAATTTCATTTTTGGGTGAACTAACCCTTCAAGTAAAATGTTGAATTTGAAGGTCAAAGAATGCCTGAGTTAAAGAACAATGGCAACATGTCAAACATCGTATGTCCGGCCACTGAATTCAGAATGCACTTCACTAATGGTTGATATTGAGAAGTAATCAAATTCAGTATATACAATAAAAGAAGTCAAATTTCTCTAGCTTCCTAAACAAAATTTACCAGATGTTAGCATGTTGACTTAATAGACTAATAAACATAAAAAACACAGCACTCTCAAATATTGGGTGAAATAGTTCATTCCCAATTAAACTGAAACATACTTCAAATTGACATTCTGGAAAATGTTCATAAAGCTCACTGCAAGGCATTCTGCGATTCTTCAGTCTTTAAGATCTGCTTAAAAAAGTTTCACTGTGTCAGGAATGTTCTTATGCCTAAAATGCTATATGTTTACCCGTTTGGAAGAGCACATATGACTTTGCAAATCCTTCTTTAGTTTCAGTTCTGAGCATTCTTGGTATTCTGATCTGATGTGTTTGATTCTTTATCTTGTTTTTGTTCTCTTGGATTTTGTTGACCATTGTCTGCTTCTTTAGACTCAAGCACTAGAAGACAATAAACCAGCTGAACCTGCTTAGTACATTCATTCATTTATATCCATTGCCAGTGGTTATTAATATCATACTTACCGTTCAAGGAGGGTGATTTTGAAATTGCTTTTGAGTCTTGAGTATCTAAACCAAATAAAGCACAGAATAATTATATATATATATACAGGTGCTGGTCATATAATTAGAATATCATCAAAAAGTTAATTTTTTTATTATAAATTATTTTTAAAAATGAAACTTTCATATATTCTAGATTCCCCACATGTAAAGTAAAACATTTCAAAAGTTTTTTTTTAAAATTTTGATGATTAGAGCGTACAGCTCATGAAAGTCCAAAATCCAGTATTTCAAAATATTAGAATATTTCCTAAGATCAATCAAAAAATGGATTTGCAAAACAGAAAAGTTCAAGTTCTTTAAAGTATGTTCTTTTGTGCACTCAATACTTGATCGGCAGGACATATTACAGCAAATGACTTGCTCCTAGCACAAATTACTGCATCAGTGAAGTGTGGCATGGAAGTGATCAGCCTGTGGCACTGCTGAGGCACTATTGAGCCTTCAGATCATCTGTATATTGTTGGATCGACTGTTTCTCATCTTTCTCTTGAAAATATCCCATAGATTCAGGTCAGGCATATTGGCTGGCCAATAAAGCACAGTAATATCATGGTCAGCAAACCACTTGGAAGTGGTTTTTGCACTGTGGGCAGATGCTAAAGTCCTGCTGGAAAAGGAAATCAGCATCTCCATAAAGCTTGTCAGCAGATAGAAGCATAAAGTGCTCCAAAATCTCCTGGAAGATGGCTGCATTGACTTTGCACTTGATAAAACACAATGGACCAACACCAGCAGACGTCACGGCCCCCCCAAATCATTACTGACTTCAGAAACTTCACACTAGACTTCAAGCAGCTTGGATTCTGTGCCTCTCCAGTCTTCCTTCAGACTCTGGGACCATGATTTCAACATGAAATGCAAAATTTACTTTTATCTGAAAAGAGGATTTTCGACCACTGTTCACTGTCCAGTTCTTTTTCTCCTTAGCTCAGGTAAGATGCTTCTGACGTTGTCTCTGGTTCAGAAGTGGCTTGGTAGTCCTTTTCCTGAAGATGTCTGAGTGTGGTGACTCTTGATGTGCTGACTCCGGCTTCATTCTACTCATTGTGAAGCTCTCCCAAGTGTTTGAATCGGCTTTACTTGACAGTATTCTCAAGCTTGCGGTCATCCCTGTTGCTTGTGCACCTTTGCCTACCCAATTTCTTCCTTCCAGTCAACTTTGCATTTAATATGCTTTGATACATCACTCTGTAAACAGCCACCCCATTCAGTAATGACCTTCTGTGACTTACTCTCTTTGTGGAGGGTGTCAATGATTGTCTCCTGGACCATTGCCAAGTCAGCAGTCTTCCCCATTAGTGTGGTTTCAAAGAACAAGAGATACCCGGAATTTATACTGTAGGGATGGTCATTTAATCAAACTCAAATGTAAATATTCTAATATTTTGAGATACTGGATTTTGGACTTTCATTAGCTGTACGCTCTAATCAACAAATAAAAATAAAAAAAACTTTTGAAATGTTTTACTTTACATGTAGGGAATCTAGAATATATGAAAGTTTCATTTTTTAAAATAATTTACAATAAAAAAATGAACTTGTTCACGATATTCTAATTATATGACCAGCACCTGTATATACAGTATGTGTGTGTGCGTGTGTGTATTTAAATTATTGTCCTCACAAAATTATGCTTACCTTTGAGGGTTGGTGATTTTGAGTTTGTTCTTACATTTTCGTATAGTTCATCAATCTCAGCTACATAAGATATTAATATTCATTATTTTATAGACAACGTATATCTTTCAGTAAAAGAACAGATTATATGAATTATTTGATTTGAATGAATTGGTTTAGACTTATATATTGAATGAGTAACTCACAGCTCAGCGATGATTCTAGTTCAAAGGTTTCTTTCTCTATTTCAGCCTTCAGACTGTCCCACAACTTCTCATCTGAAGTCATCGCTCTGTTTAATAGAAAATTACTTAATGAATGAAATATCTGCCCTCAATATTTTATTTCAACAGTTTAGTCTCTTTTTTTCTTTCTAGCATATATATTTAAAAGATATATTCAAGAAAATACTCACAATGTTCAGAGCAGATGTTTATGATTCTGGATCCGCAGAAAGTGTAAAGTGCTTGAATCTGAGTTCCTTCGCCACTATGAATGACTGGGAATCCTGTTTGACCAGTGTCTTTAAGGGTTGCACAAACCCAATGAGAAGTCTTCTATCTGTCCTCTAACAGGCATTTATGATAAGAAAATGAGCTAAACATCTTTCAGATACGCAAACAATTTTCAGTAGTTTCAAGCATGGGAGGGCTGATTGTACGGAGTTGTACTGAAGGATTTCATCCAGACTCCTCCGTTTGCTATCTGACACATTTCTAAGGTATGCTGAGCTGACGTGATTGGAATGAGGTTTTTTTAATCAGGAATGAAGCTTTGATGACCTGTTTTTAGTTTAAATTACAAAAAAATACATAAATGAAGTAATTGTCAAGTGAATTAAAAAATATTGTGAAAGCAGCCAAGAGATATAATTTGCTCATCTACTGCCTTTAATAGTTTCTCTTTTGATATAAACTATAAATATTGTTCAAAAATATTTTCCTGCTTGGGTAAAAGTGGGGTTAAAATTTAAATTTAAGATGACTTGTGCAGTTTTTAAATATTCACACAACAAGTTGAATGCAAAACAGTCCTAGAGTATTTGGAGGTTTTTATACGATAATGATCATGTTAAGAGTTTTGTCTTATGGTGTGTCAGGATGTGATGTGTGATTTGTTTTCAGGAAGTGCATACTGAGATAACACCTGTGAGCTCAGCAACTCAACAACAAAGAAACCCATCAAATGGTGTTATCTCTGGGTGCCATCTGTTGCTATTTTCAAATGTGTTTTTCATCATCTAACTTAGATAAATTTAAATCAGAAAACTCTAAGAAGAAAACATATGGAACCTTCTGTCAGGCACTTCATATATATGACCTTTTAGGCATTTATTTTATGCAATTAGTTCATTTTGTTTTAATTGATATTTAATTTTTATTAAATTTTATGAATTTAAAAAAAATTAAATAACCCATTAAACATGAAAGTATATGCAGTACAGTGTTGGGGGTAACGGATTACAAGTAACGTGAGTTACATAATCAGATTACTTTTTTTAAGGTATTGAGTAAAGTAACACATTCATTTTACATTTATAACAAAATATCTATTAATTTTTCAAATAAGTAACGCAAGTTACTTTGTTTTGACTGACACCTCTCCTGTCCCCTTGTTGAGAGAAATCTGGTCTTTGCTGCTGACATTCAATGACCCATTTCAACCATACTAATAAGCAAAAATGACTTTGATAAACATCACATTTGTTTCATGTTTTGTTTTTTGTTTTCTGAAGTAAGAGTGTTGAACTTTATTCTCTTGCATCTCATTCTTCTGCAATCCAGAATGGCAGCAGAGCTGAAAGGTTTGTGCTGCGCTTTTTACTGGACAGGCGTGATTTTTTGCATTTCCTTCAGCCTGAGGTTTATTCACTTTCGGTATGAAAGGGCTTTTACATTTGCCAAAAATAGAAACAAAGTCCAGCCCATGTGAGAAAAGTAATGTAATTCATTACTTAAAAGTAACTAAATATCGCAGTTTATTTTTTAGGGAGTAACACAATATTGTAACACATTACTTTTAAAAGTAACTTTTCCCAACACTGATGCATTCATTTAAGACATTTATCCTCATATAGAACCTTTCTGGCATGAAGCGTTCTTTAAAATTGAGACAAGAACCCTAGATTAAATGCTTGAATGCTTTAAAATGATTATTTACAAGACATGAGTATACTGTAGGTTACTTAGGATGAATACACAAATGGAAAACTGACAATATGACATTAAAAAAAATTTAACATTAAAATGAAAAAATACAAAAATCTGACTAGGCACACTTGCAGTAGGTACTTTACTGTTGTACTTTACAATAGTCTTTTAACCAGAGGAGGGCAGCACTGAGACGATCCCCATGATGATGGAATAATCTGAGCATGTAGTAGTCAAACCAGTGTTACCCTATAGAGTACTCTGGTATGTAAACATCAACTACAAGAGGTTCAAAAGAAATAAAGAATTTCTGACGGAAGGAAATGACACATCTACGTAAAACACAAGAGTGTGGAGAAAGACAATCACAGACAATAACGACAATAACATTTTTTTTTTTTTTTTGCAGCTACTGTATTGGAAACTGTCCAGCAAAATAATTAGGTTTTGGTTTGTTAAAAGAAACACTTTAACATATTTGACTAATTAATTCTCTTTATCCTGAATAGAATTTATTTTTACACTAGTGTTCTATGTATCACATTTAAGAATGGTACAGACAGTAAATAACATGGCTCATTTTCAATTGTTGTGTTTATAATAATTACATATATTTTCCCAGGTCAATAAGTGAAAAACTACAACAGATCAGTTTAGATAATCATACCTGACCGGAATTCAAAGACTTATGTAAGATTTATTTCACTGGAACATTATTGAGGTTAGATTGAATTTTTCTGCATTGGATAATAGTGATATTTGAATTTATGTCACATTTAATATCAAGTTTTATGTGTTATAAAGTGATGGAGATTTTTCGTGCAGTAAAGGGGAAGATATGTTTCAAATATCAGGTTATTCATCATAACCTGGTTGGGTCGAATCATTCAAATGTTTATTATTATTATTATTAGCCTATTATTAAATGTGATTTGATTTAGTGATTTGATTTAGCTTTGTACCTCGAGGAGCCTCTGCTCTGGTTACTATACACTCCAAAAGTGGGCCAAGATGGACACTGTTCAAAAAATTTAAATGGAAAAATTTTTGTTTTGTTTTTGTGCACAAAAAGTATTCTCGTCGCTTTATAATATTAAAGGTGCAATATGTATGATTTTTGCAGTAAAATATCCAAAAACCACTAGGCCAGTGTTATATATTTGGTTCACTTGCGTACTTACAAGATCCCAAATGTTTCCAACTATTTGTAAATCATGAGAAAATTGCAATTTTAACCAAGGCTCCGGGACATGTGAGGAGTCGCCCTGTCAATTGCGTCATACCCGCGTTACCCTCGGTCTGCCTCGGTTTCCGGTAGGGCTGGACGATTATGGCCTAAAATCAAAACCTCGATTAATTGAACATTTTACCTCGATTACAATTAATGAACGATTCTTTTGTTTGTTTGGTTTTTTGCCCTCATAGTTCACTGACAAGGTTTGTACTGTAAATGTGATTGAATATTAAAGGTGGGATATATTTTCCTATTGAAAGAGTGATCTGACATAACAGCTCACTTTCAGCAGTTATTTTATCTATGGTTCGTAACATTTCTTACAGATTTCTGCTCGTTGTAAATCAGATAAAGATAAATTAGCACAGTACCAGTACGCAATGAGAGCGATTACGTGTGTGAATAAGTCATACCGTCTCTCTATTAATTGTGAAGCTGTGGGTTGTAAATAGTTACTTCAAAAGTAGAAAAATATATGCTATAATAAGTTTTGAGTTTCTAAGCTACTTTAGTGATAAATCACAGGACAGCTCTGACAACTAGTTTCTGTTCCTCAGTGCGCGCGATCTTCACGTTTTGTGCAGCTACTGTTTGTATGAGTGTTCGTGCCACAATGCAGCTGCGCGAGCATGTGTTATCTCAATATAAAAAACACACAGCCGATCGTCTAATCGCTTTAATGTCTAAATTGGCAAACCGTAATACACATGCAACTGACAAAGGTTACTGAAGACACAAGGCTCACTGCTCGCGTGCCATCTCTGTGTTGACTCTGCGTTCACCTGCATGTTAACTGGACCGGGCGGAGTCACATGGCAACACGCACGCTAGTATGTTTTTAAGTGGGAAGTATTAACAGGATTAAAAAACCGAAATAACCGACATGGGAAAATTACGTCGGTTAGAGGTTCTGGATTTCGGTTTCGATTACTTTTAATCGTCCAGCCCTAGTTTCCGGTTTTATTTTGTAGAAACCATGGAAACACCAAAGACGCTTTAATATATTACACGTTTTAATAGACAAGGGAACAACTGTTTTGATATGTTTATAGACAGAAATCGAATTGTTGTTATATAGCTCAACACGTTTAGTCTCATTGTTTAAATCTAATTTTCTTGATTCTTTGTAAGTAGCCTTTACCATGCCTCAGAGAAAAACACTATTTTGTCAAGTAGCTAATATAGCATAATCAGATGCAGCTTTATTTTTAGTAACAGTAATACAGAATTTTCTCCATCATACAACACGTTTTAAAATTAATTGCATGCCATTTATCAACACAAGCCATCCAGCATTTATTAATCTGATATTCTAAAATCGACCTATCTTACTGCAGTGTGTCTCAAACAAGTGTCTCACAGCAGCCAACGAGCGAACGCACAGAGTAGGATTATAACATCATTTTCAACACTCTCAAATGCATCTAATATGATAAACAGAGCTGTGTTACCTCATACTCATGACCGGAAAAGTGGAAGCGGCGCCAGCGACTGTGGCATAATAAAAGTTCCGCTGCTCGCGGCGTTGTTGCGCAATCGCTCCAGCTGCCTCGTTCAGCTCCCACAACACTCGGTCCTGCTCTGCTTCATACTACAATAACGTTAATAATGGCATCCCTGAACATGATTTCTTCCCGAGTCCTATCTCTATTCTTTTGCACTATCCGTTGAAGTGAAGAACACATGTCCCAAGATTCCGCGCTCAAACTTGGTGTCATCAAGCTACGCCTTTGTTTTGAATAGGGCTCTAACGACCTCTAGCGGACAGAAATCCTACATACTGCACCTTTAAAGTTGAACCACTGCAGTCACGTTGACTATTTTAACGACGTCTTTACTACTTCTACTGTGGTAACTTCGTTGCTTTCTATGGGAGATAAAAAACCTCTTGGATTTCATCAAAAATATCTTAATTTGTGTTCCGAAGATGAACGAAGGTTTTACAGGTGTGGAACGACATGAAGGTGAGTAATCAGAATTTCCATTTTTGGGTGAACTTTTGGGTGAGCTTCAGAGATAATCGCAAACTCTGGATTAAACCTGAGTTGACAGAGAAAGTTTATACCGAGCGTTGTGGACCTGTTGAGCCTGATCTAAACCAGTTGGATTTATATGGAACTGTCAACTCTAAACCTACTCTGAAACTTTGTTCAACTACCTTCATGCAACAGGCCTCTGGTGTGTCGAGATTTAGCTCCATGTCAACCTTTCTCGCTTATTGACAACTAACCTTTCCACTCCCACATCATACACACTTCAAAGTAGCCGGAGCAACTTATGCAATTTCCCGTAGAAAAAAAAAAAAAAAAATCATCCTGCTAGGTGTAAAATATAAACACTTATAATGGGCTTGGCTTACCATAGTGAATTAGGGTAAGATAAACACATTCTGTAAGTAAGACTGATGGTGTATTGACTCATTATTTAAATTTGGTTAATTTTGAACAAAACAAAAAGTTACATAGTGCACCTTTAAGGGTATTAAATGGCATAATTTTGCTCAGTCAAACAAAAAATACATTAGAAGAATTCATATCATCCATTTCTATCTTACTATACAAGCCAGACCAATAAAAACACAAGCATTGTCAAATAATTGGACAAGTTTCTAGATGGAAGACTGTCGGTCTTGGTGCCATTTGGCTAGTTTGATGGACAGTTTTTTTTTGGCTGGATTCTCAGCCATTTTTCTTGCATCATTTTCTTCCATTCTCCAGAGTTCCTGCTTTATTCTTTCCACCTCCTGCTCAGTTTTGCAGTGTACCAGCAGCTCCCTCTCTTTCTGTGCAATCTGGTCTTTTCTCATCTCTAAAACTTTCTCCATTTTCTTCCTGATCTTTCTCTCAGCGGCCGGGTAGAAAGACAACGTGTAGCAGCTCTTTCCATTGATGGCCACGAGGGTATCGACTTTCTTTAGGAGTTCTGTCACAGGCTCGTAGTTTGTCGTGTCCTTGTTATTGAAAAACAGAAACCCACCACTGCACTTATGAATAAAACTGCGTAGCGCCTTGTCTGAGTATGCGATAACATCATTCGCCGTCTTTCCCTCCAGACGATCACCGTGAGTGAACACAATGATGGTGTACTTCCAGACGCTCTCCCCAAACATGCTCTCAATCAGCTTATGCATGCTTTTGTCATCATTAGTTAAGTTCCCAACAGGCATAACCAGCAGAAACACATGCGGTCCTGGAGTATATAGAGAGATGGACTTTAGGATCTCTCGGGTCACTTCCCTCTCTGTACGGCCGATCCTGTTCAGTCCCGGCGTGTCGATTATGGCCACGGGCCGGCCGTTGATGTTTCCAGATGCTCTTTCACAGAACTGTGTGACTCTGTTCAGCTGCATGTCCGATTTAAAAGCGCTGCACCTGAGGATGGTGTTTCCAGTTGAGCTTTTTCCAGACCCCCTCGCCCCCAGTAACATGATGCGCAATTCCTCTGCCAAAATCATGAAAAACAAAGGTTGTAATCATACAAAATAAGAGTTTAATATAACTCTCATAGTCTCTCCAAGATTGTTTTAAAATCACCATGAAATGGACAATTCTTATTTTTTATGGAATTTTGGAGCATTTATTATAAATGATTTATCCATGCACATCGATATTTTTTAAAAAGAATGTACCATCATAATCTTTAATCAAAATAACTTCCCCTCTCTCTTGCAACGACATCTATGGAAGCCTGTTTCCACCATGCAATAAAAAATAAATGTAAAAAACAAAACTAATTGAGACTTTTTATCTCACAAATCTGACTTTGTTCCTCACAATTGCGAGTTTATATTCTTTCTGAGAAAAAAGGTCAGAATTGCAAGTTATATACTCAAAATTGCACAATTCTGACTTTATTTCTCGCAATTGTGATATGTAAACCTGCAATTCTGACTTTTTTTTTCCTGCACTTGCTAGTTTATAACAAGCTTCCATACATCTCTTCGTGTTTACTGACGTGAGGGCAGGGCAACCTGTCACTCACATTACATCACAGCAATAGCAAACCACACAAATACAATCAATCCCCCATGGACAAAATCAAGTCCCGCCCTACATTTTTTCTTGTTCGAGAAGCCGTTTCACTCGGATATACATCACAATAGGGAAGAAAAGACTGTCGCAACTGTTTCATGCTGACTTTTATACCTTGAAAAATGCTATTAAAATTGAAGTGCAGGTTGACACAACATGATGTTTCCTAACTGATTATAAACAAATTTTTAAAATGTGAAAATATGGATGCCATAAAATGTCTTACCATGTAAGTTTGTTGATGCACTGGTTTCCTCTACATTATGCAAATTTTCATACAGTTTTTCAGATGTTGCATCTGTGAATAAAGTTGATTAAGTTCTCTGAATAAAACACATTATTTTATGTCGACAGACTATTTTTTTGTGTAATCCTCAATTTTTAAATCATTTATTTTTTTTTTTGAGTGATAGACATTGATCTTCCTGATCTTGTTGATAATCATTGACTGTTGGAATATTGTATGGAACTGTTAGGGTGAATTCTTGTTGATTGGGACACTTTTTCCCAGTCATCTCAATGGCAAAAAGTGTCTCAATCAACCTGAATTCACCCTACTAAAATAGTTTAGATTTTTTTTTTTTTTTTTTGATGTCACAAGATGTTGTAATCGTTTGTTTATCTCCTCTGTGACTCACAGCTCGTTGATGAGTCCCATGCTGAATCATTCTCATCTTCCTCAGAGTCAATCCCATCTTCCTCAGACTCATCTACATCTTCATCTGTCTTCTTACTGTCCATCTTACCCTGAAGAGTCGTTTTCTGATGTTAAAAAGAGATAATTTCAAGCATCACACTGGAGAATACCATTTTCTTATCCAGTATTTTTATCTTGTTTTCCAGTAAGAATATGATTAAATTTAAAGATAAGATATTTAAAGAAGTATGTTTTTCTCATTTCATTAGCATGTTTTTTCTTGTTTTAAGCATAAAAAAAAGACCTCAAAAAAGTTTTCCAAGATTTATGCTTAAAAAAAAGGTCTCTGATCTGTTATTTTTATGTTTAGTTTCACTCTGTTTATTCTGGATCATCGAAGTATAAAGAGATGAGAAAGTGACTTACCACAGTTGGTAAAGTTGTTACAGCAGCGTTAAACCTGTTTACATGCAGCGATCAGCACCTCCACACTTACATGTGACGAGTCTCTAGGAAATATGCTGGTTTCATCTATGCTGAGTTTATTGTGGAAGATGTGTAAAGTAATTCACACAGGTTTCGACTTTAGTAAAGGGGCTGGTCTTGTTGAAGGATGCAATCACTTCACTCAACAAGCGTTTCATTGAGGCACGAGCACTCGTTCAACTTGTTGATCAGGTTTATAGAGTGTGTTTGGCAAGTGATGAATGAAAAATGACCCTTCAGCCTTGAAAGTGGAATTTAGATTTTAACCTGAGTAACAGAGTAGATTAAACTGACAATATTTGAGCACACATCTGTGTTTAAAGTCAAGATACTCTATTTCACTGTAGTCTGAGTTGTGTGGTTGCATTTCAAAATATCAAATATCCATTCTTAACAGTTATTGTGAACTAGTGAGTTGCGTTATACATTATGTAGGCTAAATTTTGCTCTGGCACATGGTACAGAGCCCCTACTGTCAGCTGCTTTAAACTGAACTTCATAACGCATATTGCAATAAAGAAGGTCAATATGAGAATTTTGTATGAATGTTTTTGACTGATTTGAAAGAGAATCCCATTTAATCATATCTGAGACAGTTATTTGTCATATTTCCCCTAGAAAGTGTGTATTCAGCAGAACTAAATAAAAAAACCTTACAGTTTCCTTTTATTTAAATCTGAGGGAACGGTTTCCGTTTCTGATTGGCTACACAACGCGGGGTCAAGAACAACTTTTGTCCAATCATCGTTTATGAAATATCTATAAGCTTTTTCATTGGCTCAATCGGACCCGGAAGTTGACCAGATTGATGTTGACAGGGAAATCTCTACTGGAGCTGTGTATCATTTCCAAATTCTGAACTCAGAAATCATATGAATTGTTTGTGATCTAAATAAGCAATAAAAAGAAAGTATCTTTGCAGTTGCGAGGATGGGATCTAAAGATATGAAACTCCTGGATGTTTTTTCATACGAGAGTCTCGTGCATGCAGTCGCCGGTGCGGTGGTAAAAACACAGCTTTACATGATCACGTTATATCTGTAGGGTTTTTATATGATTCACGGCTTTTTGAACGATGACACATGTGGAGTTATCGCACTTTTATCTGCTTTTCTGACCTCCACCTGCTGCATGACAGCATTAAAAACAATTCGAGGAAAAATAAACAAAATATATATATATTTATATTTTTTTATTTTTTTTATTTGTACCTTTAAAGTCAGCATATTAAATGTGGCAAAATATGGTGAATTTGCACTTATGAATATAGTAGGATATATATATTATTAAAATAATAATATAAGTTATTTGTTTTCAGGGCAGTGTTACAGCAATGACTGTTTTCTTTCCTCTTGACACAGCTCGGCTCCGGCTGCAAGGTAAGAAGTGAAACACATGAGTTTGTTTGATTTTCTGTTTTTTCCCCTTCTGTTCTGTTAAAACGTGACCGCATTTCTTTCTGTTTCTGTGCAGTTGATGACAAGCGGAAAGCCAAATCTACTCCAGCCATTCTGTCAGAGATCATCAAGGAGGAGGGTCTGTAAGTTATTTTGCATGCATTGGATTGTTTTGTGCCATCATCTAAGCCAAAGTCTTTTTCATTTCAGGTTGCAAGCATAACCAGTGATAAATGTTTTTTTTTTTTTTTTTTACTCTCTCTCTCTCTCTCTCTCTCTCTCTCTCTCCAGGTTAGCTCCATATAGAGGCTGGTTTCCAGTAATCTGCAGCCTCTGTTGCTCAAACTTCGTCTACTTCTATTGTTTCCATAGTCTAAAGGCCACCTGGCTGCAAGGTCAGAGGTCAACGCCAGGGCGAGACCTCATCATTGGCATTGCTGCAGGTTTGCTTATTTGAAAAATAGTTTCTGTCATATTTACTTTGTGCAACCAGTATTTATACAGACAAGTTGTATGAATGTACATGTACTGTATGTGTTTCCCATAAATTTGCAGAAAAGCACAATTTTTCCGTTTATACTATATATATATATATATATATATATATATACACACAAACTATATTGCCAAAAGTATTAGAACACCCTTCTAAATCATTGAATTCAGGTGTTCCAATCATTTCCATGGCCACAGGTGTATAAAATCAAGCACCTAGGCATGCAGACTGCTTCTACAAACATTTGTGAAAGAATGGGTCGCTCTCAGGAGCTCAGCGAATTCAAGCGTGGTACAGTGATAGGTTGCCATCTGTGCAATAAGTCCATTCGTGAAATTTCCTCACTACTAAATATTTCACGGTCAACTGTTAGTGGTATCATAACAAAGTGGAAGCAATTGGGAACAACAGCAACTCAGCCATGAAGTGGTAGGCCACATAAAATCACAGAGTGGGGTCAGCGCATGCTGAGGCGCACAGTGCGCAGAAGTTGCCAACTTTCTGCAGAGTCAATAGCTACAGACCTCCAAACTTCGTGTGGCCTTCAGATTAGCTCAAGAACAGTGCGTAGAGAGCTTCATGGAATAGGTTTCCATGGCCGAGCAGCTGCATCCAAGCCTTACATCACCAAGTGCAATGCAAAGCGTCGGATGCAGTGGTGTAAAGTGCGCCGCCACTGGACTCTAGAGCAGTGGAGACGTGTTCTCTGGAGTGACGAATCACGCTTCTCTGTCTGGCAATCCGATGGACGAGTCTGGTTGTTTTTCAGGGATTGGGCTTGGCCCCTTATTTCCAGTGAAAGGAACTCTTAATGCTTCAGCATACCAAGACATTTTGGACATTTTCATGCTCCCAACTTTGTGGGAACAGTTTGGGGATGGCCCCTTCCTGTTCCAACATGACTGTGCACCAGTGCACAAAGCAAGGTCCATAAAGACATGGATGAGCAAGTTTGGTGTGGAGGAACTTGACTGGCCAGCACAGAGTCCTGACCTCAACCCGATAGAACACCTTTGGGATGAATTAGAGCGGAGACTGTGAGCCAGACCTTCTAATCCAACATCAGTGCCTGACCTCACAAATGCGCTTCTAGAAGAATGGTCAAAAATTCCCATAAACACACTCCTAAACCTTGTGAAAAGGTTTCCCAGAAGAGTTGAGGCTGTTATAGCTGCAAAGGGTGGGCCAATTCCATATTATATGGATTAAGAATAGGATGTCATTAAAGTTCATGTGCACGTAAAGGCAGGCGTCCCAAAACTTTTGGCAATATAGTGTGTGTGTATATAATATATATATATAATTTTTTTTTTCTTTTTTTTTTTCTTATATTATTTAGTCGATTATGATCCATATACACCTGTACACTAGCGGTCAAAAGTTTGGAATAGTTAAGATTTTTTTAATGTTTTTGAAAGAATTCTCTTATGCTTACCAAGGCTGCATTTAGTTGATCAAAATGACAGTAAAAACAGTAATATTATGAAATATTATTATCATTTAAAATAACTGTTTTCTGTTGGTGCCAATAGCCTCGTAGGCAGCGCGCCAACATATAATGACGTTGCGTTTTGGCGACCTGAGTTCGTGTCCCCCTCTCTGTCTGCCTATAAAGGCAAAAACGCCAAAAAAATAAATAAATAAATGTTTTCTATTTGAATATATTTTATGTAATATTTTCTGTTTAATATATTTTAATATATTTTATTTAATATACATTTTTTTTAAGGATTTTTTTTATCAATAGACACGTCAAAGAACAGCATTTATTTTAAAGAGAAACCTTTTATAACACTTTTGATCAATTTAATGCATCCTTGCTAAGTAAAAGCATTAATTTACATTTTTTAAAAACTTACTTTCCCTAGGCTTTTTAATGGTAGTTTATCACGGTTTCCACCTAAATATTAAGCAGCACAACTGTTGATAGCATTGATAATAATAATAAATGTTTCTTGAGCATCAAATCAGCATATCAGAATGATTTCTGAAGGATCATGTGACACTGAAGACTGGAGTAATGATGAAAATTCAGCCTTGACATCACAGGAATAAATTACATTTTAAAATGTATTACAGTTATTTTAATTTGTAATAATATTTCACAATATTACTGTTTTACTGTATTTTTGATCAAATAAATGAATCTTAATTATTCCAAACTTTAGACCAGTATATATTTAAATTATTTTTGTTTTTAATTTTTTTTATGGCAGAACATATACACATCTGCTGGCAGTGGCGTTCATCAGATTTTTTTCAAGTTTCCTTATCTTCTACTATATGCATGTAGCTTGTGCTGGGACTAAAATAAAGCTCACTGTCTGCCTTTAGGTGTAGTGAATGTTCTTGTGACCACTCCACTCTGGGTCGTCAATACCAGACTGAAACTGCAGGGGGCGAAATTCAGAAATGAGGACATACAGCCCACACACTACAAAGGAATTATGGGTAAAAGATATCAGACATGATATTAATTTCATTCCCTTTAAGTAAAATGTGTGTCCAGTGATATCATTAGTTGATCTGTCTCTCTTTAGATGCATTTGTACAGATCATACAGCAGGAAGGAGCGGGAGCGTTATGGAACGGGACGTTTCCCTCTCTACTGCTGGTGCTCAATCCAGCCGTGCAGTTCATGATCTACGAGGGTCTGAAAAGGCATCTCCTGAGGGGCGTGAACAGAGAGGTTAGACTACTTATCCAAAAACAGACTTTTGGGGTTTTAAAATGTACTAAAGTTTATAGTCTGAAACATTGTTAGATACAGTTTTAATGCAGTATTGTTACTACTTTGAATTATCTTCATTTAGAGGCTTTTCTCAGCAGACCCAATTATGATCGCATATGAATAAACAGACGAGTCTGTTCACAAGATCTCTGTTTCCTGGGAAACAGTAACTGCAGCATTTGTGATATTGTAGAGCGTGGAGATGATGATTAGAAGTGTTAGGGTGGATTTGCCCATTCAGATCAGCACTCATGAGCGAGCATCTGTCGAGTATGAGTAAACAACTCCACGCGTGGCTATAGACGTGCATTATTACCATTGTAACCTAGCAATAAGATTATGCAACTCCTTGACAACTGTGCATGATGTCACAGAACATTCAGATTCCATTGAAGTTCCATTGCAGTTTAAATTCAAATCAGGCTTTTTGGTTTAAATTTTATGTTCTGTTTCCTCTGTGTTAACAGTGTGACTGTGAATGGGTTTGCAATGTGTTAAATTACCCACACATGTCATGTCCAAACTCATGACTTTCTTTCTTTTGTGGAAACGAAATGAAAAATGTGTGCGCTCGCAGCTTTTTTCCATATGACTAAAGTATATAGTGACCATGGTTTGTCATGCTTCAATAAGTGCAGAAAAAGTACATAAAAGATTTTGTGCACTATTTCAGGTTTTCTGAAGCCTTTGTGGGAGGAACAGGCTCAAATTTTTTCTCTATAATAACTTTAAATCTTGTTCACATTTCACACTATCACATATTCAAACTTGGCGAGGCGCACATGTTTGGTTTCCTTGAAAAAAGACAGAATTATCATTTTTGGTTAAACTAACCTTTACATTTAAAGGGAATATGGCATTAGAACAACACCAGGGTAAAACAACACTGTAAATGTTGGCTTAATTTTCATTTTAGGGTAAACTATCCCTTTCATTAATTGTTTCACTATGATTCTGTTAATAGCTGTCCTCGGTGGAGGTGTTTCTCATTGGAGCCATTGCTAAAGCCATAGCAACCACCATAACCTACCCACTACAGACGGTTCAGTCTGTTCTACGGGTAAGACAACAATACATTTGTATTATATTTACCCCAGCCAGTCTCATATATGTTCAAGCGTTTGGGGTCACTAAGAAAGACATTTTGAAATAAATTAATACTTTTGAAAGAAATGTTATTCTTTGAAAGATATCCATCCATCCTGCAAAATGCTTGTCCTATTTAGGGTCATGGAGAAGTTGTCCATACAACAAAGCTATTCTATATACTATACTTTTATTCCGCAATGATGTATTAAATTGATTTTACATTGTTACAAAAAAAAATAGCTGCAATAAAAAATAGCTGTTCTTAAGAAATTTCTGTTCACCAAAGAAAAAAATATGTTTTCCACAAAAATATTAAGCAGCACAACTGTTTTTAACATTGATAATAATCAGAAATGTTTCTTGAGCGTCAGATCATCATATTAGAAAGATTTCTGAAGGATCATGTGACACTGAAGACTGGAGTAATGATGCTGAAAATTCAGTTTTGATCACAGGAATAAATAACATTTTAAAGCTGCAGTCCGTAACTTTTTTTGCTTAAAAATTATCAAAAATCAATTTTTGAGCATGTACATAACCAGCCAGTGTTCAAAACTATCTCCTTACCTTATCCCGATTCACAGCGGTAAGCTTGTAATAATGTTTTATCATTTGGGTGGTACTGGTGGGTTTCCGCGGGAAATTCGAGCATGTCTTTGCGTCATTGCGTCACGTCTGTATGCATAAAGAACGAGTCCCAGCTAGTACACTACATCGCATGTGAGGCGGATCATTTATAGCCTTTTCTTACAGCAGCTGCAATAATTAAAGTTATCATTTTGATGGCGGATTGTATGGTATGACAAATTAATTTTAGAGATTAGATCTATATGTAATGCTAATACACGCTAAATAGCCTACACATAGTCACACAATGCTGATATGTTAACATTAACAATTTGAGAAAGTATAACAATAATAATAATTTGCACAGTTTGACGTGATCTGAGCTAAACGATCGTTAGATTTAATCACCATTGGCAGCGTGATTTACTGTAATGTTTTTTTTTTTCCCCCCTCAGTTGGTCAGAACAAAAGTGGCAGACATGTAAAAGTGGCAGATGACATTTTCTGTTGAAAATTCTTATTTTGGTCATACTTCCAAGACTACAATCTGCGATTCCAAAGTACAGTATCCACACCGGTGCGGTGATTGACATCAAACATTAGGTTCATCCGTGCTGAGGAGCCGTGCCGAGGCACAATGCATGTACAGATAATAATTCCGCAAACACCTCAAACAGAGATGGCGACAAAGAGGCAAAACTACGAACTGCAGCTTTAATAAAATTGGTAATAAAAGCTAAATAAAAAGTGGCGGTGTCCAATCAAACCGTGTACATATAGATGCATTTGCACAAAAATCCTGTACAGTTTGATTGGACTCATGAACACCAATGTCAACAACAAAAGATAAGTGAGGGAAGCCTTGTCTCCACCCTTTTAAGAGTGGATTTATTTAGCTGTCTTAAAGTGATAGTTCACCCAAAAATGAAAATTCTGTCATCAATTACTCACCCTCACGTCTTTCCAAACCCATTTTCGAAACACAAATGAAGATCTTTTTGATGAAATCTGAGAGCTTTCTGTCCCTCCATTGACAGCTACATGTAGATCGTAAAACTAATCCATATGAATTGAGTGGTTTAGTCCAAATTTTCTGAAGAGACTCGATCTCTGAACAGATTTAATTTAGGCTTTTATTCACATATAAACTTTCATCAACTCATCAGTTGTGGTAAACGGAAGCTCAAGCATGTTTTCTTAAAGTGCGAAAACCAATGAGGTTCATTCTCGTGTGTTACGCAGCACGTTTGAGCTTCTGGAAGAGGTTTGTTCTCACGCATCAAGCAGTTTCGGTTGAGCTTCTGCTCATGTTCGCTGATCAAAGTTTATATGTGAATAAAAGCCTAAATTCAATCTGTTCATTATATAAAGCAATCGAGTCTCTTCATTAAATTTTCACTAAACCACTCAATTCATATGGATTAGTTTTGCAATCTCTTTATGAACTTTTTGAAGCATCAAAGTTTCAGTTGCATAGCTGTCAATGGAGGGACAGAACTCTCTCAGATTTCATCAAAAAGATATTCGTGTTACGAAGATGAAAAGTCTTACAGGTCTGGAACATGAGGGTGAGTAATTACTGACAGAATTTTCATTTTTTGGGTGAACTATCCCTTTAACTATGCACGGTTATATGGTTAGTTTCATTTGCTTACATTCATTTAGCGTGATTTATCTCTGCTGTCCCTATCAGAACTGATCTGCGGCCCACCAGTTCACAACCGCTGTTAGACATCAGGGAATCACGCCTTTTCTAAAGTTTTTATTTTGTTTGTGTACTGATAATATGGTCTATTTAAACTGTCATCCTCATCTGTGTTCAGTTCGGACAGCACGGGCAACCGGCAGATCAATCCAAACTCCTGAATAGCCTGAGATCTGTCATGTATCTGCTCATCAATAGAATCAGGTACAATAACACACATTTCACTTGTGTGCCTGTATAGTGCAAATATTCCACTCCGCAGTTCATTTTTAGTAGCTGAGCTGTCACACAAGTTGTTGTCAAGTGATTTATTATCTGCTTATGACATATGAACTCCTCCTGTCAAACGTTTGTTGATTGATTTACTGCAGGAAGTGGGGCATGCTGGGATTGTTTAAAGGCCTGGAGGCGAAGCTGCTTCAGACAGTCCTCACTGCCGCACTGATGTTCTTACTGTACGAGAAGATCGCCAACACCACCTTCAGGGTCATGGGGGTCAAACGCACAGTGACGTCCCACTGAGCTTCCACGGGGTGTTTAGCAGCTCTCTGATGTCATAGGAACTTCATGGGCTGACATGGGTGCTTGTGTTATGAGAAGTGGTCAAATAATGTGTGTTTGTTTTTATAAATGGACGAAATATACAGTACGGGTTAAAAGTTTAGATACACTTGCCTCAGTTTGTTTCTCATGATCTTTTGATTTATAGGCTTATGCTTACACGTTTGATATAAACTGCAAAGGCAAATGTACGCTTTGCCTACATATGAATATATCTTGTATAAAAAAAATATATCTTTTTTTTTTTTTTTTTTTTTTTTTTATAAATGTTTGAGTTGGTCTGGATAGTGAAGGAAATTCAGCCAACTTGTAGAGTTGTAGGGTTCAGCCCTATTGAAACTCCTTCAATACTGTTTAAAAAGCATCCCAGGATGCACATCTTTGTTTGTGAGAATATCCAGAGTGTGCAGAGCTATGATTTAGACATTTACATTTATTAATTTAACAGACGCTTTTATTATTCAAAAATAAGAAACATCACAAGCAATTATGTCATAAGAGCGAACAGTGTTGTTTAACAAAGCAATTGCTATAATAAAAACTAAAATCAAAATATAAAATAAAAGCTAAATCAAATTATTGATTAATGCTGTAATAAATAATACTAAAATAACACTGATTGGTCGATGACTAGGTTTAAACTAGATATAAAGTGTGGCTACTTTGAAGAAGATAAAATATAGGACATTTTTTATTTGTGAAACTTTTTTGGTTTTACTTAGTTCTTTCTTTCATTGGTGTTATTTCATGGTTTAATGACTTTTATTTAAGAATGTGGCAAATAGTAACAAGGAGTATGTCCAAATCTTTCACTGATAGTGTAGTGATACAAATTAATGATGACAAATAGGATGTATGCAAAATTACTGAAATCAAACCCACTTAAGTAATTCATTCTCTATGTACTTATTAATGCAAAATTGCCTTAATATTTCAATACCTTGGTCACTATTTTATGTAGTATTCTGAACTAACCTTGTTTATGAATAACAGCAGATCTGGACTGGTTTACAAAGTGTCAAAACGAAAATAATGCTTGTGACGGATTTGTTTTGTGACCAAGATCATTGCTGTCAACATCTTAGATCTTAGATCAGCTTTCCTGCATTGATATACCATATGGAAACCAGGCTGGTTTTTCTGGTTCTGTGTAAGTGATACTTGATTCTACTTGACAATACAAAGCCACTGACACTGTAACAGACCTTTAAGCTAAAAAGTCTATAGTCTGAACTTTAAAATATCTTATTTAACCAGTTAGTGAGTCAGAATCACCACATCTGAAATCTGAATGTTGCGCGCAGAAACTTGTACATGCCTTATTGGCAGACTGATTTCAAAAATGTCTCTCAGTGCTGATGTTCACTCTGTACTGAAATGTAAGTTGAATCATCAGCATGCAGTTACAGTTATTTATGAATGTAAAATGTGAATTTTAGTCAGATTAATTCATATTATAAATAATTTAGGATATTATACTCATTAAAGACTTCTGAGATTTTATAAATGTGTAATATTTTTTCTACAATAAAATAATTGATCCATGATTATGTGGTATATGCATTGTTTTGCTTTTTGTTTTTCAAGGGAAACCGGGTCAGACAAACAGACAATTGTATAAATTGGCCTCCAGGAGGCAGTAAAATCGCTCTTTTTGCGCTGGTCTTCAACCCAGAGTCGGTAAGAAGTCTCCATGATTTTAGTGACTAATTAACATTTTTTATTAAAATAATTACAATATTTTAATTATAAAAATATTTGTACTAAATTATTATTGTTGATTTGTTTGTTTGGAAACTAAGGTTATGCCGAATCCATTGTGGACCACAAAAAAAAGAACATTCAATTTGTTTGTTATTGGAGATATTTGTACACTTTAAATCATAGTTTTTAAAATATATGATTTTTTTTTTTTTTTTTTTTTAATTGTATAAACAATAACGTACATCGTGCTAACTTCCATTGTAGAAAAATGTTATTCTATTCCTGTGGTAAAATCTTAACGCTGAGCCTCCAACCAAAACCGGTGAGGATTCCAATTGGCCCTCTGGTTCCACCGAGAACAGAGAGCAGTGATGTGATTGGTTTAGTAGGTCATCGTTCAACACAGTCGATCGTTCGTCTCTTTCGCGGAAGTCATTTACATGAGCCTATTGGTTATTTGCAATGCCAGTCTTCAAAGTGCTCGCCCACTATTGGATGGATCCTAAAAACGGGCGGGGTTCCGGTTGAAGTTTACTGGATATCGGAAACGATTAGTGAAGTCCAGTCCAGTGGAATACCAATAGATGAGATGTATCAACCATTGTAAAGTAAGACAACTGTTAAACTTATCATGTTTAAGCCTTGTTTTGACATGCTAACGCTGCATGCGCAATCTTTTGTTCGAATACTTCCAGGGTGTTTAATATTGCATTATGAGCTTGCTGGAAGTTGCATTGTGTAGTTGGGAACAGCAAGCACATGGTCTGAGTTTGCTTGTCAGGTTACTGTGCCATATGTTTGCTGGGTGAGACAGCATATTTTTTGGGCTGTCATACGTGTGACTGAAGATTATAAGGGATACAGGTCACCTTGGCCACAGTGGGCATAGGAGGGTGCTTGTGGTCCTGATGCTGTGAAGGTGGGACTGTTATGTAACATGCATCATGACATGTTGTCTTTATTCTTTTAATGCATGCATCTGTCATTAGGTGAGTTTGCGTATTATGACAGCTCTTATAACGTGTTTTTTTAAAGCTTTTAAAGTGTGTTGTTTTGCCTTTGGTTCAAAAGTACTATATCATATTTTTTGTACACGATACCATGGTAAATAATACCAAGTTTTTCTGCACATGTAATATGATACTGCCCATGTTTATTTTGACATTATGCTATTATCATACCATGTGTAATATCAGACTGTATGAAGGTGGTAATCAAGTTCCAAGGTGTATGAAAGTATCAATTTTTGTTTTTAAATCATTTAGACACTTTACCAGCTAAAGTCATGTTGAAGCTTATGGTCATAAAGATGCATTTGAACTCTGTATGACTGCATTATTCCTTTATAAGCAATAGTTTAATGTCCTGTTTTGCAAAAATTTTGTTGGTTTGTTAATTCAAATGATTTTTAACAGGCTTGAAAGTTTTTTTTTTTTATTTTATTTATTAATATAAAATATATTAAGGTAAATATGTTTATGAAAATCTATAATTCTAAAAGATAATACATATTTATATTTTTATTTATTACAATAAAATGGGCTCAAGTTTCTGTTAAGTGTCTTGGGATGTATTGCATGATGCGAAAGACTTATTAATCTGTCTTTCTGTTGCATCAGCAATTTTAACTGCAGGTTGGAAACATGAGTATACAATATTCAACATATACACAATAATACCACAGTTTATGATCAACAAGCATGACTTCTGCTTCACAAGTTGTGTATAAACTAGGTCAGCTTATGATTCATAGTGACTAAATAAAGTGGGACAAAAGAAACTCCAACTTCTGCTTCATTTCACACTATATAGAGACTTTGAGACTAAAATTGTAAAAACAACAGTCCTCACTTATTTGTGTAATATATCTACCATGCCTACATTTTTTTTTTTTTTTTTCCCTCCACTCTTACTTTTGTGCTTTTGTCTTGCAGCTCAGGTTTCAAGGAATGTTCCAGGTTCAAGTTCAACCTTATCAACAGCAAAAATGTACAGCTTGTACTTTAGATAAAGCACTTATATTGGTTCTTCTGCTAATATGTGTTATTTGAGCTGTGAGATTGTCTAATTTGTCCTTTTAGTTGTGGAACTGCTGTTTTAGGTGGAAAGACTTCTGGTTATGGGTTACCGCCTTAATTCTAGTGTGTGGATTTCGGTCTTTGTGCGGACCATGTCGGTACTGAGGGATGACGAGTCAAAATGATTTTCTGTGGCATGCTGTTGATGGAGCTGATTGAACTCAGAACATTCCTCTATGCAACAAAACCTTATGCATTATAAAAAGTAAAAATATAGGCCTACAGTATATATACTGTGTGCATATATAGGCCGAGGGCCAGTGTAAAGGCCCGTATGCACAAAGAACGATAACTATAACAATAACTATATTAGCATCCACACCAGCATATGTTATCATATGTTATGTTTATTATAAGCACGCACTGCAGTTTTGTTGCCTGTCTCTTTAAATGCTCAAGCTCTTTTCTACTATAAAAAATTATGTTCTGTAATTGAAATGAAGCTGAAATAAAATATAGCTATAAGGTTAAACTTAAACTTGAAAAAACTGAAAAAAAAAAAGCTGAAATAAACAAGTTTAAGTTGAAGTACTAAACGTGCTAAAACCGAAATAAAAATATAAAACAAAACAAAACCTAAAGAATTTACTAAATTACTAAATCTTAAACTAAAATCAAAGTATTAATATTATGGTATATAAATAATACTGTATTGTAAAATACTGAAAATCTTGTACAACAACATGCATTTTTATTCTTTGCTAACTTGCAAAAGTTTTGCTTTCTGTTATATATGTATTTCATATTATCTTTGTGACAAATCAGCAAAATTTGCAACAGCAGTGTTATCTAGCTTGCTAACAGATTCGGTTTTGTGGAAACTACAAACATCTCTTGTGATATATGTTGATAACTATAAACCAGTTCGTACTGTTTTGCCTTGTACATGTCTGCATTGTTTTCCAGAAGAAGTTCATGAAATGTATGTGGTTACATCAAAGCTGTAATTTCCAGCTTGTTGTTTTGTAGTTCTAAAGAAAAATCATTTTTGTAAAGAAAAATAAGAATATTTCTAAAATAAGTATTTATTTATTAAAATAAATTAAATGTTTGTAACATAAAAATACTTATCACGATCATTCTTTTGTGGTTGGGGTCAATGAACATGTTGACATAGTGAGTAAAAAATTGAAACTACTGGCAAAACAATCCTTATTGTTGAATCCTGATGATCTTCTAATGCCCCTAATGTAAACTGATTTCATAGATGTTTTTTTTTTTTTATTATTATTATTATTATTATTATTATTAGCTAATCTTTCTTTTCCTATTTTTCTTTCTTTTAGTTGGTGGTGCCTCAAACCTGACATGGAATTACTCCGGACTCTTTTGAACAGGGAATAAATCAGGTAACTGAATCACAGGCAACTAAACGTAAACACCTCTGGGTATTATGGGTATTTTTACTTAACCTGTTCTACAATATTTCATGTGTGTTTAAATAAATCTGTCATGAAAACAGATTTTTATGACAGTCACCCTTTAAATGTTTATATTTCAAAAAACGAATTGAAGTAGAAATACAATTATGTAAGTCAAAGGGTTATTATATTATATTCTTCCTTATTGTGTAATTTAAATGTTTGTACACAAATCAGTTAATTTGAACCTTTAATAGTCCTGTACCAATTGGCAGGGTTCCCTGTATAGGTTACAGCATTAGTTGACAGATATTGTTTTCCTTGAGAAAGTTTGACGTGTACTCTACCTGATATACATCCAAATGAATAAATATCGTATTTGAATTTAAACAAAGTTAGAATTGAGTTGAATCAAATCACAAGCCTGTGAATTAGAAATCGAATTGTGAAATTTGTGTCAATACCCAGCCCTAGCCATATAGCCTAGAAGTAAAAGTCAATATGAAACGCCATACACAATTTTGCTTCTGTAATCCGATTCATCTCAGAAAGAAAAAAACAACTGAAAGTCACTTGGCATTGTGGGCCACTTTAGTACCAAGCTGTTGGCCCGCCCGCTCCTGGCATGGATTAGCCAGCTGCCACTTTGCAGAGGCACCAGGCACACGGCATGACATTCTGACCCAGTGACCTCATCTTTTGGGTGATGTGTTTAGTCTTAAAATGTTGACTTGTCTATGCCCTACTTGTTTAGCTTGGTAAACAGTAAAAACAACCATCCAACTGCCTGCTGTTAAAGCTGATCATAACGCCAGAGAGCATTTGTGGAGGGACAATTCATCTCAGAGAGAATGGTGTTTTGCATTTTGGCCCAGATAAAAGCAAACAGCCTGACCACCAAAGCCAAAATAAGAAACTGACCACAGTTTCACAATTCAAAGACCTGAGGGAAACCTTGCTTATGCTGGAGGCCTGGGTTTAAGTCATATCCCATTCCTCACACATGAAAGTAGCCAGAACACCCAGAATTTGTTTGCGCACTGGCTTTAATTGGACTGTCTTTTTGCTGGGAGGTAATAAAACAGTGTATCGGAAAGACTGTAACTTCTGCATAGTGTATTAGTAATAGCAATGAACGTTTAGTGATGTCAGCAAGTGCAGTATGTTCCCAGCAGTTGAGCATCAGTTTCCCATAAAAATCAATAAATCATATACATTTCGTGTAAGTGTATAGTGTAGTTAGCAGGAGTGTGTCCGGCAGCACAGTCAGGATGTCAGAGAGCATGTTTTAAAATCCATCCATCCATCCATCCATCCATCCATCCATCCATCCATCCATCCATCCATCCATCCATCCATCCATCCATCCATCCATCCATCCATCCATCCATCCATCCATCCATCCATCCATCCATCCATCCATCCATCCATCCATCCATCCATCCATCCATCCATCCATCCATCCATCCATCCATCCATCCATCCATCCATCCATCCATCCATCCATCCATCGTTTTTGAAGTCTCTAATGCTCATTGAGACTGCATTTATTTGATTAAAAATACAAAAACAGGAATATTGTGGAATATTATTATAATTTAAAATAAATATTTTCTATTTGAATATCTTTTTAAACATAATTTATTCCTGTGATGGCAAAGCTGAATTTTCAGCATCATTACTGCAGTCTTCAGTGTCACATGATCCTTCAGAAATCATTCTAATAGGCTGATTTGGTGCTATATATGTAAATGTAAATCTCTATACATCTCTATCTATATCTATAAACCCACAAAGTCTGGCCCAAACAGTACATCTGGTGTCTTGCAGTCCCTTTTCCCAACACTTCCCTGTGTTCATTGTCGCTCTCAGCACATTTCACTCACCACAAATACTCCCACTCATATTTTTAGTATTACTTCACAGAAATGTTCTGTGAACCAATGGAAGGGAAGAAAAAGAAGCATATTACAGAAAAACAAACGAGTTAGCAAAGCAATTTTACTGCAGTGCTGAGAAACTGAGATGTAAACAGAATGCACCTGTCAATCATGTTTTCCCATCGTGACATCATTCATCACCATGGCGATAGATTCCAGCAGCACTGTTTTGCTCAGATGGCCTGATGAGAATGAAGCGTGTGCGTTTGTGTGACTCACTTGGCACATGACTAAGCTGTTATCTGTTCCTCTCTTTATCTCTGTACTCGAACCCTGTAGAGAGAAATGCATTTCTGAACACACCTGACACTCTATCAAAACCAATTCTCTTGTTCTGCAGCAAAGTGTTTCGGTTTCTGATAATAACCCTCTGTGCAGATAGATTGTCTGATCTGTATGACTTTTTCTGTTCCACAAAATCAGACATCTTAAGAATCTTTATTTATTTTTTCGGCTTATACAGGACAAATAACACCATCAAATCATCGAGAGCTCAGTGAGAAGCCTTACTACATCAATGAAATTTACTGACATTGTCATTTGTGATTCATGCCATTGTTTGACAAGAACAGGAAACATTCATTTTTTTTTTTATTCATTTTTTCACCTAATTGGGCTCAAAATAAGAAAAAACTCTTCATTAAATATTGCTCCATTATTAAATTGTTTTACCAAGTACATACTTCATATGGCTCCCGCTTGAGTTTGCAGGTTTGTTGGCTTTGTTGATGCTTGCAACTTCTCAGTAAACTAGCTGAATTAACAATGTTATTTCCCTATTATTCAAAGCAAGGTAATAGGATCTGACAATGATCTTTTTTCTGAAGGGGGGATTTTGTAACTTGAGATCAGTTTTGATGGAAGCAGACTCCATTTTACTGAGGAACTCGAGAGGTTATTATTGAAATTCCACTGAAAAAGAGAAATCTGTCATTTGAAATGTACTAATTATAATGTTACAGTATCATAGTTCTTTCAAAAGAGTGAATTGTGTGTAACAACACCGTCAAACTGTCCAGAATATATATATATATATATATATATATATATATATATATATATATATATATATATATATATATAATATATATATAATATATTTTTTAAATGATACAGATCTTACTTGTAGCAATTACAATTACAAGATTATTCAGGACATTTCAATGTTCCACATTGATAGTTCCAAAATGTATCCAATTCTGTAGCATACATTATTACATTAACCATATTTTCTCATGTTGTGCTTTTTTACATGAGAAAACTTTTTGACACATATATCACTTTTTTTGAATAGGTGTTGGAGACATTCTAAAATTTTGTTTTTGAGCATTTTAAATGTGCTAAATGTTCAAAACAGAATTTTTCATCATTTAAGCATTTTAGATGATGCAGACAATGCTAAAATTCTGTTTTTGAACATCTTTCAAGTTCTGTAATTGAGTGTAAAAAGTGTAATGTGAGCTCTTTAGGTTTGCCAAGACATTTCCCCATGACACAGAATATGTAAAGGTCAGAGCAGACATGCTCTCAATTTTCAAATAATCTTTTCAAGCTTTCTAACATTGGAAATGTATGGTTGGAAAGAGTGACCTCATTAGCAGATGTGGCCATGACGGATTTTTTGACTCAGTGTTGGGATGATGGCATGTGTTTATGTGTGTTGGATACCTTCACAACCTGTCCCTGCAAAGATGCTGCTTTCTGCATGTGAAGTGTTATAACATGTTACCATGGTGATGGTGTTTGTCATCTGCTTAAAATGCTTGCAGCAGTTTGTGTTACCACTGTCTTTTTCTGTTGCAGTGAGATCATATATCTCTTCACTACACACACACACACACACACAATCTTTATGAGCTGAATGCCTCATTTCTTTGTTATGTAACTAAAGGTCATGTTCACAATTTTGTACTTTTTCATGGAAAATATCCTTGTACATATTCTGTAAAACTTTTGTTTATATTATAGTTTGTTACTACTAGTAGTTTGCCTACTAACAAATTAAAGATAAAGTAGGTTAACAATGAAGGACTGATGTAATTACTTTTATTAATGCTGTGTTCTCTTTTTTTCCTTTAGGGCTGTTTTTGACCATGGCAACTGTGGGGGAGGAGTCAAGTCCCAGTGTCACCGCCCCTGCTGTTGCAGGCTCCGCCTCCAGTCCACAGAGTGAAGCAGTAGCCAATGAGCTGCAAGAACTGTCTCTTCATCCCGCCCCCAACTTGCTTCCTATTCACGAGAGAAAGAATGGTGAGCTTATCATAATGCCAAAACAATTACATCGAATTACTTAATCTAAAAACATAGAAACTTGAATAATTTAGACTGCAGCCTTTGTGAATGCACTGGACGCTGTTTATTGTTACCAAGCAGCTTGCATATATATAGAGTTAAGTTGATGGTCCAAATGTAATTTTTTGCCACACAAGCCAATAACAGGCAATTTATCTGATATATTGTAAATATCTCACTCAAATTATTTTTGAGTCACACTGGAATTCTTTAAATGGGTCGTATTATGCTTTTTTACATTTTCACATTTCTTTAGTGTGTAAAATTGCTGTTTGAGCATGAAAAAGATCTGCAAGGTTACAAAGTACAAAGACACACCGAAGGGAGTTAGTTATTCTCTATATCAGTAAGCACTGTTTCTCCCTGAAACGGCTTAAATTTTCTTACATTTTCTTCCAAGAGCGTATGTGTCACAATATTCCTCATTTAAATATTTTCCGCACAAGTCATACATGCAAAAAAGGGACTAGGCATTGGGTTACATTAGTAGTATGTGTTTAAAGTCTGGTTATGGGGTGGCATTTCTGAAACTCGTTCGAAACGGTTGACCAATCACAACACATTAGTCCAGCCAACCAATTAGAGCACATTGTGCTTTTCAGAAGGAGGGGCTTCATACAGACCAGAACTAAACAGAGGGTCACTGACAGACTGGGAAGAGAGGTGCTGCAACATTGAAAAATATGTGAAAATTAATGTGATTTTTGAACAGTCCAGCATGAAAACCTATTCTAGAAAACCCTGAAAACAAAATCAAAATTTTGTAAAAGGGCATTATATGGCCTCTTTAAAACAACTGGTTTTTGTAATTTAAAAAATTAAACAAAGATAAATCATAATATCATATCAGAAATTTTGCACCTTTAATGTATACTTACAACCTATGCAATGCCACTGAAAACCAGTGACACATTTCAGACAAAAAAATAGTTTATCTTAAAATAACCTGTGAAAAGGCACCATCTCTCAATACCTGGACAGATTTTGTCCCTCATATTTTTGTCTGGGTGCCTTAATGAGAAGAATATTTCATGAAAATGGCAGTGTCACTGTCACCACATCGAGTTTATCCTAGATAAACTTCTGATGGTAAATTTTCCACCAAAAATGTTAAAGTGGGAAGGTACGATTCATTTTAGACAAAGTTTAATGTTGCAGGTCTTTTGTAAATCTAGCAGCCAAATGTTTGAGTTTTATTCTCATTTAGCACTTATCGGATGCTGATTTTGGACCCTTTATGTGCGATCACAGAATTTTTTTTTCTTTTAATAAGTAGCTTGAGTCCCAATAATCAAATATAAAAGTATGGTAACACTTTACAGTATGGTTCCATTTGTTAACATGAGTTAACTACAATAACAGAAGCTAACAACGAAAAAAAAAACTTGTAAAGCATTTATTAATATCAGTTAATGCTAATTTCAACATTTACAGTACTAAAACATTATTATAATCAAAAGTTTTATCTGTTAATATTATTTAATGGACCTGAGCTAACATAAACTAATAATGAACAGTTGTGTAACTAACGTTAACAAAGATGATCAAATGCAGTGTCAATGTATTTCCCACTGTTAGTTAATGTGTTAACTAATGGAAACCTATTGTAAATTGTTACCAAAATCATAAACGGGACAAAAATGTGCTTCCACTGACATGCATGTATAATTGCACAATAACATAATGTTATAATGATATTATAAGCCTAATGTTATGATCTTCATACATGATCTGCACATGGTGGAAACATGACACGCTCTCACATGCTTAACCATACTTTGCTTCATAGCTGTGACATGTTTAGAATATGGTGACCGGCCCCTGGCTAATAATGGTATCTGGGTTTATTTTGCATTACTTATCTTTGTAAACACCCACACTCACATCCCACAGTCTCTGAATATGTTCAGGGTGAAAATCAGGTTATAGGAACTGTTATCTGTGAGGTTTCACAACTGCCATCTAGTGGATCTTATCAGCATTTTGTTCTGTTTATTTATTGGTCAGCCTGAAATCACTTACTGTACATGACAGGGATTGGACAATGAAACTAAAACACTGGCCAATATAGTGTTGGAGGTTTCACGCCTATATATGCGTGGCCTGGTGGCAAATCTTCATTCCATCAGTAAGAGCAGAGTGTGAAGGTTGAATTAGCATAGCAACAGCACAGCTGCACATAAAATATTGCAATACACACAACATAATGAGAGACATGTCAGAGTTCAGAAGAGGACAAATTGTTGCTGGCGCATCTGTGACCAAGACAGCAAGTCTTTCGAGAGCTATGGTATCCAGGGTAATTCCGGCATATTTTTGGGTATTTTTTGGGTATTTTGGAGGAGAAAACTCATAGTGACCTGGCCACTGTTCTGGAAGAGGAATGGCATAAAAAAATCCCTCTGGCCACTGTGAAGGACTTGTATCTGTCATTCCCAAGATGGATTGTTGTTGTATTGGTTGCAAAAGGAGGCCCTACACCATACTAATAAATTACTGTGGTCTAAAACCAGGTGTTTCAGTTTCATTGTCCAACCCCTGTATATACACAGTCTGGCAAGTGAGTAGTCATTTAGCAGATGCTTTTAACCAACCCTGAGTGACCTGATTTTAAGTGCCTCATTCAGGCTAATGGATCAGCCCTAGCGAGAAGGGTCTGGCTGCAGACATGCACTCTACTCTGTCTGCAATGTCACTTGCACTCTCTGTACAGGAACTGGAAATTAGTTGCATAATGCTGTGACAGATTTTGACACTTTTGGCAACTTGGATTGATATGTGTTTCAGAGGACATAGTTAGTGTGTGTTCTGTGCTTTTAAACACTTTAATATTTTGTTCTCTTATCCAAAGTCATTTATTGTATACTGTGAGTGTAACTTTCAGCAGGTGTCTGAATAATTTTTTGGGGCGAATGTGTGTTTATTTGGACACATTGCATACCTGATTATGTTTTGGACATCACACGGGATGAGAGACCATATATCTCGACCATATATTATTTATATACTATAGTATTTATTACAATTTTGAGTTAGCTGTTATTTTTGCATTTTAAGTTTTATCATTTTAATTTCGTGTACTTTTTTTTTATTTGTATTAGTTTTTTTAGTAATTATTTTTTTTCACTTTCACTTTTAGTAATTTTAGTACTTCAATGTCAACATATTTTGGTTAGTTGGCAAGGCAGCATTTCTAATTTTTAATGTTAAGTTTTTCTTTTTATTTCATTTTAGCTTTATTTAGATTAACGAAAACCATTTTTAATAGTTTTAGTTTTACGTAAAGTCTGCATGAAATGGAAGTTGTGATAGTTTTTTCTCCCCTATTGTGACGTATATCTGAGTGAAACAGCTTCTCGAACAAGAAAAAATGTAGGGCGGGACTTTAATTTTTGTCCATGGGGAATGGGCTATATGCATGGAGCGTTCTTTAGAACTTCCGCATTAATATAAGCCAGCTCGAAAACTTCCGGTAAGATGTCATTTGCTGGTTTGTTGAGCATCAGTAGTGTAATACTTATTTTATAATCAGAATATAGTCACTTAAATAGTCAGGCATAGCATTAATTTAGTTATTCAAACGTAAGACGGCATAAAAAATAAATAAATAAAGACGTACCTCATTGTTCCTCCTCGGCTAAATTCAGTTCGACCATCAGTTTTCACACATTTTTATGTGAAAAAAAAGCTTCAAAAATTAAATATTTATTGTGCACTTTAGTTAGATTCATTTAATAAAATGTGTGTTTTTTTTGTGCTGAAATCATTGATTTTGCGCTGCACTGATTGACAGCTGCTGTAATTAGAAAGGGAAAGCGCGGTGCTCGCGTTCTGTCATGAATCACAAGAAAAGTTATTGTTTTTCTTAAGATTTTTTGAATATTTCATACTAGAAAACCTAGTTATTTTATAATGTTTAATATTTAGTCAAAAACGAAGTGAAAAACGATTAGAGGAAATGGCTGATATATGCGCAAATAAATGCTACTTTGCCGCCACCTGCTGGTTAAAGTGGTAATTATTGTCTTTTTTTTTATTTTTAAATAAACGTTTTCTATCAAATGTTCCTACATTTTGAAACGTTCAGTTTTACAATGGGGACAATCTCAGAAGGATGAACAAATAATGTTTGTGGTCATCACATTAAAATAACATTTGAAGCGCTGGGGGGAAAATTAATGTCTAATTACGGACATGGGCATTTTTAAACGGTCCCAATAGCTTTGTCTTTATTGCAATCATAAAAACTGGTTTATTGGAAAATTAGGTAAATGTGATAAGTGCATTAAAATATTAATACGACATTAAAAAGTCAACCATTGATGGTTTTGTGTCGATGTACAGCGACTACAGAATAAACAGCTAACAGTTCACCGGAAATGCCCGAGCTGGCTTAACGACAACCAGGAAGTAACCGTGCATATAGCCCATTGGTTGGATGGGTGTGGTTTGCTATTGCTGTGATGTCGTGTGAGTGACAGGTTGCCCCGCCCTCACGCCAGTAAACACATCATCACAGAAGAGAAGAGCTGTCACTGCAAGAGGGAGGGGAAAGTATTTTAATTAAAGATTATGAGAACATATGAATTTAAAAAATAATAATGATGTGCATGGATAAATAATTTAAATTAAATACTTTAGTATTCCATGATGTCATGGTGACTATAACAGTAACAACAACTCCATTTTGTCACTCAGGATGTAGGAGACAAGACTGTGGTTACATATACACACATTCTATTCAGTTACAATTTTTTCAGTTTCATTTCTTTTACCCTTGAGGCCATCACATTTTCTTAAGTTTATCAATAAAGCGCATGCTTTTCTCGATTCGTCTCCTCCAAAGATATTTTACACCCTCACACTTCGGCGTGTAAAATCACATGCGGTTCAGGAAAGAGTCTGCAGCACATTTGCTAAAAACAGCTCCTAAAACACCTGCCAAACAGAGCGATTTTACACCTCAGCGGCGAGGTGTGGCTGTCAGACAGACTTTAGAGGCATTTCCATAAATTCTGCAGCCTTAAATAGCTGCACCAGACAATTGTGATGTTCTCTGTATAGCCTCCAGAAAGTCATTTTTAGGAAGTCCTATTTCTCAGATTTTAATTTCAGCCATATATTCATACTGAGAAACACACTTCTGTGAATGTACGTTTCTGTGTGTCATTCTGTTGGCAGAGAGAGGTCATTGAGTGCAGAGTGGGCTGCTTTAATAAAACACACACTACTCAGCACAAATGTGTGTGTGTATATGTGGACTGAATGACTTGAGGAACAGCTGCGGTTGTGCGGTAGTGCTGTCACACACACACAAACATACACCTTTCCCTGCGGATAACTTCAGTCTCAATGCTGCTACTGCAACAGCAGGAGCTCTGGATCTTTGATGTGGCTGTTTCTACTCATCAGATATCTCCCTTCTTTATTTTTTATTTCTTTGCTTTCCGTCATCTTCTGCTCTCTTTTTTTCCTCATCCGGATTCCTGTGAGCAGATCAGCAGTTTGGCTGTTCTACGTGAATGACTGAAACAGATGAAATATGAAAGACACAAAGGCTGAATTAAGTTTTTGAGTCAAAAACTTGAACGTCTCTTTGAAGGAAAAGCAGTGAGGAGTTGCTGCAGAAAGATTCATTTACCTTTTGAAAACATGACCACCATGCTGGACACCAGCTCTTGGCTCTTGCCCGGTCCCGCCTCTTTTGGATCTGCTTCAGTCAGCCGAGTCATGAGGAAACGAGTTGTCCGATTGGACCGTGAGCGGCGTGCCTGCCTGAGTCTGAGAGAAGGTGTGGAGTCGTGTTGCATGTGCATTCAGACCAACAAACACATTTAAAGCCTGTAGCAGGTATTTGAACAGGGCCTTAACTCTATTCAACTTTGCATAGATCAATCTTGTGCTACAGACATGAACTGTGGCGTACTATTACTGTTTTAAGCAATTGGACTTACAATATTAGCCTGGAGGATGATAAAAATAGGCAAAAAAATTTAAGCAACCACCCAGAACACTATAACAACTGCTTAGCAACACTCTGGCAACCCACCACAACACCTTAGCATACTGATGTCAAGTTTTAAATGAATTTCATTATAGCTTTAATTATATTTTTGGTTTTAGCCTCCTGTTGCATTCGTGCCTGTTTTGACCCAATAGGGTTTTTTTTTTTTTTTTTTTAAATCCATAGTGTTTATAATGAGAATGAAACTTTGGAAATGTGTTAAAGGGTTAGTTCAACCAAAAATGAAAATTCTGTCATTTTACTCACCCTCATGTCGTTTCACACCCGTAAGACCTTCGTTCATCTTCAGAACACAAATTAAGATATTTTTCATAAAATCCGATGGCTCAGGGAGGCCTCCATTGCCAGCAAGATAATTAACACTTTCAGATGCCCAGAAAGCTACTAAAGACATATTTAAAACAGTTCATGTGACTACAGTGGTTCAACCTTTATGTTATGAAGCGGCAAAAATACTTTTTGTGCACCAAAAAAACAAAATAACGACTTTGACAATATCTGGAGATGGGAGATTTCAAAACACTGCTTCATGAAGCTTTGAAGCTTTTGTTTCGAATCAGTTTTTCGGAGCGCCAGAGTCACGTGATTTCAGTAAACAAGGCTTCGTTATGTCATAAGTGTTTCAAAATTTCAATGGTTCACCACTGGGGGCGTGACTTTGGCAGTTTCATACACGCTCCGAACCACTGATTCGAAACAAAAGATTCATAAAGCTTCGAAGCTTCATGAAGCAGTGTTTTGAAATCGCCTATCTCTAGATATTGTCATAAAGTCGTTATGTTGTTTTTTTGGTGCACAAAAAGTATTCTCGTCGCTTCATAACATTAAGGTTGAACCACTGTAGTCACATGAACTGTTTTAAATACGTCTTTAGTAGCTTTCTTGGCATCTGAAAGTGTTAATTGTCTTGCTGGCAATGCAGGCCTCACTGAGCTATCAGATTTTATCAAAAATATCTTAATTTGTGTTCTGAAGATGAACGAAGGTCTTACGGGTGTGGAACGACATGAGGGTGAGTAATTAATGACAGAATTTTCATTTTTGGGTGAACTAACCCTCTAAGACTATCAAAATACTCAAATTACTTCTATTAAAGGTGCAGTGTGTAAATTTTAGCAGCATCTAGCGGTGAATTTGAGGTGAAATTGCAACTAACGGGGCACACCCCTCGCACCCCTCCCTTTTGGAGAAGCTACGGTGGCCGTCTGGCCGACACAAGACAAGGATGTCGTCGTCTGAGACAGCAGAGTGTAGCTTGTGTGAAGCAATGAGGTTTCTTCTTACTTCTAACAAAGAACGGTCTCTGCTTCTAATAAACCAGACGACTACTACTACTACTTTGTGCGTATTCAACGTAGTGACGATGCAAGTGGTCTCTAAAAACACGAACGATTTAGAAGAAGAACAACATAGTGATGAGACGTGCTCTGTAGAGTGTTTGTCCATTTAGGGCTGCTGTAGAAACATGTCGGCACAAAATGGCGATTTGACATGGAGGGGGGACCCGCGGTGAATGAGATACAAATGGCTCATTCTAAGGTAATAAAAACATAACTGTTCATTATGTAAGGTCCTTATGTACCGCTGAAAACATAGTTATGTATATGATATTGCATTTCTGTCAATAGATCCTCCCAAATTTTACACATTGCACCTTTAAATACATTTAGCCTCTTTTCTACACTCAACACATTTTTTCCTTCTCACTTGTTTTTTATAAACATGTTATTTAACATGCTTAAAATAAAATGACAAGTTAAATGTCTGTTTATAGATCAGTTTTATCGACCAAATAGTCTAAATTTGAAAAAGGAAAGAGGGGTCAAAAAAAGAAGTCTCCATTTCACTCTACTGCCACCTATTGATGAACCACTGCAGCATGAAAAAGGAGATTTAGGCTGTTTATCATCTTTTTTTTTTTTTTTTTCATCTAAAAGTAAGTTTATGTAAGTAAAATGAATATATTTTGTTTGAAAACATTCATAAATGTAGACTGTTTTGAGCAGTCATGAGTTTTAAGTTCAAAGGAATTTAATTAAATCCATTGAAATCAATGGAGTTTACTGGTAATTTTCATGTTATATGTTCTTTTAAATTTCATAGAATGATATATTCAAATAAAATTTCTCATAAATATTGATATATATTTTCTTGCATCACACTGGTTTTTGCTGTAGTTCTTGTAACATTTTATATTTCAACGAATTTCTCAATTTTTAATTAATAAAAAGGGGTAATTGAAGTAATAGTATGGTAAAAACATGGTAACATTCAAAACTTTACAACTTTTCCGCATTCATTAATGAGAAGTTACTGATGCTGTTTTAGTAGATTTTTTTTAAAGTTATGATTGTTTTATAAGCTTATATTCCACAGGGTCCAAACAGACCCACAATGCAACAGGTGTATACAGTTTTTTTTTTTTTTTTTTTTTTTTATGCATTAGGATGGTTAATTTTTTCATCTAATACTTATATTTTACTTTATTTCAGCTTTATTTAAATTACCAAATAAAAACATTTTTTAGTAATCGTAGTTAACCATAAGCCATTCCTAAAGCATGTTTGTGTGTAAACAATAAAAAAATGTACGTACGCCACCAACTACATATCTTGCTTAATAGGGTAAATGTCCTTCTTTGTGGTCAGTTTTCTCTTTCAGGTCAACTACAGTCATAATAGAGCAATATATACTACCATCGTAATAGAGCAACAGTTTGTATAGAATATTGCTAAGCAAGTTAGTATATCTTTATAGCATGAATAATAACGCACCTTATTTAGAAGTTTGAAAGTAAATCTGTTGCCCTCTGGTGTACTGAGGTTTGTTACTTTCAGACTAATACATGAGCGAATTTTAAAGTATGTTCAGTTGGGCCATACTTTACCCAAGTGCTCACAACTTGCATAGAGAATGTTTCTAGTCTAATACAGTCTACAAACTTGCAACTGTGCAATTATAGCTGTGCAATATAGAAAATCTATCAAAACCCAGTATCTTCTGAGCCTGTTTTACATCCATTAATCTGTCAGTCAACTAAAAATGCTTTTTAAAAAGTCTAAAAACAAACACGTAATTAGGTGTTTATAAGCCTCAAAATGCATGCATCTGCTAATTTATAAATTGGCTGTGGATTAGCAATCAGAACTAATTAGATCAAATGTGAGCTGTGAAGTTGTATTATTGAATATTTTATTAGTGAAACATGTAGACAGCAGGCGTGATCCACTGAGCTTTTTGCACGTGTTTGTGTGATTGTGCGTACATTGGGTGATAAGGGAACCGGAGCGATGACATTCCTCTCGATCCAGGATGAAGAAGCATCAGCTCATGCACGCGCTCACACACATGCACATGCTTTAACAGCACATTTAGGTGTCCTGCAGGTTGCAATTTGAGACATGAGGCGTAATTCACAATGATATCCTCAATAACTCAGCAGCAGCTCAGCGGCCTGTCACACAGATTGAGTGTCAGGTACAGAATAGCTGTCAAGACACAAATAGAAACATATGGAGAGCAAGGTACCGAGATAGATGGAGAGATTCCAAACAACTACCATAAGTCTTGCATTGTGAGCTTAACTGTGAAAATTTGGTAAAGCAACTCCTTTAGAGGGGTTAGATCAGTTTATATTCTGCCGTTGTTGAATCCTTAATTCTGATTGTTTGACAGATGTTGCAGGATATTGATTCATTTTCTTTAACTACATGGCTACATAGTTCCAGATTTATAAATTAACATAAAATGTCATAATAATCTAGGGGGATAGGGGGATTCGCAATCTAGTTATATTTATTTTAGCATTATTCAGTTCAAGAAAAATATGCTGCTCAATTTAATCGTAATTTAAATTTTTAGATTCATATCACTTAAATATTAAGTTTCACCATTTAACCAAATGTATTCATGGTGTCACATCCACCAGCTGGAGTGCCCTTGATCTCCACTGCCATTTTTATCATGAACTGCATTTTCCATAACCCTTTGCCTGGACTCATTATTCTTCAGCAGTGTTGGGGAAAGTTACTTTAAAAAGTAATGCATTACAATACTCCCTAAAAAAGTAACTAATTGCATTACTTAGTTTCTTTTTATGAAAAGTAGTGTGTTACATTACATTACTTTTGCGTTACTTTTTCTCACTTGGGCTGGGCTTGCTTGTTTGTTTGTTAATAATAACAAAAAAGTTCTATTTTTGGCAAATATTAAGGCCCTTTCTTTCACACCAAAAGTGAAATGAATAAGCCTCAGGATGAAGGAAATGAATATTTATGCCTTACAGTAGAGGGCGCAGCTCAAACAAACCTTTCAGCTGTGCTGATTAAAGAAAAATTGGATACAGGAGAAGGAAGTTCAACACTCGTATTTCTAAATATAATCTAAAGTCATTTTTACTTATTAGTATGGTTGAATTAGATCATTGGAGGTCAGCAGCAAAGACATTGCTTAATAAAGTGAGATTAAATACATAAAGTATATTTGTGTCATTTAATATATTTAATTATTACATGTTTGCTTAAAATTCAGAGATTGCGTTTCACTGTTTTTATTTCATTTTGAGGAATACTGAATGTTTTCATGCAAGTGAGATGAGTAAATGCATGTTCACATTTAGTTTAGAACTACAATAACCATCATGTTCATACAGCACACAACACCTCTGCACTTTATTTCTCTCAACATGGGGACAGGAGAGTTGTCAGTCAATAAAAAGTAACTTAGATATTTTGTTGTAAATTGGAAAAAAAGTAATGCGTTACTTTACTAGTTACTTGAAAAAGTAATCTGATTACGTAACTCAAGTTACTTGTAATGCGTTACCCCCAACACTGCTCTTCATTACTTTGAGCTGTGTCTCCTTAATTTGTTAACTCTGCCTTTATGAGCCTTGTGTTTTCAGTTATTGTTTGCAAAGTCTTGTAAGTGTTACATTGCAATTCTGAGAGCTCTCTCTTTGGTTTCCTGTGTTACAATTACAAACATCTGCCTGGTTTCCTGGATTTCCCCGTTTGCCTGTGATTTGGACTCAGTCGTGGTTTAGATTGTTTGTCTTGTTTTTTTTAATCTCTTGCCTGTTACTAGAATTATGATTACGATTACTGCACATGGATCCTCAACCTGTGTTGTCAGCAGTTTGTGACACATGGGATATAATTTCTATTAGGCATAGTACAGTATTTTAGTTATATTTTTGCTTTTAATCTATATTACTATTTACATATTACCAGTGTAATATTTATATACAAATAATAATTACAAATAAATTATGTTTTATATGTCATTAAAAAATATTGTAACTGTAAACCATAAGTAAATGTGCCATGAATTATTTAGAAGCATGATCATCAAGGGATTAGAATGAATTACAAAACCACAATAGAGCAGACGTTTATGTTGTTGGGCTTGTGTACACTGTACAGCCTAGTTAGGACCTGCATCCCTTTATTCTTCTCATTTGTTCACACTCTTCGAGTCTCTGATTTTGACATTACATTTTCCACATCAATACAGATTTTTTTTTGTTGTTTGTGTTTTTTTTGCTGCAGTTTGTGCTGAAACAATTCACTCTGACACTGAAGGAATTCTCTCGCACATCACATCATACACACAATCTTCCCAGACTAACTTTAGATCCCTAATACTGTGATTATGAGTCATAGGCCTCAATTATCTTGCTTACGGTGGGTGTGACAATCATTAACTCGCAATGTTGAGGTTTAATGTCTGTTAGCACCGTTGTCCTCCTGAAACTTTTGCACACGACTCCTGTCAGCCATCTCGATTTCACCTCCCGAGCATCTTTAGTGACCTCATGCCAGATCAAAATTCAGCAGCCCGTCAGCTGTTGTGATGCCTACTGCCAGATCACAATTTAACTGCACAACAGGTGCGTCACTGACTCTATTCCACAACACAAACAGGTGCTATAGGCGCTTGGTTAATAAATATAGTAGTACTGACAGGTTCTGATCCAAAGCCATGTTAAAAACATATCTTCAGGCTTTCATGGTTATCAAATGAATGGTAAAATGAATTTATTACAAACTATGGTACCTATGGTAACTGTGTGTGTGTGTGTGTGTGTGTGTGTGTGTGTGTGTCATATACTGTATTTTATATAATATATACTATTTATTTAAAGGGATAGTTTACCCAAAAATGAAAATTCTGTGAGGAATTACTCAATCTCATGTCATTCCAAACTTTTGTTCATTTTCTAAACACAAATGAAGATATTTTTTATTGAAATCTGAGAGATTTCTGTCACTCCATTGAAAGTCTATTCATTCAAAATTCTGATGCTTCAAAACACTCATAAAAAGATCACAAATTGTATCCGAATGAATCCAGCAGTTTAAGTAAACAGAAGCTCAAACATACTTGATTGATGCAGGAGAAAACCTCAATGGTTCCTGCAGAAGCTCAAATGTGCTGCGCAACACACGATAATGAACCTCAATGGTTCTTGCGGAAGCTCAAACGTGCTGTGTAACACACGAAAATGAAACTCATTGGTTCTTACGGAAAGTCAGACATGCTGCGTAACACACGATAATGAACCTCAGTGGTTCTTGCGGAAAGTCAAACGTGCTGTGTAACACACGAGAATGAACCTCAATAGTTCTTGCGGAAGGTCAAACGTGCGGCATAACACACGATAATGAACCTCAATGGTTCTTGCGGAAGCTCGAACGTGCTGCGTAACACACGATAGTGAACCTCAATGGTTCTTGCGGAAGCTCAAACGTACTGCGTAACACATGATAGTGAACCTCAGTGGTTCTTGCGGAAGCTCAAACGTACTGCGCAACACACGATAATGAACCTCAATGGTTCTTGCGGAAGCTCAAACGTGCTGTGTAACACACGAAAATGAAACTCATTGGTTCTTACGGAAAGTCAGACATGCTGCGTAACACACGATAATGAACCTCAGTGGTTCTTGCGGAAAGTCAAACGTGCTGTGTAACACACGAGAATGAACCTCAATAGTTCTTGTGGAAGGTCAAACGTGCGGCATAACACACGATAATGAACCTCAATGGTTCTTGCGGAAGCTCGAACGTGCTGCGTAACACACGATAGTGAACCTCAATGGTTCTTGCGGAAGCTCAAACGTACTGCGTAACACATGATAGTGAACCTCAGTGGTTCTTGCGGAAGCTCAAACGTACTGCGTAACACACAAGAACGAGCCTCAATGGTTCTTGCGGAAGCTCAAACGTGCTGCGTAACACACGATAGTGAACCTCAGTGGTTCTTGCGGAAGCTCAAACGTGCTGCGTAACACACAAGAACGAGCCTCAATGGTTCTTGCGGAAGCTCAAACGTACTGCGTAACACATGATAATGAACCTCAATGGTTCTTGCGGAAGCTCAAACGTGCTGCGTAACACATGAGTATGAACCTCAATGGTTCTTGCAGAAGGTCAAGCGTGCTGCGTAACACACGATAATGAACCTCAGTGGTTCTTGCAGAAGGTCAAGCATGCTGCGTAACACACGATAGTGAACCTCAGTGGTTCTTGCGGAAGGTCAAACGTACTGTGTAACACACAAGAACGAGCCTCATTGGTTCTTGCGGAAGGTCAAACGTGCTGCGTAACACACGATAGTGAACCTCAATGGTTCTTGCGGAAGCTCAAACGTGCTGCGTAACACATGAGTATGAACCTCAATGGTTCTTGCAGAAGGTCAAGCGTGCTGCGTAACACACGATAGTGAACCTCAGTGGTTCTTGCGGAAGCTCAAACGTGCTGCGTAACACACGATAGTGAACCTCAATGGTTCTTGCGGAAGCTCAAACGTGCTGCGTAACACATGAGTATGAACCTCAATGGTTCTTGTGGAAGCTCAAACGTGCTGCGTAACACATGAGTATGAACCTCAATGGTTCTTGCAGAAGGTCAAGCGTGCTGCGTAACACACGATAATGAACCTCAATGGTTCTTGCAGAAGGTCAAACGTACTGTGTAACACACGATAGTGAACCTCAGTGGTTCTTGCGGAAGCTCAAACGTACTGCGTAACACACGATAGTGAACCTCAGTGGTTCTTGCGGAAGCTCAAACGTGCTGCGTAACACACAAGAACGAGCCTCAATGGTTCTTGCGGAAGCTCAAACGTACTGCGTAACACACGATAGTGAACCTCAGTGGTTCTTGCGGAAGCTCAAACGTGCTGCGTAACACACAAGAACGAGCCTCAATGGTTCTTGCGGAAGCTCAAACGTACTGCGTAACGCACGATAGTGAACCTCAATGGTTCTTGCGGAAGGTCAAACATACTGCGTAACACACAAGAACGAGCCTCAATGGTTCTTGCGGAAGCTCAAACGTACTGCGTAACACACGATAGTGAACCTCAGTGGTTCTTGCGGAAGCTCAAACGTGCTGTGTAACACACGATAGTGAACCTCAGTGGTTCTTGCGGAAGCTCAAACGTGCTGCGTAACACACAAGAACGAGCCTCAATGGTTCTTGCGGAAGGTCAAACGTGCTGTGTAACACATGAAAATGAACACCAACGTTCTTGTTCTCTAGCTGAAAATACACTTTCATTGGAAGGACAGAACATTACATTTAAAATATCTTTTGTGTTTTGAAGATGAACGAAATTCTTCTGGGTTTGAGCATGAGCATGAGTAATTGATTGCAAAATTTTCATTTTTGGGTGAACTAACCCTTTAATGAAAATTTAATAATATTTAATAAATATTTTGTATCTATCATATTTTGTTAATATTGCTCACAGAATGTTTTTTTTTCTGCCTGTTTTGGCAGCTCTTACTGTATTTACACTAACATCTAGATTCATGCATGTTCACTCTAAACCACCACATGGTAATGACAAAACCAGGGAGTAAATGTGTAAAAATGTCAGATGCGAGAAGTAAAACCACAGCGAGAGGTGGCTCGATTTAGCCTCATATCATGTTATTAATCTAACACAGAGGAGCCCGTTCCCTCATGGTGGTGTTTAGTTGTGTGTTTGTTACATGAACGACTTGGTTATGCATTCTCATAGATGTGATAGTAAAATACAATTCAGATGCTTTACGTTTTTATCCACTTGATATGTTTCAGATAAAACCGTTTCTTTAAATTGCACTACTGTTGGTGTTTCTTCTAATGAAGGAGATGGATGCTTGACTTTCGGATTTGCAATGGTGGACATTTGTAGTTCGGATAATGACGATACTTTAATGTTGTTGACGAATTTTGGTTAATCCAAATATGAGCCAATGAGCAAGCCTTGTGCTCTGTCTCATTATTTTACCTCATGTCTTGTCGCTTTATTGGTAAATCACTTGATCAAGCACTTTTTTTTTTTTTTTTGTGACTGTATCTTTGAGGTTCTGGTCGAACCCCAGGTAACCTATGAAGATGTTTGCTTTAAGAAGTATAAATGTCCATAACTCTAGCATCTATATTGTATTATTCATGGTAGATGTGCCATGATCATTTTAATACAAGTTTCTAGGTTAAATAGCAATATAGATTCAAACACTCTTCATTGCAGTTTCATGGAATTGACAGTCTGTCTTCCTGTGGTAAGCCGTAGAAACATCTCACACACTTGCTTCTGTTTTTAATTGAATGTAGAAACAGGAAGAGGAAGTATGTTGTAGTCTGTACTCTCTCCTCTCTGACTGATAAGCTCTCTGCCGGCTGTCAGGAAGAGCTTGTTCGAGGGGAGGATGAAGGAGACAGATCGAGCTACTCGTCGGGTATTTTATCAACTTGTGTGTCTTCTGTCATGATGTATCTCCTTACATTTATTGCGTGCTCTCTCCTGAACATGCAGATATTAAGGCGTTATAATAGTAATGAATTACATTGAATCATTTTGTACAGAGTAACTTTTTTTCAGTTCAGTTGTGTTTCTGTTTTGAGAGGTTCAAATGTTTTTATTGCACAAGACCTGCCTGTTAGCATCTTTTTTACTGAGTTTCAGTCTATGAAATGTTTCATTTGTGTGTATATATGTATAGTTTTGTATGCACTTTTGACATATACAGTTGATGCTGCTTATCTGAATCTAAATGTACAGTTTGTCAATCTTTTCATTGTGTAACAGTGGAACATTATATCCCAATAATTCATGAAATTAGTTAAAAGAGTATTTTTAACCCTCTTTGTTAACCTGTTGTCTAATTCAGAATTGATTTGGAGTCATTTTGTGCTCTTTTTCATATTTGATAATTATATATGTGAGATATGTCTTCATCTTTGACTTTATTTTTTTCTTCTAGTGCTCCAACTTAAACTTCAGCAGAGACGGACTCGAGAAGAACTGGTTAGCCAGGGGATCATGCCACGTAAGAACCACTTTTTATTATGAAGTTCTGTTAGTGGATCTTTTGTTCCACTGACGTTCTGTAGTACATCCCGAATGTTCTCTTGATTTGTATCTTGAAGATATTTTTTCCTTCTTTTGCACAAGTTTCGTCCCACACCTGGCTTACGGTTTTCATCCGTTTGTGAATCTAAGTAAAATGTAGCCTTGTCTTGTGGTTGAACCTAGCAGGTATAGCTAGTCTCTCTCATCCTGTGTAAGATGCTGATTTGGTTTGGTAAACATAGTCGAACTCATTTCCTTTGCGTTGTGGTTTCACCGAGCAAGAAAGGTTGGCCCATTCATCTCAAAACTATGATTTTCTCTGCTTAACTGTCGGGTCATCAGTATTCTGATGGTGCCTACGCACTCGATTTTGGCAAAAAGGTTTCCATCTTGTGTTGGCTGGAGATGTATGGTTTGATTTAAGTCAGTTAAAATTAAAAGATAGTTTACATGATGATTTGAATGCTTAATGATGAGTAAAACGAGTACCCAGAGGTCTTAACCACACATAGATCCCAATGTATGTTTGAACAAGCTCTTTTTGAGGTCAAAACTTTTGAAGTAGTTTAGCCTGAATAACTCAACAAATCTCTCACACTTTTCCTTTTGTACATGTTCTACTTCACCAAGTATCTCTAGAAGAATTATCAAATTATATTTAAAGGATTAGTTCACTTTAAATTGAAAATTACCCCAACCTTTACTCACCCTCAAGCCATCCTAGGTGTATATGACCTTCTTCTATCTGATGAACACAGTTTGAGTTATATTAATAAATATCCTGACGCAATCAAGCTTTATAATGGCAGTGAACTGGACCAACGAGTATGAAGCTCAAGAAAGTGCATCCATCCATCATAAACATACTCCATACGGCGCAGGGGGGGTTAATAAAGGCCTTCTGAAGCGAAGCAATGCGTTTGTGTAAAAAAAATATATACATATTTAACAAGTTATAAAGTAAAATATCTAGCTTCCACCAGACCGCCTTCCATATTGAACTTACGAAAAAAGGGTAACTGACGTTGCGTCAGTTACGCTTTTTTCGTAAGTTCAATGCGGAAAGTGTAGGACGTAGTGTAAGCACTTTGAACTGCGAGAGGCGTTACAGTTGAATACGTAAGTAGAATACGGAAGGTGTTCTGGCGGAAGCTAGATATTGGCTCGAGACCTAGGATGGCTTGAGGGTAAGTTAAGCTTGGGGTAATTTTCATTTTAAAGTGAACTAATCCTTTAATTACTCGAGGTGCATCTCGTACAGTAGCTAAGATGGTCATAGCTAAGATGTTGTGCAAGCAGAATTTTTGACATTTAGCATTCGGTCTGCTAATGTAATTAGGGACTTTTGTTATTTTAAAGACATTTTTGTACCAGTTCACATAAGCTGCCATGTTCAGGATGGTTCTGGTATGCTTACAAGTTTTTTAGTGGTTGTCAAGTTTAGCCAGGTGAGAAGTTTGAGTCGCATCATTCTAGACTGGTGATGTGTCTGAGACCTTCATGTTAAGCGTCTTGTTCACACATAACTAAGACTTTAACACTAAACTTGGTTCACACAGGAAGCACGGTTTAAAAAATGCAACTGTTTTAGACACCTAAAAGATCTTAATATAAAAGTGATCCATTTATCAGCCTTCAAAAAATATTCTAGACGCTGTTGTATGAACTGTTATGGGTTATTCCGATGTACTTCTATTATGGTTGTATAGCACTGAAAGTCTTTTTATATTGTAGGGTATGATTTAATTTGTCACTAGCCATGTTTGCAAATTTAATTCATGTGAATAACTGAATATCACATTATTACACATATAACACAAGCAGTGTTTCCATACAATGTTTTTAAGAGAATAAAATTAGGACAGAGTAGCAGTAAAGATTTTATTTTATTTTATTTTATTTTATTTTATTTTATTTTATTTTATTTTATTTTATTTTATTTTATTTTATTTTATTTTATTTTATTTTATTTTTTAACCACTGCATTTACAAAACCAACTACAGAATCGGTCTCATTTTGTTTCCAAGTTTCCAACACTGCTAATCATGTGCATGACAAACTTACCACCAGTAGCATTCATTTCTGGCTCTACTCCTATACAAAACATTAGACATAAACTTCTGAGGATATCTGGAGAATAGACTAGACTAGCTATTCTGGAGAATATCTAGTTATATAATCCAAATGATCGGACTGATGTGATGCTTCCTTTGCTCTGGCTCTTCATCTGCATCTGAATATTAGTTTGCATTTTGAGTATTTATTTAAAGGTCTTAAATTTCATTCTCTCAAATGTGTAGATACCCTGCAACCATCTCATTTTGTCTCCAGAGATCTGGTCTAGCTAGATCTAATTTCGCATTTGTACTTTGCATATGTGTCTCTTTTTTTCCATTTGAATTTACAGTAGGAAATATAACGGTTAAGTACTGTAGTTTACTGTTTGAATTGGGAAAAAGAATGTCTAATATGTGCCAGTTTAACCTACAATACTCTAATTATGATATGATTACAGATATATTAAATGCACATTCCTTATTAAAGCATGCACACAAAACCCAATATGAAATTTGATGTCAGTTTATGTTTGTTTTGTATTAAATATTGATTGTGTGACTGGCCCTTTAAGGAGGCGCGTCGATAGTGGAACCACCAGACGCTTGCTTAAGATCTCTTCTTAGAATTATCTTAAAAAGAAAAAGAAATGAAAACCAGAAAAGAAGAAGCAGAGAGTTTAAACTAGCTGACACTTCCCTTTAGTAGTTTTATGTAATGCTTCATACTGGTCCCATATTATCTTCCAGCATCTGTGATCCAATTTAAACCTAGTGTCTGCTGATATCAGCATTTTGCTTGGCGCATTGACTGGGCTGTCAACTGTTCAACCATCAACAATGATGCAATAGAACATGCTAAGAAGCAATTTCTTAGTGATTTCCTTACATATCTGCAATTTTATTTATTTATTTATTATTAATTTATTTAATTTTTACATTCATTTTTTAATACCATGTGTACAGTTAATCAGAAAAAAGAAGGTTTGAGAAACCTGTTTGAAAACAGTCATTGCAAATCTATCCCAGGATTCTAAGGTGCGTCTGAATTTGCATACTTATGCACTATTCTATGACGTTTGGTAGTATAAATAGTTATAAAATTCATACACTACTAGGGCTTCCCCCTAATAGTTGACTAATTGTTAGTCGATGAGAAGAGGCTTAGTCAACCAAAATTAATTTGTCACAGAAAAAACAAACCCCACAGGAATTGGCGAAGTCACGCAGTCTGATGGACAGATTGTTCACATTGCTGGTCCATTTGGTAATTATGTCAGGCAGGAAATCCAAATTTTCGCCTATCGTTCATCGACATCAAACATGTTTATCATTTAAAACATGTCAGTAGCTAGCTTAACGTTAGCCACTCTACATGGCAGCTCGCTCTAACATTAATGTTAACCTAGAATAATGTGCACAAATCCAAGTGTTCGTGCGGAGTCTGGAAGCTAACTTAGTACAGCGCTTACTGCACGACATATTTAACTTCACATGTATTTCTCTCTAAAGACGCATCCACTATACTGCAGAGATGAGAGTCAGCGTCGTTAACTTCATTTTTGTCGGCGACATTGACTCAGAAAACACTAGTTTATTAATAAATATATATATGACTAGAAAGTTGACTAGAAAAGTCTGAGGAAGCCCTCAGAATTAGCATTTAATCTAAACGTTTTAATTGCAGTAGATCTGCAGTTATTTGTATTGCAGACATGGAGCGTGTCGAATACACATTATCACACTTAAACATGAGTCTAAGATGAAGATATTTTGTGCGGTCTTACTCATAGTGAGTGCATGACTAGCCATGCTCTTCATTTGGGTGGGTTACACACACACACACACACACACACACATACTTGGTTGAGCCAGTGAGCAGGTGATAAGCAGTGTATTTAAATACATGCCATGTTTCCCATTATATCTGTTAGTAAAAGGTCAGACGCCTGTTATAACCATCAAAGCCATTCGCTTTCCATTTGCTTTCCTAATCCTTTTGATTATACGAAGCAAACTACATACTTTGTGGAGAGAATATAGAAAGTCGTTTGGATGGAAATGGTCCAGAATAGAAATAAACAGCAATGACAGCAGATGGCAACCTAAGGGGGATCTTTACAGCTCTCACCCAATAACTGTCTGGATCTAAATATGGATCCCAAGGGGAAAGAAAAGCCAGCAGCAAATGTGCAAATGTGTATCGGTTCTTTTAGAATATTCCTAAGCACTACTTTCACTGTCTTCTCCCTTTCACTTCCTGTGTATGTCTGCACTTCCTGTCAACTTGAATGCCCTCTTTCTCTCTTATCTGCCTTTTCTGATCACCCTGATGACTGAGTCAACATCTCCTACTTTCAAGTTAATGCTTCCCCCATTAAAACCCATTAATACAACCTCCGGAAATAAGTACAATTTGACCTTTGACGCATCAGAACCATCCGGCCAGATTGTAAATTCACAGTTCTTCTATTTTCGAGAAACATTATTTAACAGTGATATTAAATATTTATTCCTGTTTTATTTTCAGTTTGTCCTTTTAATTTAGATTATTTTTACGTTTTCACTCTTTTAGTTTTAGTTTTGTGTGTGTGTGTGTGTGTGTGTGTGTATATATATATATATATATATATATATATATATATATATATATATATATATATATATATATATATATATATATATATATATATATATATACCCTACTAACCCAAAACCTAACAGTCTACTTATACTCTAAGTGTTAGTTGACATGTAGTTGAAAAGTTACTTATAGTTAGTAGAATGTCTGAAGTGGACTAATGAAATAAAGTATAACCACTTTAGGTTGTTTATGTATGTTTGTACTAAATGATGTCATTACATTTGTCACGACTGTCTATTGAAGTCATGTTTTTTTTGCATTTATATTAGTTTTTTAAAAAGTTAATAAAGTTTTCATGCATTTTGTTTAAGTTTACGTTAATAATGCTTATAAAACTGTTTTGTAGGTGATTGATTTAGTCACGGGAGATGCTACAGTTGAGAAACATTTAAATCTGTGTTGTCAGCACAGTGAATCACATATCCAGGATGCAGTTCAGAAAGGAAACCTGAAGATTTGAGCCTGAGTCTTGACGTGGATGTGGTTACAGGGACTTTCTGCTTAAATTCTGATTACATAACCTAAAAAAAACATTTAGGGCCCTATTTTAACGTTCTAAGCATATGGTCTAAAGCGCACGGCGCAAGTGCGCTTAGGGCATATCCAAATCCTCTTTTGCTAGTTAAAAATGGTCGGTGCACCCGGCGCGTGGTCTAAAAGTGTTGTCCCTAGTCTCTTAATAAGTAATGGGTGTGTTTTGGGCGTAACGTGCATTAAACCAATCAGACTCTCATCTCCCATTCCCTTTAAAAGCCAGTTGCGCTTGCGCCATGGCGGATTCGCTATTTACATGGCGGAATTTGCAAGCGGAAAAACTGAACACTTCTCTAGCGAGGAAACGTATCTGCTCGTGCACGAGGTTAAAGCGTGCAAGCCGACCATCTGTGAGCATTTTATCTTTATGCACACAATAATAATCTTTTATATTGTAATCCTTTTATTTTTAATATTTGGCATGTTTGTGTGCTGCTGCGCATCTCTGTGTGTGTAATAAGCAGAGTGTACGCACGTTGTGCACCCACATATTGGCGCATATTTCTAACGCGCTCTTTAAATAACAAAACAAATATTGTGCCATTGACTTTAGACCAGACTTCAGTTGGTCAAAGGCGCAGTCTATTTCAGTTGCCTCAAAATAGCAACGCGCCAACAATGCACCTGAACACACCTCATTTTCAGACCAGCACGCCCATGGGAGAAAAAATGGGCGTGAGTATATTTGCTATTTGAACAACGTGGCACAGGACGTGAAAATGATCACTGCGTCAGGCTGAATCTAGCAAAAAACACTTGCGTCATGCCTGGCGCCGCAATGCACAGTGTATGATAGGGCCCGAAATGTCATTGGATACTGCATTAAGCCTTTACAGACATCTACGAATGCATTTATAAAAGGTTTTACAACACAAATTAATTGTGTTTGTGCCCTGATTTTCACCTTTTCAGTCTTAGTAATTTCTCATCTGTAGATAAATGACACACATCGCCATTTTTTTGACTGTGGTGGACCATTGTGAATGTAGGACCCTCATTTAACTCATAATCAGCTTTAGTAATTGGTCTGTCCAAGATTTTGATGTCAGATAAAGCGACCTTATTTGACCATAATTATGCAATGAATCCTTAATATCAAGATGGCGGTTGGGTGATGTGGCGTTTGATGGGGTGTTAGAGCTGAAAATGATGATGAGAATTCACACAGATGAAGTGGTTTTTCACACTAACCTCATAATTTCTCTCGCACACACTTTTCTCTCTTCCGGCAGATAATTGCATTTTTGCTGGTCAGGGTTAAAGGGCATTGTGTGTGTATTTGTGTGTCTGTGTGTTGCTGTGGGTAGTGCATGAACCACTTTGACCTCACAGGCCAGAATCTCTCAACAAACAACTACCAGTATTCATCTTATTTTTCTTGCTTTATTCCAGCCCTCTCTTTTTCTTCCTTTCCTCATGCTGTCATTGCATTTATCTCTTAGATTATATAGTTTTTTATTTTTTATTTTTCTGTGTTTGTGGCTTTGTAATTCTCATTCATTGTATGCAGGGTGCAATATATCATAAACATCAAAATGAAAGTTTGAATTCCTGTAATATTATAAAAAGGGAAGGGATGAAACATAACGAAAACAATCTAATGTCTAATAGGAAAATAGGAACAAAAATCATTTTCAGTTGTTTCAGATTGAAAATGTTCTTTTAAATGAAATGTTGCAGTAAATGTTATGCAATATTATGTTGCAATAATATATATTATGAGCAATATCTCATTCATAGCCGTGCAATATAGCTGCATATCAGCACGGCTGTGATTTGCAGGCCGAGTGCCGTAGGTAATCACAGCGTGCTGATATGCAGCCATATCGCACGGCTACGAGTGTGATATTGCGTTTATACAACAGTTCAATGGCACGAGTGTGTAAACAAATAAGAAATAACAAGGGAGTGTCTTTAAAACCCTCTTTTGTGCAGAGCTACTTCCTTCCGCCACGGATTCAAATCTCAAGTTGACAGTTTCTAAATTCTAAAACGTCACTTTAGAACTAGTGATGAAGGAATGTTGAGTCCCTCCATTGAAACTCATTGCATTTTGTACAGTATTAGAGAGAGAGAGAAAGAGAGAGAGAGAGAGAGATCGCCTGAGCAAGCATTACCTGTGTCTGATAAATCATTCATTCTTCAGGTCGATGTCCATAATATTATATCCATTATAAAAATCTGTTTGAATGTCCGCTGAGGACAGCGATCTTTGTATTTGTCCTTTTTACAGCTAAGGGAATTTTCCATAACATACAGCGCTAAAGAAACGTCCTTTGTTTACAAAAGTCCTTTTCAATTTAAAAGTCTCTAAAAGTAAATTTAACATAGCCCAATTCGATTTGCTCAGGAACAAGTAATAGATTAATAAGACCAAAGATCGCCTGTTTTATGTACCCAAAATGAATTATATCATGTTTAACCACTATAAGAGACAGCGGCAAATCCCCGAAGCACTGGCCGAGATGAAGCTGTTCTCGGCGGGTACACAACCACTGGCCTGGAGCTCGCATCTCCTCAAACATCTAAGCAAATTGTAAAATGGGCGCTATGATTAAGTCACGTATTTCAGGTCTAAACAACTACTTTCTCACCTAAAAAAACTCTTAAAACTACAGTTTGTGGTACAAGAAGTGTTGTATTTGTAGTAAAAAAAAAAAAAAAAAGGTGGATTTGCTCAGCCGCCATGTCAGTTGCTTCAAGCGGAGTGATACAAATGGTGAAAAGGTAGGAGTGTTGTTGGCACTAGAATATCGCACGGCTCTCAGCCAATCAGATTCGAGAACCAGAAAGAACTGTTGTTTGTGAGTGAGTGAGTGAGTGTAATAATATGTTTAGTTTCAGTTCTTTTGAGAGGGGATAATATTTGAGGCAACTTCTCAGCGGGGTTTTAGCCACTTTAGACCGTCCAGCAAACCACCCAGAATTTTTGCATGGCAAGAGCCATTCACCTTTTCTTCATTAATCTCTAGTTCTCTGTATCATCAGCCGGGCTTTGCTTTCAGTCTCTGTAGAAGCGTTGTGCTGACAACTGTGAACCAGGAGGAGAAGCTCTGTTTCAAAGTGTATTAAATATGGGACAGACACACAGACACACACACACACAAGTACTCAGACTGTGAATCTGCTGGATTAAACTGTCTCTCAGATGTGCCTGTTACGATTAATATTTTTAGATTTTGCATGTACAAATTGCGTATGTGTGCCTGGAATAAAGAGATGCGGTGTAATATGTTGTTCCTGTATCAAGGTCTTCTACAAGCACTTTTTTCATTTATATAAAAATAACATTTTCACCTGATCCAAAAAAAAAACTATGAAAAGTATTTGCACCACACTGAAGCAAAAACGTTGCCTGCGATCTGCACAGTGTAGATAACAAGTTTGCTATTTATGATTTTTCTCATTTATTGAAAAATGTTTTCCATTCTCACAGCTCTTTTCTTTTTAAAAATAGAAACTTTATCCATTTTTATGTCAGCTTGGATTTAATAGTCTTTTCACTTTGTATCTTTTTGCCTTGCAGCACTGAAAAGTTCTGCGTCCTTTCATGAGCAGAGACGAAGTTTAGAACGAGCTAGGGTAAGTCCTCCAATGCAGATTGTTTTGTTTTTTTAATCATCTCTTCTCAGTGAAGCCAAAATAAACACACTCTCACTTTATTTCTCATACTTTCCTCCTGTATTTCAGACTGAGGACTACCTGAAGAGAAAGATCCGCAGTCGCCCAGAGAGGTCAGAGCTGGTCAGGATGCACATTCTTGAAGGTGAGTATTTTAATAACACCTAAAGTTCAAACACAGACACACATCTCATAGAGAGTCCAGAGGTTAAGACATATAAAGAGGCGTCCAAACGTTTAAAAAAAATATGACTGGATTATGTACAGAATGTTTAACTGTATGTATTTTCTGTATATAGAGACGTCAGCGGAGCCATCTCTTCAGGCCAGACAGCTTCTGCTGAAACGAGCTCGTCTAGCTGACGACCTGAACGATAAAATCTCCCAGCGGCCTGGTCCGATGGAGCTCATTCACAAAAATATCCTTCCAGTTCACAGCAGCCTCAAACAAGTCATCATAGGTACTAAATTAAAGCCAGAAACACAATAATGCATAGTGTTGTCAAAAGTACTGACTTCAGTACCAAGCTGGTAATGAATTTTTAAAAATGTGATGCTTTGAGTGCTGTTGAGCAGATTCGTAAACACCTCTGATTGGCCATTGTGTTCACACGCTCATCAGATATGTCTGTGATTGGCTACAATGATCAATGCTTCAAAAACATGTTGTAAATAGTCATTAATGATGTTCTTCATCTTACACAGATACACACGGGAGCGTTTGAAAGCAGGCGTCTATCTATAGATCGATAAACACTTTCATATTCAAACACTTCCATGTGCTTTCAAACGCTCCCATGCGTTGATCATTGTAGCCAATCACAGACATATATGTTGAGCGTGTGAACACAATGGCCAATCAGAGGTGTTTACGAATCCGCAATGCTCAAAGCGTCACATTTTTTAAATTTCAGTACCTACTTGGTATCGAAGTCGGTACTTTTGACAACACTAATAATGTACACACAGTACAGTAAAAGCTTTATTTAGTTATAGACCAATATACAAACCGTTACAACAAAAACAGTCAGCCATTTAACATGAGTGGTAGTTCCCCCTTGTATTAGTTCTGTTTAATTTTAATTCATTAATCTTATTAACTTAATTTAAACTATTATGTATGTATGTATGTCTCATTATCCATCATTATATTGAATTTTTATAATATATCTAGGACTACAAATAACAATTAAGTTGATAATCTGTCAGTTATTTAATATAAATATTATTATTATTTATTTTTGCAATATTCTTATATATTATCATATATATATATATATATATATATATATATATATATTCTACACTTATACATGTATGTATATGCTGTATGTTATGTGCAGTTACTATATAAACTGCTTTACTGCTTTCAAACTTTTTTTTTTTTTGCAAGTTTAAATATCTAAAAATAATATTAATTATAATAAGTGTAAACTAAATAAATATTATTAAAGGAAAACAAAGAACAAGCCTACTGTTAATTGTCTAAGAAATTGGTTATTTATTTTCATTATTGGTTTTGTTGATTAGTTGTTGCAATCTTAAATATATTGCCATTATATCAAAAAATTAAACTTTAAGATAGCAGTTACAATTTATTGAACTTGTAGATACTCTTTCATACTCATTCCGTCTAAATCTTTATCTATCTTTTATCTATGTGCCCTTTTCAGTCCTCCCATCTGTCTCTTTATTCACTGTTTTTGTGAGTGACCGAAGCAAAGCTCTGTTTTCACGATTTGGATAATTCTCCCATCGAAGCTAACATTCACATTTATATTCCTCTCACTCAACATTTCTGCTGGATCATTCCCTTTTTTTTTCTCAATCTACAGCATATCCATACACAGGCACTCCACTGCTCATTCCAGCACCATTGTTAGGTGGTATGTGCGCATTCATCTTCATATTTATATCCTGCCACGTTCCTGCAGCGGTGCAGAGGGCGATAATTTAATGCGGAGTTATGGTAATGAGATCGTTGTGCGTCAAACACCAAGTTAAATTAATTAGAGGGGAATTTACATTAATGTTCATACAGTATATGCCACTCTGTGGTGACAAGAGTCGATTAACCGTGAAGTTTATGCAGCGTCACACAATGCAGCACAGAGAAGGAACACTGAAAGACGTTTGCACAGAACGACTTAAACTGTTTTAATCCCTAAATACCCTAATTAGAGAGTTAATGATTATCGACATAATGCCACACTCTCAGAGCATGCTCAAATTAAATATAAATATCATGCAGTGGAGTTTAAAGGTTTTATTATGCACTCTGGGACAATATTAGTGCAGTGTAAGTTAAACAGGGAAATAGTGCACTAAAGATCAGAGGTTTCTTTCATGTTGTTTTATCAAATGTATTTTTTTTTCTTATTTAAGATCACTGACTATTTCTATTGCTAATTTTTTTTTTTTTTTTTTTTTTTTTTTTAATAACCACATAGCAACACCTTGGCATTGTGGCAGTGAGTTTTGTGTAGGCAAACACCACTGATGTTTTCTTTAGAAAAAGTAAAAATCTTGTATGTTCTACTCTAACCGTCCTTTTTTCACTGTCTCACCTTCAGAGACGGAGTTTCCAAAAGTAGAAGCAGAGAACTCTTCGTTTGATGAGGAAAGCAGTGATGCTTTCTCACCAGAGCAGATACTCTGTCAGGACTCTCCCCTTGGCCACGCCCACATACCTTCTCCACCTGAGATACCAGCCAATGAAACAACACCAAAACAGGTGCCATATCTTAATTTGAATACATAAAATTGTACCTCAAAGTAATGGAAGTATACTTTGTGCTTAACATGCAAACAGTGTCGTTATTGTTAACTAAAACTATTACAGATCTTTTCTGTTATTTGAAATAAAGCTGAAATAAAAATGTCAGTTAATTAAGTAAGAAGTAATTGACAACAAGCCACTGAATTATTAGAAATATAATGCACATCCATGGTATTATTGCAGCTCCAACGTGAAGCATTTTAACTCATTTAAGACTGTGCTTATGAGGATACTTTCCAAAAACAGACATTTTGACAATTTTTGTGTGTTTTCATAAGATGTAAAAGGGAACTGAAATCGGTGCTGGCACACTGTTTGAGATCTGCTACACAGACAGTGCACCAGTAGCGAACTACTCTCTTTTACATCTTATCATGCTTGAATGGTTTAAAAGCACTTGAATGAATGATTGGCTGATCAGAGGATAGGCCTATTTGCAAACCATCTTCGGCTGACCGCTCTCTCTCACTTCATGGAGCTGGTGAGTGGAATCCAGATAGTGTGATCATGCACACCGAGTCCAAAATTTGTGCACATTAAAAAAAAATATGACCTCACATTGTGTCAATCACATTTACACACTGCCTCCGATACTTTGGCCCATCATAAAAAAAATTCGGATTTTCTGTGTTTTTCGCATCCATAGCAAGCGTTTTTTGACAATTCAGAGCCACCGTACAAGCGAACACCAAAATCCAGAATGGTGTCTGGCAAGTTGAGCCACTTCATCTCGCAGCACAAAGCACTATATGACAAACAAAGTGCGGAATACATATATATTAGTGGTCTTCTTTTTAATATGTGGCTCCAGTACCGCTAGCAAAGCATCAAACTGAGCCACTGACATCCTGAAGTAAACTTTTAATCGCTTGGGATAATCCCGCAGCTCCTTGATAAGGAGGTGGAACACTCCTTCCTCTCTATGCCATCTCAGGACTGGATGGACCCAATATTTCCTCTTTCTTTTTCTCTTTTTAAGTAAAGAGAGGACAACAAAATCATCCTCACTGCTTGAAGACTCCATTTTGTATTGGTTTGCGATTTATTTTTTTATTTTTTTTTTTATTTTTTATTTTTTTTGCAACGGATTAATTTGCATCGGACTCAGTGTGCAAGGTTTCTGTGCGTGATGAATTTTTAGGATGACGAATACGAAAAAATGCATATGAAAATTTTGGACTCCGTGTGCAAAGACCTTAACACTGCTGCATTAATTGCATTAAATATTTTTTATAAAGAAAATATTAATCAGAGAACACATTACTTAACACATTTTGACAGCCCTAAAATAAATAATAGATAGATAGATAGAAAATTAAAAATATTGCCTTGGCAAATAAGTTTAAGTTGAAGTACTAAAATACTAAAACTGAAATAAAATTAAAGCTAAATAGAGATATTTTAAAATAACAAATGACAAAAGCATATAACAAAATTATAAAATCTGAAAATATAAAAATAAAGGCTAATTCAAAATTTTAATAAATACTATAATAGAATATAAATAATACTAAAATAAAACTGTAAATGGTGTGTGATAAGGGTATTAGTGGTATGTAAAAGTATGCCAAAAGTATATACTTTGTCATCACCAGTGACGTATATACTTTTAGCGCATAGTAATTGAGTGTCTCAAACACATACAGGTAGCCTCAATTTGTTTTCCATTAAACCTGCATTAATTTTGGCAGTTTTAGTAAATCCCCTCTAAGGTTTATAAAGTAATAATCTATCATCATCAGAATATCACACACACACTTTGAAGTCTTCGTGTAGCTCCTCATGCTCAGTCAGCTCTCTAGAGCTCTGAATTATTTGCAACGCTCACCATCTTCATTCAGCTCATTAAACATCCACACAGACACTTTCGCACACACTTATTCTAACAAGAATGCGTGTAATCGCACTTGATCATCTACATGCATTAATGTTTTGGTCCTGTAGTCACATTTACACACACACATGACTGAATAAAGTCACACAGTCATGGTAGAGTTCCTTAAGTTCATGAGATCCTCCTTTTTCTCTTAGGTCCCGCCCCCTCCTCCTCCTCCTCCTCCACCTCCGCTACCAAACGCAGCTGGCCCCGCCCCTCAGCAGAAACTAGCCAATGGAACAACAGGCCACAAACAAGCTCCTGCACTACAAAAGGTGACAGTTCCTCATATAACCCAGGACAGCTGTAATTACAATTTTAATGTCTTGCACACGTGTCCTATCATGCAAAGTGCAATAATGCCACAAGATAAATCCTCTAACATGCTAATCTTAGTTTTTGGACACTATTAAGTAGCATTTAACTATATTGATTACATACTAGACTGATATATATATATATATATATATATATATATATATATATATATCACCCTGCATTTTTTTACTTGTTGAATATTAGGGTTGTAACGGTACACATACCTCAGTTTTGGGGTTCAATACGAGTTCATTACAACAGGAAAAAGGCAACAAATCCCTAATGCTAGGTTTCTTTTAATTTATTTGGAACAGACAGTAGAGCAAATTACGGTTTGTTCCACCTAGCAGCATTTAGTCCTCCCTGAGGTGGTTGGTACAGCACAGCCTCCTTTAGAGTATTAAGCACTAAGCAGTAAACAGAGCAGAGACAGCCAGTGAAGTGGCACCTGAGACTTCCCATTTCCAGGACATGCAAATTTCATCACTTGACTGTAGTAGTGAGACTTCCATGTCACAAATCGGCACAATGCCAAATGATTTTGTCTCGTTATAACAGCAAAAACAACTTAGAATACTCTGTCATATATGGTCATACAGATAAGAGTAAGGCATCATTGGAAACTATAAGGGTCTAATTTTGTTTGTGTACACTCACAATAAAACAAAACATTGTGCTTTTGTAAAATGAAGAAAACAAACAGGATGCTGCTTTCTGCTGTCCCAGTTTTCATTCTGTGAAGTTTGTAGATAACTCAGCATATAGGCTCTTGAGTGACATCTGAACTCACCATTCTTGTTTTGGGTTGGTGCATATATCATCTCCTCTTTTTGTGGCGGTAAGCAAACGGCATTGCGTTACCATGCATGCCCCATTCTTGATTGGAGTGTGGATCGCCTGTATTCGTCGTCTGACTGTATGCACCGCACCGTGACCATTTGGGACAAGTACCGTTACAGCCTATTGAATATACATCATGTATTGTGATATGAAATAAAACTTATCCAGTTATTATGAATGACTAGAAATCATCAAATTTCATTGGTCAAAAGGTGACATTCCCCCACCAGTTTAAAGATTATTGTCCCTTTGACTTAGCATGGCGGTTTGTCTGAATAACTAACATGTTAATGCTTAATCGTAATCTCTTTCTGTCTTCTTTAGGGTGGTAAAGTGAGTAGTGAGCGCCCTGCTCAGCGCTCTAAGAAAGTGAGAGACAATAAACCAAAAGTAAAGAAGCTGAAATATCACCAGTATGTTCCTCCGGACCAGAAAGCCGAGCGTGAGCCTCCGCCTCTGCTCGACTCCTCCTACGCCAAACTCCTCTATCAACAGCAGCTCTTCCTCCAGCTTCAGATCATAAACCAACAGCAACAAAACTACAACTACCACACCATCTTACCTGCTCCACCCAAGTAAGATATGCCATATATTTTTATATTAAATTATATATTAAATTATGCACAAGTTAGTTCACTCTCAGTGCAGGATAGCGTCAGAAAGAGCATCCGGCATAAAACCTCTGCCAAAAGGCTGTTAATTATTATTATTATTATTTTTTTTTTTTTTTTTATTAAAATATATACTTTTATTCAATCATAAAAAAGTAAAAACAGCAATATTGTGGAATATTATTATAATTTAAAATTTCAGTTTCATAATATCAAATTTATTTCTTTTGATGGTGAAGCAGAATTTTCTGCATTACTGAATTACTGCAGCAATATTTCTTTCAGAAATCATTCTAATATTCAGTTCTCAAGATTCTCAATATAAATATCTTTACTGTCACTTTTGATCATTTTAATGCATCGTTGCTTTGAAAACTTTGAAAAAAAACTTACCCAAACTTTTGAACAGTAGTGTATATATTATTATTATTGTTATTATATTGTTCTTTATTTACACTTTATTTAGGCCTCCTGCTGATCAGCAGCTTGCCTCAGCCAATGGCCCGTCACCATCCAGGAATGACATGCAACCTCAATCAACATCCACTAATCTGACTGGTCAAAATCAACAGACCACTGCAAATGGAGGCGGGATTAATATAGGGCCTCTGCCTCCCAACCTGGAGGAGCTAAAGGTCGAATCACTATGATTGTCATTCTTAATTACAGTACTGATCACTGACTGGCTATTCAAATTGCATTAAATCAGATGAACTCCTGTCACATCCTGTCATTCTCTTCATTTCCTGCAGGTGGCAGAGCTGAAGCAGGAGTTAAAACTGCGTGGCTTAACTGTCTCGGGCACCAAAAATGACCTTATTGAACGGCTGAAGAATTTTCAGGAGCAGCACGGTGGCACCAATGCACCAACATCTTCTAAAACCAGCACACACTCAACAGCTGCAGCAGGAGGAGACTCTTCTCTCTTCCAGTTCACAGACAGGAGCATGGTGGTTGCTCCCTTCCCATTTGTTGCAACTGCTGAAAGGGGTGGAGCTCAGAAGACAGCACCACAGATAATGCAGTTTGGCAGCACTGGCTCCTCCCCTCCGGTTTCCCCCGCCCACTCAGAGCGCTCATCTACTGGATTGAGCCCAGATGAAACAAGCTGTAATGGGGATGCTTTTGGGGAAATGGTAAATGCTTTCTTACCACCAGCTTTCAGATAAATAAAAACGGGTAACTTCTGGATTAGTGATTGTGAAACGTTACTAAGCGTGTACAAAGTGGCATTTACAGATAACTGTACACTGTGTCTGCACTGGAAGCGCACAGTGAAGCATTGCAGCACAACAGCTAGAGCCTGAGGCTGTCTAGTGTGAAAGCTGCATGACACCTCCGAATGTCTACTCACCACAAACCAATCAAATGTGAGCTTGAGGCTAGACTTCAGCAACAGTAAAATAAAAATAAAATCCTGCTTTATATTTAATGAAAATAGTTTGTTTATAATATTGGTGGTAATATAGCAAATATTTTAGTTAATAATTTAGATTATGTCAAAATAATAATTAGGCTAGACTTCAGCAGTGGTAAAATGAAAATAAATTCTGAAAATCTGTTGGTTATATATATTAATATAATATGATAATCAATTTTATTAATAATAATTTAAATAATTTCTTTTATTTAATAAAATAATAATTAGGCTAGATGTTAGCAACAGTAAAATGAAAATAAAATCCTGCTTTATATTTTAATGAAATATATCTTTGATATAATAATTGATATCATAAAAATTGATTTAATTAATAATTTAAATAATGTGTTTCAAAATAATAATAATAAAATAGTATAGTAATTATTTATATCTGTGTATCATATGAATATAAAATTGATTGTTATGAATTGTATTTGTTCTATTTATTCATTCATTTATTTATTTATTTGGTTATTAAATATCAATCTACATTAGAATAATGGAAAACTCGTACTGGCTTGTAATGATCAGAATGTATTTAAAGTGTCCCTATTATGCTTTTTCGAATAGTACCTTTCATGCACTGTGTAATACAGCTGTGTGTGAATGTAAAATATCTGCAAACTTTAAAGATCAAAGTGCACTACAAATTAAGTTATTGTCTTCAAAAGGATGAGGACTTGCACTGACTCGCACAGAAAAACCAATGCCATCATTTGTACCACTGTGTATCAAGTGTTGAGGAAGCCTCTGGAGCTGAAATTTAGATTTCTGACATGCGCTGTAAGCGGTAGACCAATCACAACAGACTGGGCTGTCTGACCAATCAGAGCAGAGTAGCTCTTGGAAAGAGAGACTGAATCTACGAACGAGCCGTTTTTAGACTTTTTGAGAAATGAGGTGTACAATGTATGTTGTAGGAGACCTCCAAAACAAAACTAGGAACATTTAAAATAGCATAATAGGGGCACTTTAACAAATAAAATCCATGGCAATCATTTATTTCTTAACACACATAAGACATACAAAAACAAATAATATTTTATTATTATTTAATAGTAAAAAAATTGTTTTGAGTAGCTGTGCTGCGAGTCAGAAATCACACAGTGCGTTCATCAACTAATTGCACATTGCAGTATGTCAGCCGCTTCCAGCGTAGACTTTTCTGTTGATTATACTTGTGAATGGAATTATTACATTTATACAATTATATACAACAAGTGTGTAAGTATTCTGAATTGTTTTAATTAGTAATATTATGAATAAGAGCTCATAATATTTATGTATGTCCATTTTAGGTGACCTCTCCTCTTACCCAGCTGTCCTTGCAGCCTTCTTCCCCTCTCCCTACAGCGATCTGCATTAAAGAGGAGCCCGGCAGCCGTACATCTCCTTCCTCCTGCTGCCTGGTATCCCAGTCTGCTGCGCCCCCCGTAGACAAAGACCAGATGCTGCAGGAGAAAGACCGGCGCATTCAGGAACTCACACGCATGCTGCTGCAGAAGCAGCAGCTGGTCGAATCGCTGCGCTCACAGCTGGAGGGCAAAGGGGTGGGCGTGCCCGTCCGAGTCAAAGAGGAACTTTCTGCTGTCACTATGGAGGCGGTCAGGGCGACCATAAAGGAAGAGGTCATAGAGGTGATGGAGGAGAGTGAGATGGTAACAGAGCCACAGGTGTTCCCACAGGCAGAGCAGATGCAGCAGCAGCAGCAGCAAAGGATGCTAGCGGCAGCAGAGCTGGAGCAGGACCGGCAGCAACAGCAGCTCGTAATGCAACAGAATCAGCGTAACCTGCAGCAACAAGCACATCAGAGGAAGAGGAAAACACAAAAACAACAGCACAACCAACAAAAACAAGTCAGTACAGTGTTTCTACGACATGCCATTTCCTTTTTGAGATTAGTCATATGATCACGTTACATTGTCATCTAGCAGAGTAATTAAAAGAACTGTTTTTAGAAAGCAGTATGAAACAGAAAGAATGTCACGTTTGGTAAACTGTACATATCTTATTTTATGTTATTATTACTATTACTATCATTATTATTATCATACTACATGTTTTTACACTGTTTTTCCCTGAACATTTCCCCTGACACCCTAGCTCTACATTGCGTCCCCCTGGGGTTATGTTTGCAGCACAGCAGTAGTCAGACACTTTTATTGTATTGGAAAATCGTGGAGCATCTCATGTTTTTACTAATCCTCTGTCTTTTCCATTTTTCCAGCAGTTGCCTCAAGCACTTACCAACCAGCAGTCAAATCCAGTTTCTTCATTCCCAGTGGACGGACATAACTCAAACTCCACCCCTACGATAGTGACCGACTGCAATGGCAACCAGTTCCTGCTAACTCTGTCAAATCAAAACACAGACGCACCAGCCAGAGGCCGCCGCCCCCAGGGCAAAGTAACCAATCAGATCAAACTACAGGTAATACTCAAGGAGTTGAGTATCAATGGTTAAAGTTGTCAAAATCTATTCAATTATTATGTTATTATTGATGTTCATGTCATTTTCAGAGACTACAATCTACATCCACAACATTACCCAACCAATCAGTGACTGAATTGCCTAACAATAACATCCAATCTGAACAGCCCATACAAACTGTCATCTTGAAACAGCCAATCAAAAAGGTTTGTTCAAAACCACTTTTTTTATGCGTTGTGCTTCTTGGAATGAAATATTACTGCATTATGTGAAACAGAATACTTTTTAAATACAGAACACATACATGATCACATGATTTTGTGTAAAAATATTAACTTTTGTCAGTCTGATCAATTAAATGAGAAAAAGAGAAGTCACAGATGATATTACTTCTTGTTCAATCGCCACATCCCAGGTCAAGTCACAATGCACATTGCATTGTGGGTTGGAGTTGTCAAAAGTACTGACTTCGGTACTGAAATTTTAAAAATGTGACACTTTGAGTGCTGTTGAGCGGATTCGTAAACACCTCTGATTTACCGTTGTGTTGACGCACTCATCAGATATGTCTGTGATTGGCTTCAATGATCAACACTTCAAAAACATTGTAAATAGTCATCAATGACGCTCTTCACCGAGCACTTACACAGATACACACGGGAGCTTTTGAAAGCAGGTGTATATCGCAGACCAGTCCACTGATAGATGGCTGCTTTCCAACGCTCCCGATCCCGCTTTCAAATTCAAACACTTCCGTGTGCTTTCAAACGCTCTGGTGCATTGATCATTGGAGCCAATCACAGACATATATGTTGAGCGTGTGAACACAATGGCCAATCAGAGGTGTTTACGAATCCGCTCAACAGCGCTCAAAGCGTCACATTTTTAAAATTTCAGTACCGACTTGGTATGCTGCATGTTTTCTTAAATATTGATAGGGGAATTATATGCATATAGAAAATGTGCATACTACACACAGTATGTTACATACTCCTAAAATCGTACTGTATGAGGATTGTGCTAGTATGCTATTCTGAATATAGCATTCCTTCTTTAAGATGTCAGTGTAATTGAGTGTCTATGATAGTTAATAGGGAAGGACCTTTGCCGAAAATGGTCATCTTTCCTTCATATAAATTAATGATATGTATAAAGCAGCATCACTTATTCTTGACAAGTCATTTAACACAATTATGAGGCTTTTAAACTCGCTTATTAAAATGTTAATGACTAACTACTGTCACTGGTGTTCAAATGAGGGCTGCAGGCATGGGCTATTAGCCCATTAACATCGAGACTAATTGAGATGCATGTTTTTACTTTGACAGGCACTAAAGCCAGACCTGAACATGACGAGCAATTACAGAACATCAAGCTCTACATCCATCTCAGCACCAGCCAATCTCCAACAGTTCTTCTCTTCAGTGGATTCCATGAATGACACCGAGCCCGTCCCCTCATCTCCCAACAACAACAATGTAAGTGTTTTGTTTGTGTAGGCACCAAAGATCTGTTTCAAAACCTTGTTTGATGCCTATCTAGATGCCATTTACTTTATGGTGCTTTCTAATATATGTTGTTTTAACTAAATTCAAATGTAGCATTGCATGTACAGTATGAAAAAGAAAAAAAAAAGTGAACCCTTAGGGTTTAACTGGATTTATGCATTAAAGGATTTGTTCACTTCAGAATTAAAATTTCCTGATAATTTACTCACCCCATGTCATCCAAGATGTTCATGTCTTTCTTTCTTCAGTCGAAAAGAAATTAAGATTTTTGATGAAAACATTCTAGGATTTTTCTCCTTATAGTGGACTTTAGCAGCTACCAATAGGTTGAAGGTCCAAATTGCAGCTTCAAAGGGCTCTACAAGATCCCAGAAGAGGAAAAAGGGTCTTATCTAGCGAAACGATAGGTCATTTTCTAAAAAAAAAAAAAAAAAAAAAAAATTATATAATTTTAACCACAAATGCTCATCTTGCACTGCTCTGCTCTGCGCCACGCATTACGTAATCACGTTGGAATAAGAGCTCCTTCTTATTTTCTCATCCAACTTCAAAATTGTCCGACATTGTTGTTTTACCTTATAAAGGCCTTTTGTCTTAGTCTTTGCATGTTGTAGACGCTGATTCTTTCGCCTACGTCACACGTGATTTCCAACGTGATTACGTAATGCGTGGCGCATCAAAAAGCTAGTGCAAGATGAGCATTTGTGGTTTAAAATTATATAATTTTTATTAATTTTTTAAAAAAAATGACCGATCGTTTCACTATATAAGACCCTTATTCCTCGTCTGGGATCGTGTAGAGCGCTTTGAAGCTGCATTTAATCTGCAATTTGGACCTTCAACCCGTTGATCCCCAGTGAAGTCCACTTTATGGAGAAAAATCCTGGAATGATTTCCTCAAAAACCTTCTTTTCGACTGAAGAAAGAAAGACATAAACATCTTGGGTGACATGGGGGTGAGTAAATTATCAGAAAATTTAATTCTGAAGTGAACTAATCCTTTTAATCAGATCTTTGGATTAGTCACAATAATAGACAAGCAAAGCAAACCTGTATAAACATTTGGGGTCAGTAAAAATGTGATTTCCTTAGTCTAAAGTCTTCACTAGAAGCTAACTGGAGTCATGATTCAGCTAACCTGGACTCTAGTAAAAAAAAAAATTTTTTGGAGTTTGCTCTTCACAAGAAGTATTGCCTCATATAAAGCATGCCTTGAGCAAAAGAGATCTCAGAACACCTAAGATTAAGAATTGTTGACTGTATAAAGCTGGAAAGAGTTACAAAAAAGGATTTTGGAGCAGAGCTCATGTTTGTGCCTGTACTCTATGTAAAGACTGTCTTGAGGCCAGCAAGACTCTTTTCTACAGCTAAATAACAAAATCTGTGTCATACGAGGCAGGAATTCTAATAGAAACTTCAGTCGAACTGCAGTTGTGTCTAGGCTGCTTTATGGCACAGATTCTGTTAGTGGAGTACAGATTTATGCTGTAGGTCTGTGATATAAATAAAGCTCAGCTTGTTTGTGGCAACATCTTTATTGCAACGTGCATGGTGACTATTTTGATAGTTTGGCATGGCATCATGAACCTCACCAACCCTACTTAATCTTACTCTAAAATCTCTTTTAACCACATTCATACCTTTATTTCTTCTCACCTCACTCTGTCATTTTATCACCCTCATGTCATTCCAAACTTGCATGCTATCTACAAAAACAACAAAGACATCAATTAAGCACCACAAATATGGTTCAAACGACTACTAAAATCATATAGACTACTACAAGTAAAGCTATTGTTTGACTTGGAATATAACGCACAAGTCAAATGGGCTACTTTCATGGTGCAAATGTCACATTTTGGTGTTTTTGTCCTGTAAACTTGTTTATGGCATGAACATTCTTCAGAATTCCTCTGTTAGTGTTCCATGGAAAAATGACTTGGAGTAACATGTGGGTGAGTAAATAATGACAGAACGAATCCTGTAATACGCATCCATATCTGTCTTTCAGGAGAAGATGTGTTTGAGTTTGGATCAGCATGCTTTGCGCTCTCCTTCCACCTTGTGTTCACCCATAGCTCTTTGCCATCAGGTACTGTCTTGTACTCAATCTTTCTTCCATCTGCCATCGAATTTCTGTTTTTCCTCTGTGGGATTGTTTTCTTTTCATATTCATTTTTCTGAACATTAATTTGTGTTGCAATCCATGATTTGTCACCACATGGTGCAGATTTAGGATTGTTTTCCCATTTCATTTGTTTACTGAATGATTTAATGGATTTCGGGGAGCAGATCCAAGATCTGATTACTGAATGAGATCCCCAGTAGCTCTCCATGTTGGCGTATCTAATGATGTTGTTGTTCTTGCAGGAAAATGGCTGCCATCAGCAAGTTGACGACCTGTTTGACATCCTAATTCAGCGTGGAGGTGATTTTTGATGATTTATTTTAATATTTATTGTCATCAAAGGTAATTTAAATGAGAAAACTGTATAGTTGCTCACACTCATGCTTTGTTTCCTGCATCCTACAGAAATCTCTGAGAATTTCAAAGCCACTCCTGATCCTGTTCTCGAAAGGCTTCGGCCAAACACGCCCCTTTTCTCAAGCTCCTCCCCTCTTAATCTTTCCCCTCCCTCTGATATGCCCGTCAAAACATCGATTTTAGAACCTCAACCTCCTTCCATTAAGGCTCACAGCAATTGTGACACAGGAGGTGGGCGTCTTGAAGATTTCTTGGAAAGCACTACTGGCAAACCTTTGCTGGGAGTGGAGCCAGGAGGACCGACAACGCTAATCGTTGACCTCCACAACCAAATGCTCAGCACACCGAGTATCCTAGACCACCCACGTTCCCCGATGGATACTTGTGACATGAGTTTTTCCAATCACTCAGTTTCAGATTTGGTAGTCTCCGCCCCCGACCCTATGGATTGGCTGGAGCTCGGAATGGGTGGGACCGGAGGGGAGGAGCCAGGGATGGTACCTATGAATGGACACGACTCCTCTAGCTTATTTTCTGCCGACTTTCTGGACACTTCTGATCTGAATTGGTCCAGTTTATAGTGGATTAGCTTCCTTCGCACAGTACCGCTTTTATTTTCGTTTCCACCAGTGACTTTTCCAGTTTGGATTCAACAAGTTTGGATTCTCATAATACTAATTTAACTTGGATTATGTTACATTTTGAAGGACTTTATCCCTCACCTTCCCTTGTACAAATGCTCACATCCCTTATAACACACGTATGGCACAGAGCAGTCTATCTGATATATTGTTTTTATCCAGAAGCACGTTTTTTGAGCATTTGCTTATCTGAAACACATTTCTAAACCTTTCCAAATTTGGAAACGAAGAGAACAAGATGTTTTTGTGCTTTCATCAATTAAAAAATGTGAATTGTTCTTTTAATAATATGACACTTAAAACAATGTGCTTTCTAGATGATGCATTTGCTCAAATGTTTTAGCAATATACGTGTGCTTATGGAAGCAGGCATACAGAAAAGCAGTATCCAGTTTATACCTCAGTTTTAGCAAATTCATTTACTGAGTGCACATTTTGAATTTAAATTTGAATATGTGGCAGTAAACAAATCGTTTTTCAAAATTGCTTTACCAAGTATAACAGGTCAACTTGTGCATACTAATTATTTAAAACTCAAAATAGCTACAGAATATGCACCTATTTAAAGTGTTGAGCTAATGTTGCTAAAAAATGTATAGCATAAGCCAACAGATTTCGTAACATTTTGTAAGCATTGACATTTGTATGTTAGCATAAGCATTTTAGTAATACTGCTATTACTACTACTTCTAATAATAATTGTTAGTATTAGTATTACTATTATTATTAATATTACAGTGTAAAAATTTCTACCTTCACCTTATTTTTAAATATAATCAAATTGGAGTTACAAGTCATTTCAACTCATTTAAATTGTTAAACTGACTTAAAAAAATTGAGTTGAATCTTCTAATTTAAAGGTTGAAATTTGTTAAATTATTTTGATTATTTTGAATTATTCATATAATTTTTTTTTTTACGGTGTATTGGTTTAATTATTATTATTATTATTATTATTATTATTATTATTCATTAATACAAGAGACTCGATGTGCGTATATCTGTGTAGCTACTATTCACAACATTATCTGTTAAACATTTTGTAGAGGTGCCAAAAATATTATTTTATGGCTACATAGATAGCCAGTAAGCTATTCAAATTCGATTGAATTATAATACAAATGGACTATTCTACTTTAGTTATCTTTTTCAATATGGAAAGACAAGCCATTCAAACCTTGTTTTTGCTAGCCCGTTAGCATTTGCTAGCATTGCCACCCGATGAGAGCTGCCAGACGAAGTTTTGATTGCTTAAGTTAATAGTACAAATTAATTCCGAGTGCTTAACATAGTGAGTTCTGAAGCTGAGAGTACAAATATTAGCCTTATTATTCCTTTTCCTTGCCAGGTTTACATTATCAATAACCACCAAAAGATAAATTTGTATCACATTTTAGCAAACTTAAAAGAAGTATTAATGCTTCATACGTTTCAGGCCCAGTAAATAATCCTATATATTTTGCTCAAACTGCGCATGTTAAATACAAGATGTGGTAAGTGCTGGGAAATTACTTTAAGCTGCATTAATGTTAACGTTCTTAAAAAACAAACATGCCTGTTCCTTTCAAAAACATTGCGTCCCACTTATAGCTCTGAGTGGGAATTTTTAAATGTTTTACTGTAAATATTCTGCACTGTATATGAACTGAAATGTTGTATATGCCTAACACAGTACACAGCGTACTGTAGGTACTGCACTGTATTTTATCAATACTTCTGTCTGCAAGCTGAAGTTTTGATAAAGGAATATGAGCCTAAGAGATAATGAATGTTTCTAAGATGATTTGAATGTATATATTTTTGTGTATAGATGATTCTAATCGCATATAAACAAGGCATAATCGCATTTTCTCAATAAGCAAAATTCAAATTTCAAGGACCTTCAAACACACTTATATTATTACTGTTATTCTCTTTATGCATTGCTTGAATGTGCAATTTTCAGTGTTTCGGCATATTGTACATGAGCTCAGGAATGAATTGTGTTGTGTGCGAGAGTGTGTGGCATATGTGACGTCGTTTGTGGGAACAGCATTACTGTCCGCAGTATTCACGCTCTCCATCTGTTTGAAATTGCACTTACAGAGTTTTGGCTGGTGCTTCCTGTGGTTGAGCCCAAATTGAACTTCATGTCCACATGGTCCCCAGTCCACCGTCCCCTGCTGTATGCTGGAGAATCAAACTCTTCAATGCTTCACTGGCTGAATGTGTTCTTTTGTGGGGCTTCAGAGCCTCTCAGGGCTTAATATCCTTAAATATTTTTTTTTATTTTTTGGAAAATTAAATGTTACAAATAAAAATAAATGTGTTTTGTGCTTTCCAGGGTGGAAAGGACAGTCTTGGTTAAAAAAAAATATATATTGTTATTATTGTGGTTGGGTTAAAAAGTATGCACTAGGGTTGGGTCAGAATGGTCAACTAGCACTTGACATCCATATATTCCTTACAAATGTGTCTAGTGGATGCGACCGTAAACCGGTCTATTTAAAGAGCGCTTTATTAAAGAGACAGTTCACCCAAAAATGAGCAAGTGTGTGAGCAATGATTACATTTCAGCACAAAACTATTGTACAGCTGAGGACTTGAAATTGTATTTGAACCTAAATGTAGTTTACAATTTGAACTTTCGACACTTGACAATGCAATACAGATTATTATTTTATTCTTGCTTACTGTGGAGGTTTGGCACACTTATGATGCCTTGCTGAACCTTCTGAGTGATATTTTTCATTCATTCATTCATTCGGGTTTCTATTTTTTTTTTTAGTGTGAAAGCAGACTCTCAAGCAGAAAATTTACTCTATTTCATGCATGTTCAGTGAACCTTGTGTTTCCAGGCAGCTTGTTAGATTAAATGGTGCGGGCATGATTATAAATTCATAACTTTCCTCTGGCGAGATCAGTGTAAGAGCACCTCCCCTGCCCGTAAATTACTAATTCACACCCTGGCGTCGAATGCACCCATCGATGAACCCATTAGAGAGTATCTTGACCTTAGGATGAGCGATTCAAGATAATAAATCACTGCACGTCTGTTGCAACGTTCAACTGCAGCCTTCCAGGATTCTCAAATTCTAACGGAACAGACTGTTCCCACGTTCCACGCCCTCCCCGATGACATCATCGCCCCTGTCCCATGTGTTTTCCTCCTGGCTGAGTGTTTCAGTGTCCATTCATCACATTGTTTAATCAATTTACTGAGATGCAGAAATCTATCAGCCATAATGGACTGCTGACCCAACCCCTTTCCCAGACAGCCCCTCTCTTAACGACCCAAAGTAATTAAATAATGGCTCATGCAGACGGAAGGGCTTGTCGTTGTATTGCTCAATTGATAGAGCATCATTTGTAATTTATTCAACACAATAAGGTGATTCAGCTGAGCAGGTCAAAACCTGATGGACGAAAGAAACTACGAGGGTCTTGAGTCTCTTCATTATCAGTAGGGCAGGTTTCTCCTCAGCAGTAATGAGTCGTCTGGTGACCCATTTCATTGGTGCATCCTCATGACTTTTAGACCTGAGGTCATTACTTGAAGACTACAGAAAGCTTTTGACACATGTACTGTATAAGGTGTGTTTTGAGTTTGAAACGAAGCGGGAATACAGCAAATTAGGGCAAATTTGTCTGAAATTCTCATTGGTTAATGGATGTCTATGTGTGTTGTGTCAAAGTTTTGGTTGCATGATTGATTTCCACTTTCACACTTTAGTTTTTCTCTACGTCCTTGCAATGCGTCATGCCAGTTTATTGCTTTCTCCATGGACGGGTCAGGTTCTCCGGCTGTGTGTAAGTTAAAACTTTGCTAGATTGTGGCGTAAATGGCAACTTCCAGTTTGTGCATCACTAAATATTTGAGTGTTGAACCATTAAGACATAACCAAGATTCAACTAGACAAGATTTTTAAAGACAAGATTTGAGGCTTTTTATTGGATCAGTATGGGTAAACCTCAAATTATGCACCTATACATTACTTTATGATGAGATGTATGAATATTCAAATAAAAATCTGCCTAAATTCAGCATGAAATAAAAAATCGCTATTTTTCCTAAATGTATATTTTTAAAGGGTGTTAGTTCACCCAAAAATGAAAATTCTGTCATTAATAACTCACCCTCATGTTGTTCCACACCCGTAAGATCTTTGTTTGTTTTTAGAACACAAATTAAGATATTTTTGATGAAATCCGATGGGTCAGTGATGCCCAGCTACTAAAGACATATTTAAAACAGTTCATGTGACTACAGTGGTTCAACCTTAATGTTATGAAGCGACGAGAATACTTTTTGTGTGGCAAAAAAACAAAATAACGACTTTATTCAACAATATCTAGTGATGGGCGATTTCAAAACACTGCTTCATGAAGCTTCGAAGCTTCACGAATCTTTTGTTTCGAATCAGTGGTTCGGAACGTGTATCAAACTGCCAAAGTCACGCCCCCCAGTGGTGAACCATTGAAATTTCGGAACACTTACGACGTAACGAAGCCTCGTTTACTGAAATCACGTGACTTTGGCAGTTTAAAACGCGCTCTGAACCACTGATTCGAAACAAAAGATTCATAAAGCTTCATGAAGCAGTATTTTGAAATCGCCCATCACTAGATGTTGAATAAAGTCGTTATTTTGTTTTTTTTTGGCGCACAAAAAGTATTCTCGTCACTTCATAACATTAAGGTTGAACCACTGTAGTCACATGAACTGTTTTAAATTTGTCTTTAGTAGCTTTCTGGGCGTTTGAAAGTGTTAATTATCTTGCTGGCAATGCAGGCCTCACTGAGCCATAGGATTTTATCAAAAATATCTTAATTTGTGTTCTGAAGATGAACGAAGGTCTTACGGGTGAAGAACGACATGGGGGTAAGTATTTAATGACAGAATCTTCATTTTTGGGTGAACTAACTCTTCAACGATTCATTCATGCATGTTTCATTTTTTAAATTTAGTCTTCTCCAACTATTTACTCTGCTTAAACTCCGCCTCTTCCTTACAATCAACTACAAGCTCGGATTCAGATCTGCTTCCATCCATTCGTCTACTGATGCATAGAACCAAGTTCCCTTTTTCTTCAATAATGTGTTTCACTTTCGTATGTCACAATGCAGAAGAAAAGATCTGTTGCTATTTCCGTTACATCCCAACTTTAAGAAAAAAATGGTGCAACCAAATTAAGAGCAGACTTAGTTAAAAACAAACTAGTAGTCACTACTTGATGAATGGTTCCCAGGTGTCACAGACCTCCTTGTGGTGTCCCATGTAGTGACAGTAACGCTGTGATTGACAGGTCGACGTTCTAGAACACATGCAGATATAGCGCTTGTAGAACCGGTGCTGCCATGACTATGTTCAGTAGACCTCTTGTCCGTATGAGTCTAACATTTATCTTCCGTGTGACTATTGTCATGTGTCCACCCTCTTCTCACTCTCACACAAGTGATTGATGGAGCTATAGCTGACTCTGTGTTTTAATTGGGTAACAAAAAGTGTTGGGGGTTTGCGGGAGCAGTGTGTGTGTCTGACTATAGGGAGGAGTGTAATGGCCTCCATTCTCCGCAGACATGGATACAGATGGGAAAGTGTGTGTGTGCTCTTGTGAGTGTCTCTCCCTGTTGTTTCTTTCTCTATCGATTTAAAAAAAAAAAAAAAAAAGCTTATCTTTTTTTTTTTTTTTTTTTTTTTTTTGCACGCAATTTTCCTCTTTTTCTTTTGGCAATCCTTCCCGGTTATTTCATCATCTCTGTCTCTGTCTCTGTTTAAGGTTCATCTTGCTGCAGTGTGAAAATGGTATTTGGGACACTGAGGACAGCTATGGTTATAAAACAATCAAAATTTGAGGAGTATGCCATATTGGGATAAATAATACACTAAACTTGGTTAAGGTATTAAAATTACATTATTTGGCATGAAAGGCAAACTCCAGCAAATAATTAAATATGGGTTTATTGTATTATGCAAAAAAAAAAAAAAAAAAAAAGCATAATAAAACAGAAGCTCACAAGAAATGCTGACTACAATGCAGCTATTAATATTTTGTTGGTTCTTCCTTGTTTTTGATTACAGCAGTCATTCTTCTGGGCATTGAGTCACTAAACTTTGTGCATGTGTCATGCTTAACTTCTTTCTAACCCTCCTTAAGTTTTTAAAGTTTTAAAGTTGAGCTTCATTGGAAGACCTGCATGACTTACCAAAATTCAGGTTTATAATTTCAAAGGTTTTCAAAAGCTCAAGTGAGATGAGTAAATGCTCATGGTTAGTCCAGAACAGTCAATAAATAGAAAAACAAAGAAACTTACTTATTTGAAAAAGTAACTCAGATATTCTGTTGTCAATTTAAAAGTAATGCATTGCCTTACTAGTTACTTGATTGTGACCATTCACATCCAGCACATGAGCAATAATGAGATTTAGCTATTTTAACAATATCCTCCATGGTTGCCGAGGACAGCTCCTTCCATCTGGTTATTTTCACTAAAACCCACAAAATATCTAATCTAATAATATCTATCTATCTATCTATCTAATAATATAGCTAATACATGACAAATGGTACAGCCGAAATGTGAAACACTTGCATTAGTTTTACACTCCAGACACAACTTCACAATATGCATACAAAATATTTATAAAATATTTAACAAAAAGTTTGACCACTTTTGTCAGACATCTCTTTTGGCCACTAAAATAAATATATATATATATATATATATATATATATATATATATATATATATAAGAAATTTACTAATTTATTCCTGTGATGCAAAGCTGAATTTTCAGCATCATTACTCCAGTCTTCAGTGTCACATGATCCTTCAAAAATCATTCTAATATGATGATTTGATGCTCAAGAAACATTTATTATTATTATTATTGATTTTGAAACAGTTGTGCTGATTAATATTTTTATGAAAACTCTGATACATTTTTTTCAGGCTTTAATGAATAGAAAGTAAAAAAAAAAAAAACAGTATTTATTGGAAAGAGAATTCTTATACATTTTAGAAATGTCTATACTGTCATTTTTGATCAATTAAATCCATCCTTTGATCAATTAAAGCCATCCCTCCAAAAGCTACATTATTAGATATTCTAAGCATAAAGTACATAATGCACAGCAAGCAAATATTGGGTAAAATAGTGAATTTTAATTAGAATTAACTATATGCATAATTCTTGGTACTAAATAAAATATACCAGACTTCTTCCACCTTGGATTATGTTTTTGCAATGCATTCTGGGATTGTCTTCTCTGCATAAGATAGCCTACATGTGATTATGCCTTAGTATTTGGCCAAGCTTTCATGTCTGGATTGCTGTCACTAATGCTGCCTTCACATGCTATCGGAAATTTGATAATTCTCACTTCTTAAGTCGTGATTACGAGCTCATCGCATTCAAGTTTTGAAATCAAAGGGCGTTCATGTGCAATTTTTACCTAGGAAACTCGTATTTATGATAATTCCGAGAGCACGTGAAGACAGCATAAGTAGCTCACTAAGTTTTGGAACACAGTTTATTTCTGCTTTTGGTTTTGTTCTGCAGTTGTTGTTTGCAGATATTGCATGTGTATTTCCCCATCTACAGGCCCAGAGTGAGAGACAGATGTTCAGAAGTAAGGATGAGACATCTGATCTGACGCCACTAGAAAAACTTTATCTTTTGGGATCTGCAGGTAGAACTCTGTCAGTGGAAACACACTGAAGTTTAATGCCATGTCTTGATGTGCAAATGTTGGTGTGAAATCATTAATGACAGGTTAAATCATTCATTTAGGCTGCGGATTCCTCAGAGTCTCTCAGCGCACTGCATGTGTATAATGACATTTCATTGGTTCTGAATTGCTTAACTTCAGGAAATTCTGAACAAAAGCACACACTCTCAGAGATGTCAGCTGGCACAAACTTCCCAAATGTTGTATTTTATTAGCAGTGTTGAGGGTAATGCATAATAATCATAATAATGAGTCATAATAAATGGCACTGACTTAGCTCATGAATATTACCTCATGCTGACATAGAGAGCTGCAGGAATGACATATTTTTGTAGGCCAAAACCCGTAAACGAGTTAGCATGGATCCATAGTCATCAAGTCAATGTTGTTGGGTTTTTTTTTTTTTAATGGGTTTTTGGTTAAATGCCTGAAATATAAGGATCATAAACTTTTGTTGGTCACAGAGCTTATTTTCTGCAATAATGCAAATGCAATGGGAAAAACCTATTGGGTTTTTGTTGTGTGAACCAGGGTGATGCTAAACCATATTTGCTTGGTTATATGGTTCTATATCACTGTTGTCTTGACACATTGGCCACTTTTGTCTGTTTGAAATAATATCAGGTTTCTGAAACTACTGTAAATAGTTTATTTCAGGAGTGCACATCCAACAGAAAGTGCATTTTAAAATCAGCCAGCTGAATGTGAGCAAAAATCGCAGGAGGTCGTTGCCCCTTCTGGTTCCAGCACCTCTAATGTGAATGAGTGAGTGAAGATGTCTTTGTTCCTCGAGTTTCTTTCCAATTAAACTGCTGTGATAGACGGCTTTGTGGTTACCTCTTTCCAAATTCATTTCTCAGACTACTAAAAACAATAGGCATGCCACTGTATCGTCTAATGCGTATTGCATACTTAACTGGAGAGAGCTAAAATCACCAGTTCCACATTATTTCTACAGCTCAGTTTATGAGATATTTGGTGTCAAATGATTGAAAGCTGCATGCTCTGCTTTATGTCCGAGGAAACACTTTATAATAAGGTTTTATTTAATAACATTATTTACAATAAGAGCTAAAAAATACACTACTGTTCAAAAATTTGGGTTCATTATATATATTTTTTAATATTTTTGAAAGAAGTCTCTAACGCTGACCAAGGCTGTATTTATTTGTAAAAACAGTTATTGTGAAATCTTATTAGTAAAATAACTAATTTTTTTTTTTTTAACATTCCAGGTATCAGTGTGTTATGAAAAAAACATGAATTAACAGTTATGAATATTATATTTACAAATTAAAGGCACGATATGTAATTTTTCGCCGCTAGATGTTGCTTATTCAAAAAAAAAAAAAAAAAAAAAAAAAAAGTCGTAGCCGTTGGAATGAATTAAAAATGTCCGCTCTGCACCGCGCCAGTGGACACGCACCGTGTGGCGCGTGTCTGGAGGAAAAGAGGACGCGCGGAGTGGAAAGGGCTTGAATGAAGCATGTTTGGCTTTAGATAAAACTGCTAGAGAGTATAGCGCTGAAATATCATTACCACAAACGATCCTGAGTGCTTGACATATTGTGACCGGAACACACTGAGGTCTGAAGTGGGACATTTAATTTGGGATATTCCCACATCCAACCTCGTCTGGAACGCAGAAGGCTTGTGCACACCGGGACGATTATCGCGCGCGACCTGATGGGATGGTTTTCGCGGGAAGTTGCGTACAAATGTCACTGGCCCGTGTGTGACTCGTCATATCTGCAAAATAGAGAATTGTTGCTCTGGCTCATTTGAGGCGTGTATGGTGTGGGAATGGCATAGGTTAGTTGTCATAATGAGTGAGAAAGGCTGACATGGAGCAGTTAAATCTCGAACCTCCGGGGAATCAACAGTTTTAAAATAACTCCGAAAAAAGGATAGTCTGTTGGCAAAAAGGGACTGCGACAGAGCTTGTAACAAAACCAGAATGAACATTGGCTTGCCTTTTTGGAGATGGAGGGTATTTGAAATATTGTATAAGCAAAACAGAGATGTTTTTGTTACTCAACAGGTGAGTAAGGAATTTTATTGAACAGTTAATTGTAAAGCATTATCTATTGTGAAGTGTCATTTCATTATAGTTGTTGTAGCGCTGTGCTTGAATTTATTTTGAAGGAAGTAACTTACCATGTCTATTACTGTATGTAGCTACAGTAAAGTCTTCAGCAACAATTTATACCATTTATTCATAGTTTTCACGTGATGTCACACCTTTACAGGAACGCCCACCTGGAGGGCAAAACAAGGCTTTCCTCCATTGCCCGCCAGTCATTTTCACCAGGTTTGTAGTAAGATCTAATGTAGCAAGACAGTGATATTAAAAGACCAAATTCAATATACACCTTATTGATTATGCATACTTTGTACAGACAAACAAATGAACACAGAATATTAATGCAACACGAGGTTTCTCGTTAAGCGTTTTTTCCATTGAATACCATTATAAGGAAAACACGTTGCGTTCATATTCTGGGCTCATCTGCTCGCCTGTATATAGTATGCATCATCAAAAAGGGTTAAACTGAATTTGATCCTTTAATATCACTGTTTTAGTATATTACAGCGCTTTAAGGGTGGGTTGCACTAAGGATTCTTTAGCTTGGCATCGGTTCACCCTCCGCCTATGTTGCTTGATCAGCCCTTTAATACTAACGGTCTTTCTGTGTAGTTAATCTGTGTTTAAAATTAAGTGGTGCAACACAACTCGATTTAAAATAAAACCCAGATCAACAAATCCTTGATTAGTGTTAAACTTTGCTTAATTTAATCCTTATTTGTGCAACCCACCCTAGTGTTTTTCATGTTAGCTTTTTAAAGGGGGTGATATAATGCCACTTTTACAAGATGTAAAATAAGTCTCTGATGTCCCCAGAGTGTGTATGTGAAGTTTTAGCTCAAAATACCCTACAGATCATTTTTTATAGCATGTTAAATTTGTCACTTTTTGAGGGTGAGCAAAAATGCTCTGTTTGTGTGTTCCTTTAAATGCAAATGAGCTGCTGCTCCTAAGCAGAGGGCGGGGTTTCAATAGCTCATGTTAGCACATAGTACTGCTAGCAGCGCCGATTACCTCACGCAGACTCACTTAAAATGTCAGAAACTGTTCAGCCTTTTATGTTCAAACCGAAGTCGGACAATGATGGAGAGACTCAGGAAGAAGTGACAACATGTAGAATGCAACAGGACGTTTCTGAATGGTTAGTGGATAAATTTATGTAGCTGATGTGGAGTTAACTATCTTAAAGTCATTGATTAGCATATTCTGTCATAATGATCTATAAATCGCTCGTGTGGGAACTGTTGTAAGATCCTACAGAACCAGAGAATATATGCTGCATGAAGATAGAACAGGTATAGTTTAGTTTAATTACGGTTATAACTTATGTTGCTTTTATGGCATGCTATTGCATTTGTGTTATGTACTGTATTGCAATAACATGGCCTCACCCCCTTTGTTGCGTGTTCTTGGGGGCAGGGTTTATGTACATTTTAGGGTTAGTGATGTCACCAACCCGGAAAGAAGCTCATTGTAGTCCCTACCAGCCATTTGTTGTAGTCCGTAAACAGAGAATTCTTTAAAAGAAAATATCTCCCTTTGCTTTGAACTTTGAGAGTCATAACTTTGCAGATGTTGTTTATGCTCTAACAGCAACATTACACACTAGCTAAAGTTAAAAAAAGTGAACTCATAATGAACCACCCCTTTAAACAATTGTCCTGCTGTTTTTAGTGATTGAAATCACTGCAGGTGCTGTATACGGATCACTTGCATCTTGTTCACATATTTTTGTTTTTAAGATGGAAAATTGACAGGATTGTGCTGCAGTTGCTGTTTTGCCTTCCAGGGCTCCGCGACAGTCACGTGACTGAAAAACTATGAATTAACTTTGTTAGTTCATGATACTTAATGTACTAACTAATGTTAAAGAATTGAACCTTATTGTAAAATGTTGCCATTTCCAACTTAACGTTTCCTTAAACTTAATGTAAAAATGTCAAGCATACACCATTTTCTCGTCTAAAAATGCTGCATTTTGGACCAGATTTGATGTCCATAACTGAAAGTCAGGCTAAATGAGACTACTAAAATGCAATAGCAGGGCTCAATGCTAAGGATTTTTTCTACTGGCCCGGTTGGGCCAGTGGTTACTTGCCCTGCCAAAAATTTCACTGGCCACACAACAAAAAATTAATAAAGTAAAATAAAATAAAATGGGCCTATAAAATAAGCCTAGTTATTGTTTTCGTTGTTTTTGATACATCATGTAACCTATAAGGTTATGACACCAAAAGCTACTAGATTAACTCACTTAAATTTTATATATTGTTAGACAAATAAACAATAGGCTAAGTAATAAAATAGGAACAAATAATCAAATAACGAGTGATAGCACAAATAAATACAACAGAATAAACATAAATTAAATAAACAGTGCTTTTCAGGGTTTTTTATGTAGGCTTAAACAGGAGATTTTCAGGTATAGAAATTGTAATCTAATGTATAAACTTTGTTAAAGTTAGACAGTCAAGAGCTGTTACAGATGCATAAATAATGTTTTGAAATGTTGAAAATAAGTACTGTTATTTGAAATTATTTATAAAATTAAAATATACTTTAAATATGAAATTAAACCCGCCAATAGGTGGCAGCAAGTCCCTGTTATTAATGAGCGAATCATTGAGATTCAACCGATTCATTCAAACGGCTGATTCATTCAGGAAGTGTTCCTCAGAGACCAAACAATTCTGTGTGGACTTTGTTTGGAACAATTTTCGTCGGCGAAATAGAGCGAAACAAGCAATTTGGTGTCTAAAATGTAAGTCACTTAATATAAACTGCTTGTTTATTACGTCGTATAAAATCAATATCACATTTGTAATCATGCTAAAACTTGGCGCTCTTCGTCTAATATTGGTTAACTATATTAAATTATATAAATATAAAAGACATACATGGGCATTTTTTACCCCTTATCTTGTATTCTGGGGGCATTCTAAATGCATTTTAATAGTCTAACGTAGATCACGCAGTGAAAGCGTACACTAAATATGCACGCGCACTAGTCTAACCTACTAGACTACATCACGTAGAGTATGCATGCACTCAGTGGGTGTGTTTTTGTTTGGTTTTTGTAAAGTGAGGGACATACTCGATAATGTCAGATCGTTAAATCAACAATTACGATATCATAGACGATATATAACGCACACTATATATATATATATATATATATATATATATAACTACAGCACAGTCAACTGTCCCGAGCGTCGTTCACACTGGCCCCGGGCCATCGGGTAGTCCTTATTGTCGAGCCCTGAATAGGTTCCTTTGCAGCATGTTGATAACATCACACTGTTGTATAAAACCTCAGTGCTTGTCTATATAGTTCTCTAGCAGTATACACTCTCTGTTACTCAGTGAATGCTGATTGATGTTTTTTTAAGTAGATATTTCCAGAAATAGCAGAAATAGATAGATCCCTGGGTGACCTTCCCCGGCATCATTAATCAGACTCAGTCCAGAGGAGTGTTTCACTCTGCCTTTTATTTTTTAAACAAGTTTATACAAAGAACACTTAACAATGTTTCTGTTATAAAGAGATGTTTAAAAAGCCATTAAATCAGTTGGACCATGTCCGTATGTTCCTTATAAACTGCAACTAGTGTCGTAGAAACAATTGGCATTTTCTTTGCTGTTGTGTAGGCATGATTACTGTTGCCATTATCATCATCATCATTGCTCTTGTTATCATTAACATCACATTTCCTCTACCATATGTTCAGTCATTTCATTGCTTAGTAAAAAATTTGTTTCATAATAATAATAATCATTATTTATTTATTGAATAAGGTAGATCTCATGCTGACCTAACAGAAAGCATTTACAGACATCTTTCTACCTGATGGTTACAACAATTGTTGCATTAAATCATGGGATTTGTAGTTTGTATTATTAGACAGTTTTAGTAGTCAGTGTTCTGTAAATCTTTTAAGGAATATACTAGCTCAAAACAAGTTTAAAGTCTGTCAGCAGTTCATTTGGATATAACTTCACAGACAAGGTTAGTAAGAAATATCAAACATTTTAACACACATAATCTTAAGGTTTAGCATTTATACTTTTGAAATGGTGATGTTTATGCTATAGACTTCCATTGTAAATGCATTAAATTGTTTTAGGTTGTAATTACAATATTTTCTAAGGTTATCGACAGAAGCTTACAGATGTTTTTGATGATAGCTTCAAGACCCAATGAAAATAGTTTTTGTTGTTTTTAACCCATGTCAGATAGCTTTTGAAACAACCTATAGGCTAATGTATTCCTAAAAGTTGCTAAAAATAGCTAGCACATATTGCACATTCACAACTTTCCATTTAAAAAAATGTCTAAGAGTTTCTTAGAAATATTGTTGAGTCATCCTGCACTGAACAGATTTTTGTCCAATCAGATCTGTAGAATGAGAATGCCCCGCCCCCTGATACCACCTGTAGCAAATCATGATTCATTCCTGTTAGCTATTTAAAAAAAAAAAAAAAAAAAAGGGGATGAGATTTTGTGCCCCACTCAAACTTTCTGTTTCAATAGAAAATGTCAACACAGGGCACCAAATGGTGCTAATCAAGCAAATTCACAGGGTCTTAAGCTTGTTTCGAACATAGGATATTCCTTAATAGTCAAGCCAAACCTTCCCAGACATCATAACAGTCCATAAATGTCTTCTAAAAACGTACAACTTACACACTTATACGACAATAAATTGTGGTTCAACTCAAATAGGTGCATTCCAGCTTCACATTTGAATTGCCAGTTTTTCATGTGCTTTCTACAGCTGTGTTTCTCTGACTGTCTCTCTCTTTCACCATCCTGTAAATTTTTATTTCTCTGAATTATTCAACATCTCCTCAAAGTGCAGCCAGACTTAAAGAGGAAAAAAAGCATGGCAGATATGGAAATGGGGCATTAGACAAGCAAAAGAGATGGAGTACATGGAAACGAGAGGAGAGGATGACAGATCTCCTCTCTCCACCCACAGTTCTTCATCATCATGTACTGTATTATCCTCCATTTCTCTCTCTCCCCAGCCTCAGGAGACCCATATTAACTTAGATATCACCGACAGCTGAGACTTACGCCTCCTACTGTTCCGATGAGAGACGGAGGAACAAACACAAACGAGACAGTGACAGAGAGAGAAGGAAGGAGAGGGAGACTACTGTAATATGAGGTCTACACTGCAAGTGAGTGATGCGACAAAACTAGATTATAATCAATGAAACTGTCCAAGTGTGAGATGGTGCAGTAGTTGAAGTTTGATGATCAGTTTCTGGCTGCTCGGGTTCCTGTAGGCAAGGGTATAAGGTACTTGAAAATGTTGTGTGCTTCGTCACTAAAGTGTTGTTCTGGAAATTCTTTTCTGTTCTTTTATTAAGAATATATAATTTATTTAACTAAAAAAGGCATATCAAGGTCCCGGAATCCAGAGAAACAAGCAGTAAAATCAATGTAAAATGTACTGTAATTGGTCAAACTATGGTCATTCATCCTTGTTAAAAAACATCTCATCAATCACCACAACGTATTGTAACCATTGTTGAAGATGAAATTGACTCAAACATGTTCGATCTGCACAATGCACAGTTTACGTTTCAGAATAATGATTTCAGTTTAGCACTAAACGCATTTTAGTGTCCTAGAGTCATATATTCGGGACACTGAAGACAACTATGATTAAATAGGTTGCTTTGCATCAAAGTTACTTTACTAAAGAAAGTCTGAAATGTCAAAATGAAGCTATGTACAATTACACTACAGTTCAAGGGTTTGATGTCGAATTTTAATTAATTTTGAAAGAAGTCTCTTATGCTCACCATGATCAAAAATCGTGATATTGATCGACACAGTACCCATACAAAAGTATATTTTCTCAGTATTTCTTACACCCCTGTCTACAGGTCCTGTGTGTACATTTATGTCATTTTGAAGATGGATGGTGACTGGACGTTCACACTGACGGTGATTTGCCATTTTTATTGAGGGATGACAATTAACTGGGTGACACAAACGACAACAACCCTAAAGTTAAGGTAGGTTCAATTTTATGCAAATAAACTACCATGTAATATAGTGACTACCATTAAGAATGCAGACAGTGTAGACTCTGTGACTCCCAACAATTTAATCGAATTTAATGTGAACGTCCATTGAGCCTTGAGGAGTTAGAAGAGGAAGCTAGGATGAGTGGAAAAGAGAGAGTGAATGCTGATGACATAGAGCTAAAGGAAGGGAAAGAGTATACTGTTTTGTTTATCTCAGCAAGGGAACCTGTGTCCTAACCAGACATGACTATTATAGCATTGTGTTGGGTAGCCCCGCCAACAGTGAGATCTTATTGGTCCAAAATCCTGCTTGCTAGAGCACAACAGGTAGTAAAATCCCCTTTGATCCCATAAAGCGCTGCTAATGGCATAATTAAAGTTTTATGTTTGAATATTTTCAAGCATAATACTCAATACTATTTCTGATAATCAATGACTTTGATAATGAATCATTTTACATTGTACCATTATTGCTGATTTTGTTACATCATTTGCAGTGCTTCTTGGTTTGAGAACTTCATCACTTCAAAAAAATGCCAAGTATAGTCTTATGCTTTTGTTTCTTTTTCCCATTTTTAAATTCAAAATACTTTTTGCCTAAATATTGATTTAATGATTTATCTCAGAGCCATTTGCTTGGTTCAATGAAATATCATTTGGAAATAATACTTCCAGAAACCAGGCTGTCACTGTTGCAGTGTTTGCATGGCATTTTGGACAAATAAATTACTTGGAAACGCGTTGTGTCACACCCTTAGGACATGATGTAACATCAGCTGGCTGCACCTAGAAAAGCATTTAAAAAGTTTACACGCACAAAACACTGTGTTTACAATGTCAAATCCTCAGCTCTAGAGTGTGTGTGTATTTGTGAAAGGCTGTAAACTAATGCTGCATTATATTCACATCATATACATACATTTTTACACATTATTTTTATATATTAAACTTTTTGCTCTTTTAAACCTGATGTATGAATAAACGGGCGTATATAATCAGTAAACATGTAAAACACAAATGTGACAGGAGATATTTCTCAATGCTAGTGTTGCGGTAAAAAAACCTGGCCTTGTTCAAGCCTAATTAGTCTTCCTGTCGTTCTTTTTATCGATGATGTAACCAGTGACTTTTAATTAGGATCAACCTGCAGTGCTGTAGCTGGCTTTGGATTTCCTTTAATGCTGGTAAGTTCAATCTTAGAGCAGTTGTCTTTTTCCACGCCTGTAATAAGCTCTCATATACCCTTAACGCGTTTTTGCATATCTTTTCTGGGTTCAAACAAGAACATTCCTGTTTTCTTAAGAAGGGAACATTTTTTGCTTCGCGATGGATGGTATTACACAACCTATGAGTATGTTACAGCTAGAAACTTTCTCAACTTTTGATCACAAAACAGAATTCACCAAAGTAAACTCTGTCCACTCAACACAAGCAGTTGCACTCCTCATTGCATTGGGAAAAACTAACCCTTTCCATGTTCAACACGGGCAACTCCTCTTAAGAGCACACACCTCTTTAAAAGCCCTTAGTAGAATTCATCCTAATTATACATCGACAAAAGGTACAGCTTAGAATAGTGCATAAGATTAGACTGGTCAAACATACCACCAAACGAATGGAGCCATCAAACAAATGGGAACAATGTGATTCTCTAATATACATATTACATGTCTCTGGACTGGCAACTAAGATGTCATTCAAGCATTGGTTATAATACATCTTTTAAAAATGATTAAATAAAGCATATGCTTTATACATATAGCGCAAGCTTAAAATATGGCAAGACATCTTTTAAGTTAGTAAGGAAAGTGAGAAGGGTGTTAAAATTCGGAAGCACTTCATCTCCATCAAATGGTTGTCAACTGCGGCAGACTCGACTCTGATTCCATTTACGCTTACGGTACAAAAAAAACAACATTGCAAATAGTACATAAACAGTAAAAAGTACATCATATATTGCTAAAGATAAAATGCTACCCGGTGGCATTCACATCACAGGTAGAACACTTGTATGTTAAGAAGAAATCAGAAACAACAGTCATTCAGCTTATTTGGGTGGTTTAAAATAACCACTGGAAACGAGTCTTCACACCGAAGGAATTCGGAAGAAGATATTTACAGCTTGTGTTTCTTTGTAACAGATGTGAATGCACTCAACAACACTTGATTTCACTTTTTAGTCCTTAACCTGCAGAATTAAAGAGGTAACCTGACCAATCCAGTGCTTTGATTTGTACTTGATTTGTACAAAGTTTATTCCAGGAAGTTATTCCTCATTTGATTCAGGTTTTAAGCTGATCTTTGTCACTGTGGTTTTATTGACAGATAAATCTACTCTGTTCTTCTCGAGCATTCCTCAAAGACAGACTTTATGACCTCCTGGCCGACAAAGTGGCTCCGTTCCAGGCAGAGGGTTGTGTAGCTGGCTCACCTTGGCATCGCTTGACATCTCTGTGCCAGTCGTGTCTGTCCTCCAGGGTTTGCCCCTGAAACCCAATGACACTCTGGAGTCATTGCCACCGAGACAAAATGAAGCACTGCTGTAGCTCAGGATAGTTTGACTCAACGCTGACCCATGAGAGCATGTTGATACATCCTCGCATCAATTCAACGGTTGAAAATAGCCATCCAGGAACATGCTGTAACTGTATTTGCTGTCATATTTTTGGAGCTGCTGTCCCTGGAGTTGGTCCAGAAGTTGAAATTAACTCCAAAATGAATCTGGTGAGAATAGAGAGAGAGAACTTCCTTTTTTGTCCCTTTTTATAGTTCATTACAAGCTCAATTGCTGTAAAGTGTACTGCAATGAGTATAATGGAATCTAGTGTTCTCGTTCCGAGTTCAATAATCCATCTCTGCCTCTTGCCGTTTTATTTGCAAGCAGCCCAAAGGAGCAGTTTCGTTGAACTCTGAACATTTCACACTCTTGAATAAGTCCCTAGGTGGCTTGTACATTAGTTGTCATTGGCCCGTAAAATCTCACAAGGCTGTTCAAACAAAGTGTGCTATTTTTTTAGACACATCTGTTTGCTCAGTACACAGATGCTTTATTGTCATGTAAAGAAGCAAGAGGTCGCCATCAGACATTTCTGCAGGTCTCCTTTAAATTGGTGCATAATTAAATTTTGTTTTGTCGCCTTGCATTTGTCTTCGAGCAAGAACGCTAAATCTCCATTCAGATCCTTTGTGGATGAAAAAGACAAAACAGACAAGAAAAGAACAAGTCTACAGAAAGCGTTGGAGAACATATTTTTGGATCTGCTGTATTAGAAGCAGGCCGTCATCAATTACAGCGCCCCCTGCTGTTCTGTGGCAGTGTGGCAGCCAAACGCCTGGCTGGGAACAGCTTGGAAGAGCAGAGAGTGAGTGAGTTTGACAGCTGTGTCCATCAGTCATTTGGCCCCAGGCGAGAGAGGACGGATAGGCCTAGCATTGCTACCATTTTCCCTGGTCTCTTGAGCAATTCCAGAGACACCTAAACTCTTCACTCTGAAACCGATGCCCAGCACCATATTTAATAGTTTTCCACGCCGTGTGCATTAGGATGCTACAAGGTGTAGGTATTGCCGCTACATGCTAGATTTGGCCACCAAACGATCGGTAAAATAGGTTCTTGCTTTCACCAGAAGCGTAATTATTTACATTTGGAAGTATTCAGAGGAAGCAGGCTGTTTGACAGATATTGCAAAGAATACACATTGGTCATTTTAGGAAAGTTGTTTTGGCAGTGCTACATATGACATTGCCGGACTTGTTCACCTAGATGTGTGCTCCTCCGTCACTATGGCACCTTATCTCTGCGGGCAACTTTTGTCCCCTGAAAAGTCTCTCTTGAGGTCTGTCGGTAATAGAGACTTGCTCATTGACCTTGTCTTTACCTCTCGAACAAGAGTTTGAAATAGAAGCAGCCAGAATAGCTATGACTTGAAGTGATGTTGGTGTTCCGCTCCCTAGACAAGACTGCATCCTTTGATGAAGGTGTTGAGGTAAAGAGTCCTAGGGACATTGGACTTTGCCGATTTCACCTAGACCCTTATCCATTGACTGAAATAACAAACCCTTGGACATCATAAACTCTCTCCCTCTCTTCTTCTCTCTCACAGGACACCTTGGTTTCTTCAATGTCCTCTTCCTTATGCTTCCTCGCTGTTCTTTGTCCTTAGTGGTCTAGAATTGTCTGAATAATAACTCACTGTGTGGCAGCTCTTGGCTGATAGAAGTTGACAGCACAATGGCCTTGTCTGAAAGGGTGTGAAGCTCCTGAGGTGCAGGGCTCCTGCCTTTTGCTATCGTACACATGGGTCAGGGCCACAAGAGACATCTGAAGGCCAGCAGTACAAGGCCAGAATTTTAGAGGGAAGTTGGATCACCAGGGATTCAAGGCCCATCGAGAATCAGAATCAAGACCATGCAACCCCTCCTCTCCGGTTCTCTATATTATAGTACAATGAATATAAATCTAGTCCAAAACATGTACAAGGAGGGAATATACTATAAATATAACTGAAACACATGTGCAGAAGCTTTCACATCCATCCAGTTGCAGTGTCTAATCAAAATCATGCTTTCTTGTGTTTGTGTCCTTTCTAGACTTTCCCCTCAGACTGTCACTTCCGTTTTGCTGTTCGTGGGCAGTCCCTTGTGTTTCGGGTGAAGGTGTGGAGACTGTCCGTACCCCAGAGGCTGGGTGAACAACTCTGGAAGAGTCTCAATGCTAAACTGCCGCTTGTTGGTGAAGGCCTGGCGCCGACAGTTAGGTTGGGACAGTGGTGGCTGTGACTGTGCCATAAGAGGGACCTGATGTTGGACATGACTCTTGTTGGGGTCCCAGACTTTGAAGGCCGAGGTCGAGGTGAGTGGGTGTGTATTGGTCTTGGAGATCTTGGGCTTGGGAACTTGGGCCGATGTAATGGTGATGGCCAAAGGAGTATGTATGTCTGGAGGCGGAAGGAAGGGTTTATCTTTTAGGTGGAAAGCAATGGGCTGGAAGGTTGCAGGCGAGGATTGGCGGTGTGTGTAATCCATCATAGGGTAGCTCTTGGGGTAGTAATCCCTTGCTGTAGTGTCTGCAGGGAAAAAGGGCAGGGAGAAGAGTTAGAGAGATAGAGGCTAAAATACAACATAGCATTGTGACAAATATGCTATAGATTTGTTTAATAGTGTTGCTTCTATACTCACGTACCCTACAGTATATAGTGTACAAACCTAATGTATTTGTCACAGACTATAGTTGCTATATTTAGTGTTCAGAGGATCTAATGAGTAAAACACCTGGAGCAGAAGGTCATCAAGTGTGACATGAGGATGCCCTCAGCACTTTAGCATAACGCAACACACATGCAGGCACGCACATGCATTCATTTGAGGGAGCTATGGCTGTACACATCATGGTCATGATGAAAAATGAATATATGTGTCCTGAGGCCAGACACTGTTTGAAAGAATCAATACAAGAAATTTAAAGTGAAGAGGTGCTGATGCACATAGCTGAAAGTAGAGAGTGGAACAGTTTGCAGTTTGGTCTGGTTTTGATTGTATGGTAAAAATGTGTTATATTGACATTTTGAGCCACAAAGACAATCTATGATGCAGGTTTTTTAAAAACGTTTGTACTGCAACATTACCAAACTGCAACCAAAAAGCAACATTGTGGAATGTTTTGTACTTGCTGGGAGGAACCATCCATGGCTTTACCTGGTGTTTACTATAGTCTCACTACAAAAACTGCACGTGAGCTATAATTATTATTCACTGTTGTGTGTAATATTTTATTTAGTGATATTTACAGTGGCTTGGTAAAAGTTAGCTGCTTATGAAATGGAAACAAGTTAGGGTTAGGAACAGTATAGTAATGGCTGGTTATTTTATTCTTTTTCAGGTTGAAGTGGGTTAGCATGTTAGCAACAGTTGACAGCAGAGAGTTAGCCTTTTAGCCTGTCTCGTCAAATTAGCCTATCTCCGTTGAGCACTGCAAGCTATAGACAGGGCCTCTCGCTTCACTGCCCTCAGACATAAACAACCTTGCTTTACGGTTTTGTCATTTTTCTCTCCTTTTTCTCATTTTCCATCCTGACTTCCTATACTGTCCCTTCTCGTTATCGATTAAGTCACAGCTAATGCATGAGGCAAATAGCTGCCAGCAAGGCACACAAGCATAGCTTAATTTCAATGCATGTGTATGTGTGCTCTGAAACATATATCCTGGCCCGATGGTAATCATTGTTTCTGCCAAAATACTGTAGTCAGTAAAACTGGTAACTTGGCATTAGCCACTACTGTTATGATTAGTTTTGACCGCATCAGTATGGACGAGCTCACTGTTTGTAGTTGTGCACGAGCGAATGTCGGTTACTATTACAATCAGCTTAGAAGGTCAGAATGAAACCTGAAGGGGTTTTAGAGACAATGCCGCATGCTGTGGGCCAAAGCCATGTCTCAGCACTGCACATCTTAAGTGATTGAAAGTGATTGAAGAAGTGACAAAATCTGTGTTTAGAAATATGACAGAGTTTACCTAAATGAGGATGTTAATTTTTTCCTGTGGATAGTAAATCAAACAGTAATTTGCTAATGCGGTTAGACATGCAGATTAGCTCATATTATTTCCTGCACATCCATTAGCACATTTGTGTGCTTTTAAATTGAGGAGTGTTTTGATTTGAATTTGAAGGAGAAGAGAGGAGCTAAAGAATCACAATTCAGTCGACTTCCAGTGAAGGACCAATGAATAGGTAATGTGGGCAGTGTACGTTGAGTAGGCATGAATTATTTAGGAAGTGTGTTTAAAGAGAAGGACACTAAGATATATTACACTGATAATGAGCAAAAGAAGAACATATTTAACATGCATACGCACACACACTTATGCCATATACACACAACTAGCTTGAAAAAGAGTACTGCACAGCTACACAACTACACACACGCTTATGCATATTCCTTAATTTTTGGGACACCATGAGGAAAACACCTTTATAGTAGAGCACGATTCTGGATAAACTGAAATTTGTTTGTTTTTGTTTGTTTGTTTTTTTGTTTAAAATATAGGTCACCATTCTCCCATGATTCTATACAGACAATTAAACAAAATAACATGTACAGTAATTTACTACAGGTTCAGACAAAATGTTAATTGATGCAGTCTATTTAAAAAAAACTTAATTATTCTAAAATTATAAAAAATCGGCTTGAATGAATGATTCAATGGCTCACTCATAAAGACTTCACTTGTTTCATAAATGGATGCATCAGTGTTTTTGAAATCTCTTGAATGAATGATTCAATGACAAATACATTTTTAACAGGTACTTGTCACCACCTACTGGTGTAACGATGTAATCAATTCGATACAATCGTTATTTGAAGCTTCAGTTTATTTCCAAAAGGTGATTTACTCTATTTTGATCGCTACCATGGACATCGGTGTTTATATACGAACTATAAATATTTATCCCAGTACTTCTGTGAACGGAAATTATGATACTTCGTGGTTGAAAAGAATATTTGTGAAACTGATTTATAACTACATGACAACTGCTCTCTGGGTCAGATTTGAATGTTCCGGTGTGATCGTTCTTGTCAAAGGTTCAATAAACATTAATGCCAAATCATTGTCATTTAGGAATAAGATCGCGTGGGTGTTTGAATCGAGATTACAATCTTTTAACAATTAATTGTGCAGCTTTACTTTATAGACATACTAAATAATGTTGTAATAAAATGTAAAAATTCAAAAAGGTTTATGGGAGAGTTTGGTTTAAGATCTTGAACAGATCATTAGCTCAGTATAAATGCAATCGTAGTCAATGGAAAGTCCGCACCATGATAGAAATCGCTGTGTGTGTGTTTGGTCCTCAGAAACATTCAGGCTGCAACAGGAGAGAAAGTGACATAACTGCCTGATGATGTCAGACACAGGAAGTGCTCAGAGAGTAAGCATATGTATCAAACTAATGAACAGACGGTAAATGTACCGACAGCCTCTATGTCCATTTCTTCTCTCTTTTTTTTTCTTACTGTCTCTTCCCCTCTTTACCAGATAGACAGTTTCTCATCTCTCTTGAATCTCTTTCTCTGCCTCTATCTTTGTTTCCTTCTTCACAACTCTCTCTATATCTGTCCATCACTTTCTAATCGTTATTCTTTAATTAAGATGATGCTGGGAAGCTTTCTTAGGCACCTGCCACAAGTTGGCTCCAACCCTATTCATTACACCCCCTCCCCATGCGCATGTTCCCCCTCCTTTTTTCCCGTCATCCTTTCATCTTTCCCTCCACTTGCCCTGCTGAACTCTCCCCATCCGATATCTTTGCCAGCGCAGTCAGGGCTGATCCACCGCAAGCTTTCCAAATGCAATAATCCAACAGTAGACACCGTGCCAGGGATTGCATGCGCATGTGTGCAGACGAACTGTATAACTACACAACGTTTGAAAGGGGAAAAATAAATCCCTCTCCATCTTTGTGTTTTATCCTCTCCTATCTCTTTGATGTTCCTGTTTCACATATTTAGCCTGCAATATGTTTTGCATTAGTAAGATCCCACAATAGCTATACAGAAATAAAATCAAATGGGTGAATCTTGTCTTATTTTCTTTCTTGCATAAAAGAACATTCAGAACTTGGTGAGAAGAAAGCATATATTTATTTTGCATTTCAGTCTTTAAATTTTATAGGAAGCCAATGCAGTGGTGTTATATGTTCTCTTTTTTTTTTTGGTTCTAGTTAACAACCGAGCTGCAGAGTTTTGGATAAGCTGGAGTCTGTTCATTGATTTTTGTGGGAGACCAGTAAAAAGTCTATTACAATAATTGAGTCTACTTGAGATAAGAGCATGAATGAATTTTTCTGCATCTTTCTGGTTTAAAAAAGGATGAATTTTAGCTATGTTTCTTAAGTGAAAGAGAAACATAGCTAAACTTGACTAAACTTGACTTTAAACTGTGATTGAAGAAAATGTTTTAAACTTGGAAAAATCACATACTCTGCTTTTAAATAACAAGCTTTGGTTTGTGTGGTTCAGGTACAGTATTCCCTACATTGGAATACCACAAGGATTGTAATACTAGAAATGTTTGATCTTGTGGGAACATTTTTTGGTCCCCATGAGGAAAACAGCTCATAAATCATACTAAATTGTTTTTTGAAAATGTAAAAATGCAGAGAGTTTTGTGTGTTTAGGGTTAGGGGATAGAATATATAGTTTGTACAGTATAAAAATCATTGTCTATGGAAAGTCCCCATTAAACGTGTGTGTGTGTGTGTGTTTGGCCTGTGCACTGCTGTCGTCACCCTTGTCATGCCATTGCTGGTCATGTGTGCCAGCCTGCTGTGCCAAGTGTCTTGCATTCTGACACAAGCGCATTGACATCCAGTGAGTGTGTGCTTGTGTGTATGTGTCACATATGTAGTTTGAAACGCATTGAATTGTAAATGTGTCCTTATCAACACAGTCCTAGCAGCAGGTGCTTTAAGAAACAGCTTCCCCAGCCTGTGTTGTTAATGAATATACTATAATTGTTGTGAGCTGAAAAGGCCACAATTTGACTTTCAGAAGGGCCAAATTAGCTGAGATGTTGAGCAGATCACAAGGGGAATATGTTCATTCTTACATGTACGTTAAGACAGAAAATTTTGCAGTAGAATTCTATGTATACAGTATGTCTTTGGTTCTCAACATAGTACCTTTAGTGATATGTACCCTTAAGGTACTACTATGAAGCTTTTTTTAGGGCAAATAAGATACAAACTAGTCCCTCTAAGGGTACTGGCACAGTAGTCTCGCGTAGCCAGACCTTCAGACTGACAGCAGAAGGTCTGGACTCTATCGCAGCTTTCATTGGCCAAGGACTGCCCAAGAGGCAGTTTGACTGACATGTAACGCAACTAATCACAGTTCGCTTTGTTCCGCATCATGTTTAGGGGCGGGAAAATGTAAAGTTGATGCCTCTACAATAACAGACCAGCGTGCATCTAATAAATTATTAATTTGTGCAAGTTTACTGCAACAATGAAGCCACGAACTTCACATACTTTTAAATCCAGCGTTTAGTTGATCCTGATAAACGCTCATTGTCACAGTTGTAAACACGAAGGCGTTCTTCTTCCACGAGGGGGTTTGGCGTCAAGGCATTTGTTTCCAGACGGACCGTTAAAGAACGCGACACACACGTCTCCCTGGACATCCTGTAGAATTCAACCAACCAGATGACGACTTCGAAAATCCTGAAGTGTTTCTAGTTAAGTGTGCCATATGAATCAGACGTTCAGCCAACGGCCCGTGCGTGATGTCTGAGGCTGAGACTACTGGCACATTGACAAGCTGGCAAGCAATTGTTGCATCCATATAATCATGCATAGTTAGGATAGCAAATTAAATACACTTATAAACTTCATTTCAGAATTTTTCATTTTTAAAATTACGTCTTTTGTGTTCCACAGAAGCTAGAAGGATGTGGAAGGACATGAGGGTGAGCAAATGATGACAGAATTTCTATTTTTGAGTGTACAATTCTTTTATCTTGTTAAACGGCTTTAAAGTATATATATATTGTAGCTATAGTTTCAAAGCAGCTTTGTTGGTTGAGTGCTTTAAGGCTTGTGTGTTCACAGGTTTGCTTTATATAACTTTCAAAAGTTTGGGGTCAGAAAGATTTTTTTTTTAAAGAAATTAATTATTTTATTCAGCAAGGATGCATTAAATTGCTCAAAACAGTGACAATAAAGACGTTTATATTGTTACAAAAATTTCTATTTCAAATAAATATTTAGTTCAGTCATGAAACTCTAGAGTACACAGACTGACAGGTCCTTTAGGCCCTGGTATTAGGATGCGTTTGGTCGATCGATCTTGTCCACTTTCAACTACTTCTGTCCTGATTTCTTCGCGGGGAGGGTCTATGGGTGGGTAAATGTATGGGCTTTCAGATCTTTCGATCTAATGGACAAAAGAAGCTCTCACAATTTACATGAACTCGAAAGGAGACAACAGAAAAAGACACGGAGAGCAGCAGCTTTCGCTTCTGCTCTGATAGCCACAAGAAATTAGAACAAAGTTTAAATCTGGCTAGCGCACTTCCCATAATGTTTACGCATTAGCTCAGTTGGCAGAGAGTCTTTTGGGGCTGTTCGAATGCATTCGACCACATGAGCGTCTACACTACGAAAGCAATCCGGTCAAATGTGTTTTCGACTGGAAGTAGTCGAAAGTGGACAAGCTCAATACATTTTAGACCCCACCTGTATTAAGCGTCGTCCATTTGTGATCCAATCTTAGCGCGCTGCAGGACTAGCCTATCAGAGTTCCTCTGAAACCCTCCACCTCCCCCAGCTCCACCTGCCTAGATCTGCTACAGGAGTTATGCGTGTCTATTTATGCAGCAGCAGCATATCGTACATGCTCACAGCAGCATGTCTGTGTATCTATTAGCAGCAATAATCAGCAGCAGCAGTGTAGCAGATCTAGTCCGCCAAGACCAAATACATCAACAATGCCATATTCAATAACATGCTAAAACTATTCCAAGAGTTGTCATGATTGTCATGATTTTAAACTTACTATTTGAAAAGGTAAAACTAAATGTATACTTAAAAAAAAAAAAAAAATGTATCATGGATTAAAATTTATTTTGTAAAAAATTTTAAAACTAATACTTATAAGAAATGTTTCTTGAGCATCAAATCAGCATATTAGATTGATTTCTGAAGGATCATGTGACACTGAAGACTGGAGTAATGATGCTGAAAATTCAGCTTTGATCACAGGAATAAATTACATTTTAAATTATATTCAAATAGAATTTTAAACTGTCATAATATTTCACAATATTGCCAATTTAACTGTATTGTTGATCAAATAAATGCAGCGTAGGTGAGTATTGGAGACTTGTTTCAAAAACACAGTTGAACAGTGTATGAATGCATGGGGGGGGGGGGGTGTTAATATTAATTAAATCTATATTTTTAATATTAATTGTTTTGTGAATTTGCCCCTTCTGTGATTGATAAGGTCACACTACTAAGTGTGTGTTTGTGTCTGTGTCCATTAGCATATCCGTATATGTACTCTACTCACTCCCGAGATCATCCGCGAGACATTAATAGCGCTGTTATATTAATAACATGTCAGAGGGGTTTTTCAGCTTGATCTGAGAGGTGATATTTGCTTATGTGATTATCGTCCTAATATATGCGAGGTTGTGTGTTTTCCCTGCAGTCAATGACACTGAGAATCATTTGCAATGGTAATCAGTGGTTGTGGGTAAAGTGACCTTGATGAACATGCGTGGCATTTATGGTGTACATTACAAGATGTGACAGCTGTTTGTGTGGATATTGTGTGTGAGTGTGTGTGTGTGTGTGTGTCTTACCCATAGTCTTGAGAGAGGAGTATTTGTTGTAGCCCAGGTTGTTGTGTGGCTGGGATAGAGCCATTGCAGGACTCAAAGGAGGAAGCGTGACGTTATTCAGGTGGTTATGCTCTGAAGGAAGAGAGAAAGCGCGAAGGAGCATGGAGAAGGAGGAAAGGGAGTGAAGAGGAGAGAAGGGGACACAAGGAGGAGGGGTGCGTTAGTAAATGGGAAGTCAGCACATTTATACTGTAGACAGACGAGTGCATGTGATTAGGAGGAACTCTGCCATTAATTTAAGTGAGTAAAGGAGAACGTAGGACATGCATAGCCAGAGGAAGATCTTATAGCTCAGAGGTTCCTGTAGAGCACAGCGCTAGCAACGCCGATAGTCATGGGTTCAGTTCTCAGGGAACATGTGTACTAATGCTATGGATGTACTTCAGTTCACTTTAAATAAAGTGTCTGTTGTATAAATGTAAATGTAGGCTGCTCTTGCATAAGGCAGTCTTAATGTTTTATGTAAGTGTACTGCAAAAATTGATGACTTAAGTTCTTTAGTCTTTTTTGACTTTTTACAGTTAAAATATCTAAAAATCCTTAAAACAAGATCAGTTTAATTGAGAAGCAGCAATGCATAAGATATTACAACAAGTTTTCAGAGAATATACAGTCTCTTTTACCCTATAAAGCTTACTGTATCATATTTGATATGCAAATTTCCAAGGCCTCTAAATTACCAACATAATCAAAGCTTTGCTGAATGAGTTTATAGAATTTATTATAATTTCATAAAGCTATCGGAATGTCTGCCATATAAATATCAGCAACTGCACAAAATTGCATACTTTTGCTCAGTTTGAGCCTCTGAATAATACTGAGGTGTTTTTTCCCTCATCAAACTCTCCTATATCATGCTATATGAGCCATAAAAGCCTGATGTATCAAATATGATACTCAACAAAAACACATGCAATTTTTTAGATTGTCTAAATTCAATAAAATGTTCCATTTTAAAAAAAAAAATTCATATGTCAGGCTTTACAGGGTTAGTGAAAGTGTATTTTGGTTTAATGCACTGTTTTAAGTATAAACAAGTTAAAAAAAAAAAATAAGTGAAAAACATCTACCAGTACAATAAGACAAAATACACGCATATATCTTATGCAATGTCAGTTCTCAAATAAACAAACCTTGTTTAAAGGTTTTTCTAGATATTTTAAACTGCAGGGGGAAAAAAATTAGTCTTGTGCATTAACATTGTCTCTGATGTTTCTGTTAAGCTTCCTTTGGAGAAATAAAATACACAATTGTTGACATAATACAAGTGTAGAACTGTAAAATAAATGTGGACAGCAAAGCTCAGATCAGTTATTCTTAAAGGAATTCGATGAGAAATGTATGTGAGTTCATATAAAGGACAACAGTGAACATCCACCCACTTTTTTTTTTAGCAGTTTTGGTTCTGGATGTTTTTCCCCAATTTATTTTCTTCAAAGGCATTTCAAAAAGACTTTTGCTCCTATTATGCTATTATGCCCCTTTTTACAAGATGTAATGTAAGTCTCAAGTGTCCACAGAATCTGTCTGTGAAGTTTCAGCTCAAAATACCCCACAGATCGTCTCAGGTTATGACTATAACCATAGTTATACGAGACACTGCGTCCCGAAGGGGGCGCTATGGGAACGCCCCCCTTCGGGACGCAGTGCGAGTTCCCTCGAAAGGGAACGTCTCAGGTTATGACTATAACCATAGTTCCCTGAGAGAGGGAACGAGACAATGCGTCTTTGTGTCTTTAAATGCAAACGAGCTGCTTAGAGTTGTCAAAAGTGCAGACTTCGGTACTACGTCGGTACTGAAATTTAAAAAATGTGACGCTTTGAGTGATTTGTAAACACCTCTGATTGGCCATTGTGTTGACGCACTCATCAGATATGTCTGTGATTGGCTACAATGATTAACGCTTCAAAAACATTGTAAATAGTCATCAGTCATGCTCTTCACCGAGCGCTTACACAGATACACGTGGGAGGGTTTGAAAGCAGGCGTCTATCGTGTACCAGTCCGCTGATAGTTGCCTGCTTTCAAACGCTCCCACTCCCGCTTTCAAAACGCTTTCAAATTCAAACACTTCTGTGTGCTTTCAAACGCTCCCGTGTGTTGATCATTGTAGCCAATCACAGACATATCCGAAGAGCGCATGAACACAATGGCCAATCAGAGATGTTTACGAATCCGCTCAACAGTGCTCAAAGCGTCTCATTTTTAAAATTTCAGTATCAATTGGTACTGAAATCGGTACTTTTGACAACTCTAGAGCTGCTGCTCCCCGCCCCCTATCCAGAATAGCGCTTCCTTCATTCCCAGCTCCTGCATCCATCATATACTCTGTTAAATGCTAACAAGACATCTCCTTAGTTTTGATTATCATCTATATTGTGATCATGCTCATGGACAGTGCAGTTCTTCTTCATCATGAAAGTTTATTATCTGCATGTGTTTTAAAGCTATATCAGTTTAAACTTCTAATTTATCGTTTTCTGAGCGCACACATCTGAAGCACACGTCACGTGAGTATTAAACTAATTTCTCTTTCACGTTTTATTGTGCTTAAACTGTCAAATACAAGGATGTCAAAAAACATACAAAGTTCACATAAACACAGTTGGTTATGTTTGTAAACGTAAACAGCAGGGACAGAATTTGCACAAAGTGACGTCACTTTGTACAGGCCCCGCCCAAGACTGTTGACAGACACTACCGTATTAGCATAGACCCCGCCCTGAGCGAGTTTTACACATTGTCTCGACATCAGAGCAGCTGTAGCGACAAGAATGTCTCGTAAGCAATTGGGGTGTTGTTGGATGTAAGAGTGAACATAACAGTCTTCATTTACTTCCGACATCTGAGCCGTTGATGACGCAGTTTAGTTTTATTTTTGAAGAGAATGCGCCACAGATCTAATATACACATGTACAGAATCTGCGAATGGCTTGTTCTGAGACACTGCTTATGATTTATGGGGATTAAAAAAAGGAGTGGGTGGATTTTTATCATTATATGTTCAAACACCATGTAAATGTGAATTTTGCATAATAGGTCCCCTTTAAAGCAAAACCAGCCAGCTCCAATAAATATATAAATATAATAAATCGCAAGAAAGAAAAAAAAGGTACATGACTATGTACTTAACATCTTTTAATGTGGGAATAAACTATTTATCTTATGATATAAAGCACTGCTAATTACATCATCAAATCAGAAATGACAGTTTAATAAAAGACTACTGACTATAAGTTTAAAAAAAGACATATTAGAAGTTTTTAGCACTTTTTACAATACTTAAGCCTCGTTTCCACCGAAATTACCCGGAACAATTTGTCCCAGGAACTCCCCCACCTTGAAATAAAATTCTGCGTGGAGTCAACTGATCAAAATGCTTTGTGAACCCCACCAATCAGCAGGTTCAGCACCCAAGTCCCACCCCCGAAAGTTCCTGAACTTTAAAAAAATACTACCTTGTGAGCAGGGACTTTCAGAGGGGGAAGTTTCTACCTGGAACTTCATTTAGACCCTGGTCCCTGCAGTCAAAACACACCAAGTACCACCCTAAAGTCCCTAGTTCCTGGTGAAACTTCCAGTGGAAACGCCGCTTTACTATTTTAAAGCATCTTTACAGACAGTTGAAAAGACGTAAAATATAAATGTTTATTAAGAATGTAGATAGAAAATTTTGATTAAGTCATTTGCAATGCTTAATGTGAGCAGTCACTGTTCAGTCACTGTTATTTCTGCTTCCATAATAAAATTGTTTTCTTCAGATTGTGGGTAGTGTAGAGTATAGTTTGAGGCATTGTTGAGATCTCTTCTGAAACTGAAGGAGACCTGTAAGCATCATACACATCTTTTTCCTCTGAGAAAATTTAAGGCCATTGATGTCTAGTAGAAACAACTAAGATAAAGAGATCACATTTTTTTCTTTCCTATGGTCTTGTTTGTGCATGCATGCAATTTATGTCTAATTCTGAGGCGGATGTTTGTTAGACTGCTGTATACACGATTATCTGCAGTCTATATGCTGTGCAGAGGTCACTAAAGGTTATTTAGGACGCACATCCTGTGTCCTCCCCTTTGGGTGGAGATGTGTGGACACTGACCCAATTCTGTCAGATCACTATGTGCTTGTGTGTGTATATGCACTTAACGTATGTATGTTAGTGTAAGTGCATATGTGCGCTTTTAGTGTGGCAGGACAGATCGTTACTCCACATACACTAACACTCACATACATGCAGTCCAGTTACAATTAAATCCCCAAGTTATATCACAGCAAATGGACGCAGGTCACGGACAATAGTTCATGTGCACATGACATAGGCACTGTGTTTATCGACACTGTCTGACACATTTTAAAAGGGGTAATTGCGCGCACGCAATCACACGGAGTTATAAAAAGTATGTTTCTACTTCGCAGTCCAGATATGCTTTCAAATGTGATTTCTGCATATATTTGTGTGTTTTTTTGTTTACTTTTCACAACCGGATGAATTCTGATCATTTTGAAAATGACAATTAAATATTGCAGCACTAAAGGCTGATGATATGTAAAGTACAGCACTGACATTTATTTTGGTTCTGGAAGTGCTTTTCCCATTCATTTTCTCCACAGGGATTACAAACAATTCTTCAATAAAAAGTTCAAAGCAAGGGATCAAACCAGCAATCTCCAAGATAAGTCATAACGTTACAAACTTTGATTTGAAACTAAAGAGTATAATAAAACCAGGAAAAAATAAGTCTTTTGTAATGATTAAACTACAATCTACGAAGTATTATTAATGATGGAATCAAATAAAAATAGTGGTACAATATAAAACTATCAATTTATAGGCAGTCTATTGAAGGGGGTGGATTCTGGAATCCACTGCTGCTTCAATATATATCTTTTGACTGATTTATAATCAAGTTATTAATCAATATTTATCCTTCTAAATATTAAATTGTTTGAATGACTTCTTCAACGTATATTAAAGCATCTTCAAACACTAGGGAATAATGATGAATATTGTCTGTACCTCTCACTGAGAGTACAACTTATCTATAGGTTTTTTGGGAAGTATCCTGTTCCACCAACTTCAACCTTGAAGTTGACTATGTATCTGTGTATGTGCGCTAGTATCCTTTGTTACAGATCAGTATTGGTGACATGAACAACCAACAACTTGCACCCTGGATGATTGAATGACTTGTTTTTCCTGACAAATTGGCACCTAGAAGAGCAGTTCTATGACCTTGGAGAGTCAATCCATGCCTAAACCAGGGTTTTGTTGTCATCTGTATAATCTATGGAGACATGCTTCTGTCTATCAATCCATGTGTGGACAAATTCTAACTTTATCTATTTCTTAACCAATCAGAATCATTCAACTTGAAGTAATAACGTAGTTAATGGACTCTGTTAGAGTATAATTGCTGCTGAATTTAATGTGTACGCAGAGCAGTCTAAGAACTCCTTGCTGAGTATTGAAGCTGACCTCTGCTGATGAAACTGCAAACTATCCTTAAAGCTGCAGTCTGTAACTTTTTTTGGTTAAAAATTATCCAAAATCAATTTTTGAGCAAGTACATAACCAGCCAGTGTACGAAACAGATTCTCCTTACCCAATTCACAATGGTAAACTTGTAATAATGTTTTCTAATAAGAGTGGTAAGAGAGGTAACGCTAATACACACTAAATTAGGGATGTCCCGATCAGGTTTTTTTGCCCTCGAGTCTGAGTCCGAGTCATTTGATTTTGAGAATCTACCGATACCGAGTCCCGATCCGATAAAAACAAATATAAATATATTTGTTTTTATATTAGACTTTGTTTTTATATTATATAAATACTTTGCCGGCATTTAACCAATAGCGTCTCTGCAACAAAGTGATGTCATGCCGCACGCGTTGCTGTTTCTGTGTTGAGTCAAAAGGGTCTAAAGCCTCGTTTACACTGCACGCGTGTGCGGCGCGCTACGGCTGCGACGCGGCTACCGGAGCTGATACGAGGCCACTCTAGTCAATGCTCGTGTTTACACCAGCCGCGCCGCTGTGCGTTTTCGAAGCGTCCCAGAAGCGGCTCGCCGCGCCGCTTCGCTAAAGATAGCCGCCAAGCCTATTTTTGACGGACGCTGCGTCCAAGACGCACAGCTCAAATACAAAATAAAATCAAAATAATCACCCTGTGTAAACTCCCGCTCGTATTTCACATCACTAGGAGGCCAGAAACTGAAGACAAGAGATTCGAAGTTGAAAAACTTGAATTTTTTTTGTTCTTGTCATCCATTGGACTTTTAAGTGTATAAACTTCGTCTGTAGGCTACAGCAAAATAAAGTATGGCATAGCAATAAACACAATTAAACCGGACAAAATATAACCATTTAGCCATTAAAAACACGAAAAGAATCAAGGAAAAAACATCAGACAGTCAAAGCTCGTGGTCTCGCGAATTCAGCCGCTTCACTTCTGAAATGCTTCTGGTGTGAGTTGACACTGCGCAGAGGACGGAACAAAACCTTGCCGGAGCCGTAACGCGCCGCAGACGCGTGCAGTGTAAACGAGGCTTAACGCCTGTTTCACACTGCAAGCGTAAGCGGCGCGTGAGCAGCACGTATTTTTTTTCGGCATGCATTATTTTAGTTATTACACAGACTGCAGCATACCCAAATTAAACCAGAGTTTGCTGTCTTGTAAACATGTGCACGCGGCAGATGATGTCATACACACAAAGCTTACCTCATTCGTGTGCAGCAATGGATGACACGAGGCTTTTGTTTATTTATTTTATTTATTTATGTATTTACGTTTATATGAGAATGTTGTACGCCTCCCCATGTTAACAAACTTTCAAGACTATCAAGTTTATAAATGACCAACTTATAAAAACGAATGTATAGCTGTCTTTGTAAAGAAATGCTCACATATGTAGCTTCGAGCCGCTGCTGTGACGCTGTACAAACGCTTCGAGTGTGAATACTCGCATGTCTCTGCAGCTGCAGTGACGGTGTAGTTACGCTCACGCTTGCAGTGTGAAACAGGCGTAACTCTGTGCCACCGCATAACTATAGATGTGTTAAATATAATGAGAATATATATACATATCCGAGTCCTGATCGGGAGGTAACGTCCGATTCCGATCGAGTCTGAAACCACGTGATCGGGCCTGATTTCCGATCACTTGATCGGATCTGGACATCCCTAGTAACATGTTATAACAAGAATATCTATGGCAAGAGCTCTTTTCAGTCGCTGCTTTCTTTTCCTCATGATTCCCCCTGAAGTTAATAAACTTTTTTATTTTTTTATTAAGGCAACGTATATTACAGAATACAGATATATATCACTAGTTCCTTCAACCCGTCTGTTATTGCTGTGGAAAGAATTGCGCGTTTTTCATGGCCTATTGAAAGTATCTTGTTGATGCTTTTACACTTTTAAATGTCCTTTTAATGTTCGTTGGTTGAAGGGTGAGTAGAATAATGTCATCTCATTGTACCCAGTTTAAAAAAAAAAAAACGCATTATTGTGTTCACAGAGCGAGCCTTTCACTGACTGTTTACAGCTTAGCGGAAGTTACACCCATAATTCGCAAAAAGCATCATGGGGCGTAGGAATAAGGTGGATAGCAATAATAATAATTTGCACAGTTTGACGTGATTCGAGCTAAGTGATCGTTAGATTTAATCACCATTGTTAGCGTGATTTTTTTTTTTTTTTTTTTTTTTGTAGTCTAATGCTTTTTTCTCAGTTAGTCAGAACAAAAGTAGCAGACATGTTACTTGTTCAGATGACATTTTCTGGTGAAAATTCTTATTTTGGTCATACTTCCAAATCTCAGAAACTGTGATTCCGGAGTACAGTATCCACACCGATGTGGTGACTGACAGCAAAAGATGGTAATTCCACAAATAACTGTAATTGCAGGTTTCAAACAGAGATGGCAACAAAGAGGCAAAACTTACGTAGTGTTTCTTTACAAAGTGACATCGCCAAATACTGGCTTGGCATCATAATACAGCTTTTTTTAGTCATTTTCACGGATCCGTGTGAACGGAGATCATTTTGACAATGTTGTCGTCTGTACGTGACACTTTTCAAATGCAAAGGAAAAACATTTTTAGTACATCATTGTCGTGTAATTAACGTACCCTGAATTGTAACAATATTTCAAAATACTACAGTTTTTACTGTATTTTTAATAAATGCAGCCGTGGTGAGCGTAAGAGACTTCTCTCAAAGACATTAAAAAAAAATTCTGACCCCAAACTTCAATAGTAGTGTAGTTTCAGTTCTTGTGCAAGTTTCTGAACTCTTTTGTCTTGATGTGTTTGTGGTGATTCTTTGGTGGATTGTTCTCTTTTGAGATTTACAGGTAGCATTGTTCATCACCTGCAATTTTCCTATTAAATAAGATTTTTTTTTTTTATTAAGTTGAAAAAATGCTGATGACTTCTACAGAAGCATATACCATTGATTAAATATTTTTTATCAAATTCTCTGTGGTGAAAATGAATGAGATGTTTACTTCCAAGACCTGGCTGATGCATTCATTTATTGTGAATATAGTCACAGCTAAAAAGCTGTTTCTTCATTGTGTATGCAACTGCAGCATTGTATTGACCAATTAGCATTCAGCACTAGAGCTATGTGTTTTAAATACATTATATATTTTATATATATCATGTTTTATGCAACTAAAAGACGCATTTCTTCTTGTCTATCTCCACAGTTTCAGTCTTTGCAGTAAAACCTGGCTGATTTAGACCATGTTCTGTCAAACTCCAGGCCAACCCAATCTCATTCACAACAGGAGATATCTTGCTATTCCTCCACTTTAATTCTCTTTCATCTCTCTCTCGCTCTCACTCCTTCATTCACTCACAAGCAAAAGTTTCAAACTAAATTCTTAGATGTAGTTCGGTCATGCTCACCCACCTGAAATTACTTTTTTAACGAATGACATACTCTAGCCTTCATAACACAAAAACACCATTTATCATCATAGCCATGAGCATGTAAAACTATGTTATGAATTATGTTTTGGTGAAAAAAATTATATTTTAAAAACTGCTATAAATTTGGTGCCTTTAACTAATATCACACTATATTTAAATATATGCATTTCTCTCTTTGTCTCTTTCTGGATTGTATCATTTGCTGTAACTAGACGCATTCTTGCATCATTCTTCTCTGGACAGACTGTGTTCTTTAAGGACATATAGAATAAGATATCTCTAACGCTCCACACAGATCTAGTGTTTCTCTCCAGAGGCTTGTTCTAGAATAGAAGTGTCAGACTCCAAATAATTACAACTGCATCCTTTCTCAGTTTCTTCTGATTCTTGTTATTTTCTCTGTTCGTTAGGCTATGTTGTGAAAGAGAATGGGTAAAACAGACTGTGGTAGTGTTCGGAAAAACAGATAATATATCAATCAAGCAAGCAGAGAGATTCTTTAATTAACAGCTCAGATTTGCCACTTTCCCGTTCAGTGGCTTAATAAAGAATGTCAGTTTGTAATTGAGATTGGTCAAAGGGTCCTCCTCCCTCTTGCATGTGAAGTGATGCTCCAATGCAGGAGTGTCCAATCCTGTTTCAAAACATCTGCCTGGAAAGATCTAATGATCATGAAGACCTTGATTATGTGTTTAATAAGGGTTGGAGCTAAACTCTGTAGGTTGGCCTCCATCCCTACAATAATGGCTAGTTACAGAATGTTGAAGGTTGTTTGTTTTTCTGTTCATACACAATTTGCATAGAAAGTTACTGAATTCTATAACTAAAAGGCACAGTTTTCTGTCTGTGTTGGCGTTTTTCTTATTTAAACAACATAGTAGCAAGGTGAAAACACTGTGGAAAGATGTATCTATGTTTATTAATCAAATATACTCCTTAATTATGATGTGCATTTTGAAGATGTCATTTTTGAATATTTAAAGGTTTAGTTCACCCAGAAATGAAAATAATGTCATTTATTACTCACCCTCATGCCGTTCCACACCCGTAAGACCTTCGTTAATCTTCGGAACGCAAATTAAGATATTTTTGTTTAAATCCGATGGCTCAGTGAGGCCTGCATAGCCAGCAATGACATTTCCTCTCTCAAGATCCATTAATGTACTAAAAACATATTTAAATCAGTTCATGTGAGTACAGTGGTTCAATATTAATATTATAAAGCGACGAGAATATTTTTGGTGCGCCAAAAAAACAAAATAACGACTTATATAGTGATGGCCGATTTCAAAACACTGCTCCATTAAGCTTCGGAGCATTATGAATCTTTTGTGTCGAATCATGATTCGGATCGCGTGTCAAACCGCCAAACAACTGAAATCACGTGACTTTGGCTCTCCGAACCTCTGATTCGACACAAAAGATTCATAACGCTCCGAAGCTTCATGAAGCAGTGTTTTGAAATCGGCCATCACTATATAAGTCGTTATTTTGTTTTTTTGGCGCACCAAAAATATTCTTGTCGCTTTATAATATTAATATTAAACAGGTGTGGAACGGCATGAGGGTGAGTAATAAATGACATTATTTTCATTTTTGGGTGAACAAACCCTTTAAAGTACGATAACAAAAAACACCTTTTGTCAGAAGTCTAAACACACACACACATACACACACATTTTCATTCTAGAGAGCATTTGATCCTCAAAAATGAGTAGTGCAGGATGAGTCGTCAATATTTTTGGCCCTTTTTCCTGAGAAGAAATGCATATATCTGCTAAAACTTCATCTGAAAGCTGTTATTAGGGCCCAAGCCTATTGTTTTCCTTAGGTAAAAAAAAAAATGCTAACTTTCGGGCACTTTTGGGTCCTTTAACATGCTCAAAAACTCTTGAAACTTTGAATACATGTAGAAATCGTCGACCATCAGGGCGGGGCGCAAGTTGTCATGGGGGGTTGTGGGGGGCTCTGTGGCACACCCTTTTGTATGGTTGTATTTGAGGGGCTCTGTAGCTCACCCCTTTTCACCTACAGTAACCAAACTTCATACAGTTATAGATCTCATCAGGATGAACAACTTTCACACTCTAAGTCATACGCCAGCCCAACATGAAGTCGGCTATTTAGGGTTGTTTTAAAAACCACCAACAGGAAGTCAGATCTTTTGGTTTAAATGTGGATATTTTGAATAATAAGGCTCTGAGTTTTTATGTACTCCTTGCAATGGCGAGGGATTAAAGTAATGACAAAAAAGGGAAACAGGAAGTGTCTCATATCGTGTAAAATCATTGTCTGATTTAAATTAAATTAAGATTGTGTGTTGCCATGCACAGGTTTCCTTAATCCACCTGGGTGGCGCCAGGGTTTGGGCCCGTCATCGCTGCTTGCAGCTATATTTAAACTTTGAACTTTAAACAGCATATATTTTACCTTTTAGTCTATGTACAGTATAGCTTTTGATGATGTTTGTTGATAGGCTGCTATTATGGACTGGTCTGAAATCGGCTGTGAGTGTGAATTTTCTGGCTGAAGAGAGAATTCCTGATCTGCCAGTGCACAATGCCTGGAAGTCCATGCTGTTCCAAGTTCTTGCACTGGTGGATTGACATTTCAAGCACGAGGCTCTGAGCGATTTTTCTGCGGTCAGGCTGAAGTTGTAATCTAATCATCTAAACTCCATTACACGCATCAGACTCTGATGAAATCAGACATACAGTATAGTGTCTCGCACTGTCTCTGTCCCTCACCCCAACCTCTCACTCTCTTTCTTTGTCTTGATTTGTTTGCATATTATTCTTTCATTCTCTCCACTGATTACTGTAAAATGAATTAATCAGCAAGAAATTAAGAATTCAACCCATCTGATACTACAATCTTTTGGGGGGTGGGGACACTATTTCTGAATGACATCATGTGACATGTTAAAGGTTAACAATATTGCTTGGCCCTATTCTCTCTGCACTCAATTGCTCGTTCCTCATTGTAGGTGATTGAGTGATGGGTGGGCAACCTGCGCTCCTCTCAGTCTGGAGTTGCGTAACTTAATGAACTGCTAAATGGCTATCGAACTAGCTCCCTGTCACATCCCCTTTTCCCAATGGGAGTCTGACGTTTGCGTCATAATTAATAATAACTGCATGACGATAACTGCAGGGATCTGGTACCCTGGTGAGGTGCAGACTCTGACCTAGTGAGGACCAACAGGGAAGAATAACTTGTTTGTTTTAGATTACTACTGAGATTTTGCTGCTCAGGGTTTGTTAAAATGATTAGGTTGGTTTTGGCTGCTTGTTGCTTCAACTCTGTTATTATTTTCTCTTTTTCTGAGAGCTGTTGATCAATGTCAGTCAGGGTTGGTATAAATCAGTTCACAAATTGTTCTTCAGTGACTAAAGCACACCACATTCATTCCACTTCTTTTTAATGGCTGGCTTAGAGAAGGTACATGAGGGAATATCATTATGCTTAGATAAGGAATGAGTTTGATAAGAAATCTAAAGCAAGAGTCACAATGTAGAGTTAAAGCGGGAAGTCACAGTATGGAGTCACGATGATGTCATAATCAGTGTTGGGTAAGTTACTCTAAAAAAGTAATTAATTACTAATTACATATTCAATAGTGTAATTAAATTACTGTACAAATTACTCTCTCCAAAACGTATTTAATAACTTACTACTAGTTACTTTCTAAGTCCAATATCCACCTCGACGCGTTAATAACTGATACAAGGATAGACATGAAATGGCTCTTTTAATTCTTTCAAATAAATAATATAAAACTAAATAAATGATTCTGGTCACACTTTAGATTACGGTCCAATTCTCACTATTAACTAACCATTAACTATGACTTTTGCCTCAATAAACTCCTAATTACTGCTTGTTAATACTTAGTAAAGTAGTTGTTAAGTTTAAGTTTTGGGTAGGATTAAAGATTATGGTCTTGCAGAATAAGGCATTAATATGTGCTTTTTAAGTACTAATAAATAGCCAATATCCCATTAATATTCATGCTAATAACCAACTAGATAATAGTGAGAATTGGACACCAAACTAAAGTGCTACCTTTATTCTTATTAACTCACCAAAGTATTTAAAGTAAGAAGGATACATAAAAACTTTTCCAAGGGAAAAGTAATTAAATTACAGTAACTAACTACTTAATAACTAGTTACACCCAACACTGGTCATAATAGAAGTAAAACAGAGACAAAATGGAATAGAGTTAAAATGGTTAACAATGATATTACAATAGAATTCCAGTGGATTTACAGTAGATACACAGTGATATCACAATATAGTAGGGAGTAATGATATTCAAACCGAACTGGAAAAAACACTATACACCACCCACGGTACGAACCTCGATACTCTCATGGCATACCGAACGCACCCCCTGCTGCCCCACCCAGCCCTTTCCCATTGGATCTACTGTACATGATGAATACAGCATTGTAGCCTAACCACCATTAACCACAAATAATCGCAATAAGCTCCACGTTTCGTTACTTTCGATAAGAAACAAAGTGCCATCTTTCAAATTCTGTCCATTTTATCCCGAAATTCGAACAAAAAAAATGCAGTTTTGACGCTCTTTGGTGTGGCGTGATAGATCACTGTTGCACCTCAGTTCAAGCGAGTGCAAGTGAACGCGATAATCTCTTTTCTTCTTTGATACTAGTTACAGAATAAACATGAATGAACATCTGAAGGTATGTTGAAAGATACAGTACAACTTACCGAAACGTGAAAAATCTTGTGTAATCCCTCAGTCTGTGTTACAGTGATGGAAAGACATCAATAAAACAGCTTGTAAACACTGTTGTGTCATGTAGCATTTACCTCAGGCAAGTCCACAGCTTGTTTCGCCAGAGAAATTAACTCTTTTGCTAAATATATGCAATATATTAGCCTATATATTCATTATATTTTACCTTACTTGTTAGTGATGTCTTGATTATTTAATGTATGTTTAAATAAATCTGTCATGAAAACGACAGCCACTGTGTAAATAATTATATTACAACAATGAATTGGAGTAAAAACAATAATTTTATAATTAGATTTACAAAAACTGCCTTATGTGCAGTTTACATGTTTGCATACAATTTGTTATTTGAGTGTTTGAGTATTTGAGTATTATATTTAAAAATAAATAGCAACTGAATTTTGGCTAATAGTTTGGGGTCTGTTGTTAATCTTCAATATTATAGTAATGTGCATGTAAGGCTATAGTTTACAGCATTAGCAGAGCTATTTTTTTATCCTTAAGAAACTTTTAATTATAATTGAATTAATTTAATGACAGAGACACAATTTGTTCAGTAAACTACTGTTTAACTAAAAAAAGCAATTTTGTTTAGTTTTCTCCCCCTTCTGTACCAAACCGTACTGAACCAAACCGTGACTTCAAAACCGAGGTACATACCGAACTGCCAGTTTTGTGTACCGTTACACGCCAACAATATAGTCACAAAAAGATAGTCACAAAAAAAAAAAAAAAACCTGTTTTATTTTCTAGTGAGCATACAATATTGCTTTTTTCTGATAGATTATTTTATGTTTAAGTGTTCGATAACTGATATGCATTTGGCAGATTTTTAAAAAAGTTGAGCTATGATTCAAACAATATATCAAACAATTGCGTTATTCAAATTATTTAGGTTACATCATCTCCATTCACCCTGTGCTTCTGTTTCGACAAAGTAGAAAGCAGAATAATATACTAAGTAGGAAGTAATATATAATATAAATATTGTGGATATACTGTCACATTGGAACCACAAAAGAAATCACAGTTGAGCATTTGGAAGCTAAACTTGTAGCGTTTTCTGAAAGTATAGGTCAAGTATCAATGGAGAATCACACTGAAGAGACAGAAAGAAGTTGTATGTTGAACCTTACAGATTAAATCATCTTCATTTATGTATATAGAAGGAGTTTTCCTGTTTTTGAGCATCCACAGGAGGTTCAGCTTAACTTTTTGGAGCGATTTCCCACTGAAGAACAATGTGTACGGCAGGAAAAGCGTTTGATATCCATCCGTGGATCTGCACCATTGGACTTGGAGAATTCTTTTCTCTAAGGGCAGGCAGTCCCTCGGGATAGAATTCAATCAAACACACACGGCTCACCACAGAAAATGCAGTGCTTCTCATTAATAATGCATAATCCCGCTCAGGAAGAAAGAGCAATCAACATGCATATTCATTTAGCTTTTTAAATATTACTGTCCAGCCCTTTAAGGCTTTGAAGAGCATTTTACGGCAAGGATGAGAGAGAAAGAGAGAGCAAGACAGAGAAAAAGAGATAAAGAAAGGGTAAAATAACCTAATATGCAAAAGAAATATTGACTGCCACAAGGAAAAGAGAGAGTAAGACAAGCCCACATTGCCTCGCTTCAGAAGTGGAATTGAGTTTGTGTGGTTGTGTGTGTGTGTGTGTGTGTGTGTGTGTGTAAGATCAGCTCTTTTGTCACACCTCTCCAAGTACACACATTTAGAATTTACTTGAATTGGCTCTGATATAATTTGACGAATAATCAGTAGTGACAGTGATGGCTTGTGTGACTGTACTGACTCTCTCTCTCTCAAACACACACACACACACACACAAAGGCACACACACACCTTTTTCTGTCAAACAAATACATTTGGCCCCAGATCTGTGCCACGACACACAACCTGACACAGTTTACTGCTGTCAACATGCATTTAGTTACACACACACACACACACACACACACACACACACACACACACACACACATACACTCATACTTGAATATGTAGTTTACAGGGACTCTCTAGAGGTGTAATGGTTTTTATACTGTACAACGGTATATTCTATCTCCTAACCCTAAACCTCCCCAACACAGAAAACTTTTGCCATTTTTTGAATATATATATATACAGTAGTCAATATTTGAAGTGGATCAAAACCTTTCATCAAAGTTGTCCTAAGACCTTCTTCTTAGGACAATTTTGATTAACTTATTCCACTTCAAATGTTGACTACTGTGTAAAAAAATAAGTATATATATATATATATATATATATATATACTTATTTAATTTTAGCTTACTCTGCTTAATATTACACTGATATACCTGAAGAATATCTGGGCTAGCTTAAAGACATGAACACCAGGCAAATTTTACAGCATTTGCTAAACTCTTTAATTATTCCACAATGTCATAAAAGTTAAAAAAGCAAATCCAGCAACTTTTTTTCCTCAAAGGTGCTCACTAACTTCTAAATGAACTTAAAAAACCCAGCAAGCATATAATGTTTTCTTTCTATTTTTATAGTTTTGTTTATATTCAATATAATTTTGCAATGTTCAGAGGCTTTCAAAGGCCATGTGACCAGCCTATCATATTGCATGCACTCTTTAACAAATGGATAAGTGTGTGTGTGTGTTTATACTGTGTGTTGTAAAACATGAAGGGTTTATAGGACATGCGTTTTAAAAAATCTGAATTTGTCGCCCCCTTTATGTGATACTTCTATGTGTTGCATACTGTCAAACACACAATATGCTAATTTTAAGTTTTTTTTTTTAAAATCATTATAGAGTACTGAACACCATCACAAAAGGGTACAGCATCAAATCATTATGAGATAGAGGAAACTAAGAAAAAGTGGCTTTCAAATTTGTAAATAAAACTGTTGAAAGTTTCACAAGAAAATACTATTTCACACTATTTCAAAATTTCATGTTTAGTTCAATGTGAGTTACTTGCCATTTGTTTGCAATTAGTTGTGCCTTTAATTTAAACAGTCTTTTCCTAAACAGTGCTACATAGCAACACCCTGGTAACCACCCAGACCACTCCACCAACTGCATAGCAACACCCTGGAAACCACCCTGTAAACACCCTAGCAAAGGCATTGCAATAACCTGCAAACCTCCCAGCCAACCTAGCAACTGCATAGCAACACCCTGGAAACCAGCCAGAATACTCTAGCACCATATGGCGGTGAGTTTTGCATGGACAAGCACCACTCACATTTTCTTAAGAAAATCTAAACATTTAGCCCTGTTAATTTCTCTTGTCTTATCTTATATTAGTAGTTAATCCTGAACAGTTTATTTGTTAGTGTGGGAGAGTAAGAGGAAAATGCGCATTAGGCACACTGACTTGAGCTTGAACAATATGGAACAAAATCAAGCAGGACAGATCGATTGGGACAAGGTTGTATGCAGATGTTTGCATTAATTAGCATATTTCTAGCTGATATTTTCCATATTCTTGAGCATTAGGGCTTCAGCGAGATGTTGTAATGCACATCTGGGGATTTACAACACAGACTGAAGTACATAACTGACAGAGCAGGAGGAACTGTATGTGTTTGCATCAGTATGTGGTCTTTTGATGCAAGTTACTCAAAGAATTGGTTGGATGAATAAAAACCCATTCAAAAGTTTAGGGTTAGTAAGTTTGTTTGTTTGTTTTTAAAGTTTTTTAAAGAAGACTTTTATGCTCACCAAGGCTGCATTTATTTGATCAAAAATACAGTAAAAACTGAAAAAAGCTGAATTTTCAGCATCATCATAGATAGTTCAAAAGAACAGCATTTATTTGAAATGTTTTGTAACAATGTAAAAGTCTTTAGTTTTGATTAATTTACTGAATAAAAGTATTAATTTATTTTTAAAAATCTTACTGTCCTCAAACTTGATAGTTATTTATATTATATGTTTAAATTATTATATTTATTTATTTTAAGGTATTTTAAAGATTATTATGGTACATTTCCCAAAAATCATGGACATGGCCTAAAAAAAATATTACCATGGTATCATGTTTAAACCATTGAGCAACCATAAAGCAAAAAGTATGTACCATGATATTCTCTGAAATACCTTGTAAATACCATGGTCTGTGAATTTCAGTATCATGGTATATTTCTGAGTGCCCTGGTATTACCATCTGATGCCATCACCGTACCACAGTCCTTTTTTGTAAGTATACCCACCATCGTTTTTTTAAAAAGTTGCCAGCCAGTGCCAGCATTTTTTTATAATTTTCACAAAATCTTCATGACCCCCAGAATATTTTGTTGTTTGAATATCTGAACATACAATACAGTATATCAAAAGAAAGAAAAGAGCCTTTGCTTTAAAAAAAAAAAAAAAAAAAATGTATTCTATCTTCATGCGTTATTAAATAACACTTGAATGTGGGTATATTTCATTTTAAAAAAAAACATTTTGAACAAAATGCTGAGAAAATCACGTTTTGAGGCCTTTGCACACTAGTCTGAAATTTTCGCACGTTAAAAAATAAATACGACCTCACGTGTCAATCACGTTTACACACTGCCTCAGAAACTTTCGTCCGACATAAAAAAATTTGGATCAGGTTCGATTTTCTGCATTTTTCGCATCCGTGGCACGCATTTTGAGAGACGTTTTGACAATTCAGAGCCACCATACAAGCTAAAATCCCGAACGCCATCTGACAAGTTGATCCACGTCGTCTACAACACAAAGCAGTAGCACTGTATGACAAACAAAGTGCGAAATATAAAGACAGATTTCGCCAGTATCAGCAAAGCATCAAACTTGAGCCACTGACATCCTAAAGTAAACTTTGGATGTCAGCTTGGATAATCACGCACCTCTTGGATGAGGTGGAACTCTCCTTCCTCTTTACGCAACCTCAGGATTGGATGGACCCAATATTTCCTCTTTCCTTTTCTCTTTTTAAGAAGAGAGGACAACTACATCATGCTCACTGCTTGAAGACTCCATTGTGTATTGTTTTGTGTTTTTTTTCGCAACGGATTCATTATTACGCATCGGACTCAGTGTGCAAGGTCTCTGTGCCTGACGAATTTTTAGGATCACGAATATGAAAAAACACATATGAAAATTTCGGACTCAGTGTGCACAGGCTTTTAGTCCGGATCAGATTCAGCATGATGATCAAAACATAGATGGAGTAGATCGTGTCCATACAGTATGCTGTTTAATGTCTGATGATCACATTAGATTTCATGTCTGTAAGGAATGCTTCTATCGCTTGTTTCTGCTGCTGCTTCGCCTGTGTTTTGGTCCAGAGATTCTGTACCTGTGTAATAGCGCCCCCTACCGAATAACAGCTGGTAAAACGCAGCGTGTTTCTGTATTTGGTTGCTTTGTACTGTAAGTATTTGCAGCATTTGTCATCAAACAGATGAAGGTGTTTTCTTCATTTGCTAGTGTTTTTTTTTTTCCTTCAGTTGCAGCGCATTGAGCTCTCTCAGCCACCGTAAAAGAGGTAATACCTAAAAAACAGGGTACGTCTAAAACCATGGTAATACCATGGTACTTTTTTTTTTTTTATTAGTGTTGATAGACAGATAGATAGATGGACACTTTATTGATCCCTAAGGGTAAATTTAGTAGATTATCAAACACACACACACACATAAACACAGGCTACATGCGAGTGCTCTGCCAGAGCCACTAAGGTTTTATTTTTCCCCTTCTCAATGGACTGAAACTAATTTAATGGCACGTATTTCACTTGATCCACAAGCCACGTACAGAAAACTAACACACACACACCAAAATTATCAGCACAGAACATTAGCGAGTCTCCCCAGACTTCATGCGTATGTGTCATCAGATCCCATATAGCAGATACAGCAATCAGTGGTAAGTACAGCCCAGCCATTTATAACGTTGATGGACCAACACGATTCATACGTACAGTCTGTGTGTGTGTGTGTGTGTGTGTGTGTGTGTGTGTGTTAAAGAGATCGGTGCGCATGCAGTACAATGCAATTCATTCACTCAGCAGCACAGCCTGACCCAATCTTTTCAAAGTGCTTGCAAAGCAATTGTGAGTGTGTGTGTGTGTGTGTGTGTGTGTGTGTGTGTGTGTGTGTGTGTGTGTGTGTGTGTGTGTAAGTGAGTGTGTGTTTGGCTGAACATGCTCAGTTAAACCTGATTGATGCTCTTACACACACCGGCAGCTTTCTGACCTTCAAACCACCTCCAATCCCCGTCCCCCCCTCTCCCTGCTCTTCAGATGGTACGACCCTGTTCCGCCCCTATCAGAGCACAGTCGGACTAGGTCAATGTACCTGTAGAGAAGGGGTGTACACCAACGCTCATGCAGCTCTCTAATTGGACTGCATAAAAGAACCAGAATGAAAGAGCAGCAAATATTGTTGAAAATGGCAGAAATTGAATGACAAAGGGAAGATGAGAGGTTTTTGAATGCCTTTTGAATCACATTTGAGTTATTCATGCAGTTACTTGTGTTTTGGGAGAAGGGCGATGAATGAAAGGGAAAAAAGACAGGGATAAGAAAAGACAGGACGGAGGGAGAGATGAAGGCATGTATGATGTCTAACATAGAGACCAGCTGCTCTACTGTCACACTAAATAACCCTCACTCTTTTTTCCACTTTTCTTATGCCTCTCTCTGTCATGATGTGCTGATGCTGTCACTGCGAATGCATGTTTTAAAAGAAGTGTCTATGTCATAGGGTTGTTCGTTGTGGTTATTTAGAGATAAACTGGTGTGTATGTGTTTAGTTACAAGCCATGAAAGACTGTGCGTTAAAGGGATTGTTCAGACAAAAAATGACAATTCTGTCATCATTTCCTCATATCATGCCAAGCTGTATGACTTTCTTTCTTCTGTGGAACAATTTTTGAAGATTCCATGTCTTTTTCTATTCAATTACAATGAAGCAAGACTGTAGCTTTCAAGCTTCAAAAAGGACATAAATACCCCATGAAAGTAGTCCACGTGGCTCTATATTCTACAGACACATAAGGGGACATGGTGATGGTTAAAAAAAATCTGAAATTTAATGCATTTGAGTTCCCTTGAGAGTCTGTGAGTTTGCTATAGCACGTAATAGTTTTGCAAGAGAATGCAAAGTTTCTCGAGGGAGCGCAATACATTTGCAAGAAAACACAACAAAAGTCGTATGAGAGAATGCAATGCTTTTGCGAGAGAACGCAGAAGCATTGAAATATAATTTTACAATACCATCTCTTTTTTTTTTTTTTTTTTTCCCAGTCACCATGTCCCCTTGGGCTCTATAATATTCCAAGTTTTTTGAAGGATGGAATCCATACAGACCACATTTATGACATAAAGTTTTATAGTTTGGAATGACATAAGAAAGCTTTGAAAATTATACATTTTCATCTTCATCTTGTCATCAAGATTCAGCTCTTTTTCATGCACATAAATCTAAATCAGAGCATTTCTTCTGACTTTTGCAGGATTTGACCAACCGTTTTCCACAGAGCAATGAAAAACAGTTGGATTTGAGGACATCTGAAAACATCTGTCACATACACGAAGGTCAAACTAGATGAGTCTCACACACACACACACATCCCGCCTACAGCTTGTCTATCTTAATACATACAATTTTTGGAAAGTCAAATACCAGATTAGATTTCAACTCAAACTCACTCATGAACACACTTTTCAATCCTTGAAAAAGCACATATAGAAACCAGGGGTTTTACTACAAACTTCCTTTAAATGTAAAATAGCAAACTAAATATGAAAACAAATGATCAAGGACACAAAAATGAAACTTTTGTCATCATTTACTCACCCTCATATTGTTCAAATGCCGTCAAGCTTCAAAAAGCATAACAAAAGAAATCCACGACTCATGCACTATATTTCAAATCTTCTGAAGTCATACAATAAGTTTGTGCAAGAAACCGACTAACATTTAACTTATTTGCTGATAATCTTCTCTTCCAGCCATTGTGATTCAAATCAATCAGACCAGTTCTGTGAATCGAAACTTTTCATTCCATGAATGATTCATTTATAAGTCAGGCATTTCTCGGTTGAACACACTACTTCAAAAAGACTTTTATGATGCTTTTGTGTCCTTTTTGAGGCTTTAAAGTCTCAGTTCCTCATTCATTGTGATTGCATGGAAAAGAGTGACAGGCTTTTGTGTTCCACAGATGGTTTGGAAGGACATGAATATGAGTAAATAACAACAGACTTTAAATTTTTGAATAAAACTAACCCATATATGTAACTAAATTTTGGATGAAATGTGAAAAATGCCGCAAAAAAGAACTCGCCACATATGCATTCTAGGGTTAAAGTCATATATTAACAAAAACACGCATAAATACGTCATCCTTCTATGCTTGACATTTCGGTGTCTCTGCTCAGACCACATGTACCATCTGCCTTGTGACATTTAAACCATTTCAGATGGAAGGAGAGGGGTTGAAAGGGCAACATTTTCCACTGTTCTGAGTTTTTCGTATTTTCAGGCTTTCCACTCCATTTCCTAAAAAGCATATCTCAACTTGATCTTTCTCCTTCTCGCTTACTCTCACCATTGTACTTTTCTCTTTCCCCTTTTAATCATACTCCTTTCACACAGACATCAATGCATGTTTGATTGACATATTCTATGACAGCTTTATGATTGGTGCATTTGCAGGAAGCTTCCTGTTGTTAAATTGCCATGGCGACATGCCGACATCGATCCTTTCAAAGTGCAGTGAAGTAACTTTAACTGAATTGCACAGTTGTGCCAGATGATTATGGGTCTGACCACAGTACAGTACGTTGTTTTGTTAGCTTTGGAAAAAGATTGGAGAGAATGAGTTTGGAGAAGGTTTTTTTTTTTTTTGTTTTTTTTTTTATACACATGTTTGGTTTTCAATTTTACCTTTTAATTATGATTTACAAATTTTATCATTATACTTGACAAATATTACTTTTTTTCACGCATATCTTGTGTGAATGTATCAAGGGGAGGGAACTTCCACAGCTAACCCTAACTATTTCTGTTGTGCAATGGCCTTTATTTAAAGCATTGATTTTAAATATTGTCCTGCTAGAACACACAAACAGCTAATTCCCAGTAATTCTCTTCCTTTCTGACCTTCAAGACATCTTCAAACATTCTATTTGATCTTTTTTTTTTTCTGAAGCACTTGTGATTTTTGTCTTTCTTGAGATTCCACCTTTTCTAAGATGACCTTTCAGCGGTAACAGGCTGTATGCAGAAGGTCACGCTGTAATAATCTTCTTAATTAGGAGAAATACAAAGGGCTTTGAGATCCTGCCAGAGCAGAACATCACAGGAAAGAATTATTAACATCCTACCATACTTACAGTAGAAGTTTACATGTTTTGAAGTGGTGTTTGCCTGCGCAAAAGTCGCTATGTTGTAAGGATGATGCTAAGGTTGTTTTTTTTTAAACACATTGCTATCTAGTTCCTATGGTATTCTGGGTGATTGTTTACTAGCAACAACAAAAAAAAATCTCAATTTTATATTTATTTTTTGGTGATTCCTTAGAAAAGTATTAGTGCTTCTCCTCAACAACTCACATGATTTGACATTCATGTTCATATGAGACTTTTTGTCTTAGTTACCAGTAAAAAATCTTAAAATGTTTGGTTATTTTTGTCTTATATCTTAGTCAAAATATCTAAAATGATTTGAAGCAAGATACATGTACTTAAGAAGCAACACTGCATAAAATATTAAGACTTGTTTTCATAGTTTGCATCTTGAAAATAAGTGCATTATGTCTTACTGCACTGGCAGATTTTTCACTTGTTTTAACTTTAAAAAAACATGAAAGCAGCAAGACAAAATGCAGTCATTAAAGATACTTTCTCTGAAAACAATTCTTAATATCTTATGCACTGTTGCTTCTCAAGTACATTTATCTTGTTTTAAATATTTTTAGATATTTTGTCTGAAAAATAAGTGTTAAGAATAGTATTTTTGCAGTGATTCTCCATGAGAGAGCATCATGGCTGCAAACGGATCCTGATTACTGGTTCTGCAGCCAGTTTAGCTTCAGGCTCAGTGCAGAAATCACCTCTGCTCTCTGGAAACATCAAAAGAGCTCAGATCAGTGAGCATTAGAACAGGCCTCAGATCAGTTTAACCCTGTTATAAAGACATGCAGCGATGAAATGAATGCTCTGTCCTGCTGTGGAAGATTGGGATAATGTCCTGCTGTTTGTTCAGTACATCTGAGACTGAAGTGTGTGTGTGTGTGTGTGTGTGTGTGTGTGTGTGTGTGTGTGTGTGTGTGTGTGTGTGTGTGTGTGTGTGTGTGTGTGTTTGTGTGTGGTGCCCACAGCTGCTGGGGTCAGTGGAAGGCCGCTGGAACCGGTTGGTAAGATAGGGTGTGATCAGACTTCCACTTCATTACACTTAACACACATGATGCAGGCACAGTAAATGTCTGGCCAGTCACACTGGTGCAGATTCTCAAGGGCATAAGTAAAAAATATTAAATCTATATCGAGCGTTTATATTTTAGAAAATATATATTTTTTTTTTCCTAAAATATAAATGTCGATATAGATTTAATATATATATATATATATATATATATATATATACACACACACACACACACACACCTGTACTTGTCCGAAAACCAATGCCGAAAATAAATTAATAATCAATTAATTAGCTAATAAAACTTATTAACACTCAAATAGCTAAAACTGAGTTGTACAAACATTTAAATTGCACATAAGGCGGTTTTATATCAACTTTTTAATAAAAGAATTGTTCCTACTCCAGTTTGTTGGTGAAATATAAACATTTAAATGTCAATAAACTTTAATAACTTGTTTTCATGAAAGATTTATTCAAACATACATTAAAAATTAAGACATCACTAACAGAGTTATTTTTATAAGTAGTCTACCTAATGAGTTTAGGAGCATCTATAATATATATATATATATATATATATATATATATATATATATAGGCTATATCTTGTTCTTGGTGGTTTCTAGGACGTTAAAAAAAAATTGTGTGTGAGTGTGTAAAGAATATATAATATACTGTGTTTACATCCTTAATGTTCTGAGTCAATCGGCAGACATATAGTATTATAGTAATTTTTCACACAAATTTGCATTTTTAATTAAGAAAAATGTCTTTTTCTTTTTTTTTCTTCAACCTGCTGCCATTCTTGTTCAGATCCTATTTATGAAACATTATTCATACAACCAGTGCTAGACTGCATGTATAGTAGCAACACTGATAAAAATATACTCCCAGACATATGGACAAACACATCACCCCGACACACACACACATTTTTGATGTGATGGATGTGTTTTTCATGGGTGGTCTGTAGTACAACCCGCCTCGGCCCACACACACACACACACACACACACACACACATGCTGTCTGCCAAGAACATGATTGGCACATATGGCACAGAGTCTTTCTCTCTTACACGCACACAAACAACGCAATGTCTCATCATCAAATGCAAACAGTGTGACAACTCATGCTGTTGCACTCATTAGCTGCACATATGAAGCATTTTGCACTCAGCCAGACCCGTGAGATCTGCATCTTTAGAAATGCAGTAAAAACATGCTTATATCAGCAGTAAAATCGTCTGCTTAAGAGATGCATCTCTTCGGAGCAGGTGAAAAAAAAAAAATTGAAGTGTTTTTGCCTAAAGGCGTTTCCAGAGGCGTTTGACTGCTCGGTCAGACAGCAAAGATGAATTGTAAGATTTACTGTACAATGAACACGAACATCTCTCCACTTGTCACAGGCAAGCTGTCAATCACACATACTCATTTTTTGAAATGTGTAGCTCAAATTAAAGTCTTTGTGCTGTGTTCTTGTATTTGTCTTCAAAGCTGACTACAAGAAAAATAAGATACTTATAGTGCCCCTTTGAAATAGTTGTGTTATTTGTTGTACAGCCTGAAATCAAAACCCATTCCAAAAAAAAACTTTTCTAGCTTTATTTACAAATCTTGCCTTGAAAGAAAAAGCAACAGTTCTGAAAACCGAAAAACTAGAATAACAGGGTTGGGAAAGTCATCAGTCCCCTGATTTAAAACTTCGTAGATCCACCTTTTGCTTTAATCACAGCCATTAATCTTTTTGGAAATGTCTGTACTAGCTTTGCACACCTAGATTGGGGAATATTTGCCCATTCTTCCTTGCAGAATTGCTCAATTTCAGTCAAAGTCTGTGGTGAGCGGCAATGGACTGCTCTCTTCAAGTCCATCCACAGATTTTCTATCGGATTTAAGGTTAGAGGAAAGTCCTGTTCCTCAAGGATATTCACCTTCCTATCCTTAAGCCATTGCTTTGTCTTTTTGGCGGTATGTTCAGGATCATTGTCATGTTGTAAGTTTAATGACCTGCCCATCTTCAGCTGTCTAGCAGAGGGATGCAGATTTTTCTCAAGAATTTGGATATACCTGGCAGCATCCATTTTCCTTTCAATCCTGACCAATCGCCCAGTCCCTGCTGAAGAGAAACAGCCCCACAATATAATGCTGCCACCACTGTGCTTCACATTAGGTATGGTGTGTTTTGGGTGGTGTGCTGCATTGGCTTTTCTACGTTTTGCAACAGAAAAATCTGTGGATGGACTTGAAGAGAGCAGTTCATTGCCACTCACCACGAAATTTGACTGAACTTGAGCAATTCTGCAAGGAAGAATGGGCAAATATTCCCCAATCTTGGTGTGCAAAGCTAGTACAGACATATCCAAAAAGATTAATGTGCAAAACTTGCCACTATGATGCTAGGGTATTTGTGGGTGATTGCCAGGGCATTGTCATTTAATTGCTGTGGTGTTGCTAGATTGCTCTGGGCCAAGTCAAAAGACCTGACCCGAGTCTCTAGGTAAGGCTCAAGCCACTCCTTTAATGTAATTCTATGGGATGTTTTCCCCCATTTTTCATTCACAAGTTGAAAATGTAATGCACCTCTCCTCAACAAGCTGCCTGATATTATTCATGTCCATAGCACGAGCTGCTACACCTGAATTTAATGCATTGTGTTTATACAAAACTTAGATATGATTCAATTGTGATCCATCGCAAACATCACTAACAGCAATCATAATTGGAACTATAAAAGTCATAATGGTACTTATTGAAAGCATACGCTTCAGCAGAACGTCATGACCCTAGGATTTCCGAGAGTTGATGAGCTCGGATGGAAGGATGATGAAAGAGGGGAGAGACAGTTCTTTCATTCAGTTCTCATTCTCTTCTCTAAACATCACTCTAATTCTCCTTCCATTCGACAGCCTATCACACCCACACCATTCCTCTCCCACACTCATTCATCTTTCCTCTTGTCTCATTCTCTTTTTCTTTATTCCTCCCCTAAGGTCTTTTTCCTTCCCTCCCATTTCTCTCTCTCACTATTTATTCATTCAAACTCTGTCTCATTTTCCTTCTATTTTTCTCTGCCAGGTTCACTCACCTATTGGTTTTCTTGATTCCTTAAATGTCATTTTCTTTCCTCAAGGAAAGTGGTTCTCAAACTTTTCAGGTGGTGGACTCTTTCAACAGAGATTGCGGACCACTTTAAAATCCAAAACTTAGGGTTATGTAAGGAATATATGATGATGGGCCATTGAATTATTAGAAAATAATGCACACCTGAGGTGGTGTGCATTATTTTACATTATTTCCACTTATACAATGGTTACCACGCCTCAAGACACTATTCAGATGTTGTATTTTAAGACATTTTTCAGGTTTTTGTCCTTAAAAAGCTCTTGTGTGTGGGACTAATTTCTTGCGGATTTATTCCCAAGCCACCATTACTAACTCCAAAGCGTCATTTCAGAGCTAGTAATGGAGGCTTGAGCCATTGATAGCAGACTATTAGAGTGTATAATAACTATAGCAGTTATTAGAGAGAGAGATTAAGCATGTGTGAATGACCTGAGTCTGTGCATCTCTCAAAACAGTGTTCGGCAGCAGTGTCTCTACTAATAGCGAAACTATAAGTTTATAAGCTTCAAGAACATCGACGCTATTACCTTGCTAATGAGAAATGTCATGTAGCTTTTAAGCTGCTAAACTATTTTACTGATAAAATTGTCAGAGCAGCGCTGACCACATGCTTCTGTGTGAGTGTGTGTCCGTATTGTAACTGTGTGCATTTGAGTGGGAGAGAGAGCAGGAGAAAGAGTTTCAAACCAAAAACAAGATTATTTTGCATACCCCATTGGCAGATTATTTTGCTTGTTTTAAGCAAAACCTCACTTAATTTGGACTTATTTTTTTCTGAAAACAAGACGATAATTTTTTACTGGCTGATGGCTGATTTAAGAATTTTTGGATATTTGGACTAGAAACAAGACAAAAAAAATCTAAGTAAGAAAAGCAGTGCAGTTTTTTGCAGTGTACTATATTTATTTGCTTGGTCAGTGTCATTGTGGGTTTTGTTTCTTTTGCTGTTGTAGGCTGTAAGGATCTTTGAAATAACTGAAATCATTTGCCGAAGTGATATGGATGGACATGTAATGCAAGACCTGAAAACCTTAGAACATTCGTCAAACAATCAGATTCAAGCATTCAGCAGCTCCGTAGTATATTTATATACAATTTGTTGTTTTATTTATACATATTATATATTTTTCTATGCCTAATGTTTCCACACTGCTCTTTTGATTTGTTGAAATGAACTAGATTGCTATGTTAAGCTAATGAACCAACCGAAATTAGACTTTATCACACAATAATGTCAACATAATTATTCAATGCAGTTATGATTATATTTATCAAGAAATTAATTCAATGTTGGTGCTCTTTGTCAGTTATAATTATTCAATTCTATTTATTTAGGTCTATTTTTTAGCAGCAAATCTTGGATACCTTCATGGATCTATCTGAGAAATACTTTTCTAGCAGTTCATTATCCCACTCCATCTTCATCACTGCATTTCTCCTTCTCTCATTTCCGTCCATCCGTCCTTCCTGACCACCTGTGTCAACATGGGTTTACCTGTCACGACTCTTTGGTTGTGTGTGTATGCAGATGGATCGTTCTTAAACCCTTGTGACCCTTTGTGTGATCAAGCTGGTTTAATGAGCACTTAATTAAACCCTCAATGAAGAGGTGGATTTAGAAAAGGAAGAAGATAAAAGTACGAGCAGAAACACTGACACAGTGGAAATTCTCACACTCTCAAGAAATACTCACACCTGTGATGAAGTGCGTGTGTGAGATAGAGAGATAAACGGGTCCCTAATTCTCAGACAGAAGGACAGTGTGTTCTTGATCAGCAGGTCTTGGCTGAAGTTTCTTAATTATGCCTTAATTAGCACAGTTGCTTCGTTAAGCCACTTCCTCTTCCAAGGCTGAGAGGGAGCAGCAGTAGGATCTCTCATATCCGCAAATTTAATTACTCCCTCATTCCAGTTCATTACCCTCACAGGGTCAAAAGGTGATAGCCTTTAAAGCCTCAGTGCTTTTGCTGAGGTTTCATCAATAATGTTGTTGGCCAACGTGTATCTGACAATCATTTAATAGATCCTGATTGTGCAAGAATGATGTTAAATGATGACATGGCTACATTTTTAACATTTGTTTTCCATTAATTTTATGATTTATTTAAGCTATTGTGTATAATTTATGAGACAGTTGTTGTCAGATTTCATTGGTTATTTCAAATATGAAATTTAATCATAAGCTTGGTGAACAGCTTTGGAGAATTTGATGTTTCCCCATTCAAAGAGATGTACTTGCATGACTGAAATAGCTGCCCAAGAGGCATTTGGCCGCCGAGTGAAATGACTTGCCTGAAAGGGGCTTTGGTGCAAGTCAAAAGAAATAAAAACATAAGTCTGACTGGATAAACATAAAGTACATATTAAGCTGCATATTAAGCTGGGTTAGAGAAAGTGTTTTAACTTACATATTTAAATAGTTACATGATCAATAATTCACATTCATGTGCCAAAATCTGCAGAGCTCATATCTGAGAATTGGCGACGGAAGCAGAAATGCAAGCAACCTGTCAAGGTCCCTTTTTCCCCCAGCATTGAATGTTTGATGTTCATTTTATTTCAGTTGATGTTCAATTTTATCTTTGAGTCCCTGTGATTGAGCTCAGTATACGTCTGGAGCTCTGACTCACCGTTGTTGGTGCGCATTGACCTGCCAGAGATGCCATTGGATCCGATTGGGTGGTGGCCTCCTCCTCTGTCCACGCCCCCGGCCTCGCCTGGCTGTTTCAGCAGTTCTGTCAGAGCCCTAAAAAGAGACAGGTTTGTACACCATCAGTTTCTCAGCAGGGCACTTGGCAAACAAGGGTGAGCGATACAAACCAGACATGATTCCACACCAGAGTTTCGCATTCGGTCCAAGTCACGTCTCACTTATTCGAGTCATTTGTCTTCAAGTCTTAGAAACCTGGCAAGATGTGTCTTGAGGTGAGGAATGAACATGAGATTTTTGTGAACGGTGTGATTTTTAGTAAACCATGCTCATAAAGTGTTGAAGATTAATTTTAGGAAAAAATTATGACATTGGGAAGTATTTGTATACATTTTCTGTAAATAAATGTTGAAATTATTCAGTAATGTGATTAAAAACTGCAGAGATGGCAAACTGAAGTTGAGGCAAATACTTCTTACAGTCAATTAAAATGAGAAAAACTTATTTGAAAGTGATTATAGCTGATCACACTAGTAAGTGAACAGAGCTGTTGCTAAAGTTTCTGCAACACATTCACTTTCAACACCGCATCAATATGTAATCAAATAGCTCTTTCGGCATTATCCTGAACATTATAGAAAGCAGGGGTGGCAAGCTCCGGTTCTGGAGTGCCTCAGTCCTGCAGAGTTCAGCTCCAACCCTAATCAAACACACCTGAACAAGCTAATCAAGGTCTGAAGGGTTGCTAGAAAGCTATAGACATGTGAGTTTTTATCAGGGTTGGAGCCAAACTCAGGACTGAGGCACTCCAGAACCGGAGCTTGTCACCCCTGCTTTATATAATGTTCAGAATAATGCCAAAAGAGCTATTCTGTACTGTAATGTCAATGTTTTATGCAAAGAAAAGGGATTCTTTCAAACTATAGTCCCACATAACCACATCTATATAGTCTGTAGTCTCAAATATACTTTATAATCAAACGATAATAACAGTGTAATTTTAATCACCTAATCTGTCGACATGATGCCGGTGAATTGTTCGTTTACAGTATAACGCTAAGAAGGTATTTCCAACTTCTACAGGTAATTCCACAACTTCGCTGTGAGTATATCGGGGCATTGAATCGCGTTCAGTCTCTTGTGCGTTGTACAAGCAATAAGTTGTTGGCTGCAGTTCACTTAATGGCCACCGGTGTCGCTAATAACAAAGGATTCTGTATTCTACATATAGCCCCTTTAAAGAGGGACTTAGTGAAAGAGTGTATGGGTGTTTCTCAAATGAAAAGCTGCGTCCTAGTAAGGCTCCATATCTTGGCTGCCATGTCATTAAGCGCCGCTGAAGGCCATCTCAATTTGAAGGATCTTTGGAAAGGCAGCCTTTGTTTTGTGTCCTTCATTCAGCTCATTTTGAAGGATGCATCAAGTGTGTCCTTCACATCCACAATCTTTAGGTAGAATTTTAAATGATTTGATCTCAAATCAGTGTTTCATGTCCTCGTCTTTCATGTATGTGGTAAAAAGTCTTGCAATAAGTGATAGGACTTTACATTATCCCTTAAATGTCCATCTTGTTTGAATTTGTTTGTTCGAATAGGTAGAATTTTAATAGAATTTTAATAGGTAGAGTGTGTAATTATTTACTTATGCTGTTGGGGTGTTTTTTGCGATAAAAAACGGCTGGATGTACATTATCCCTAACATATCATATTCCATTATTAAACAGGAATAGTATAAGAAAAATGGATGCTGTTACAACTAACAGAATTCATTGTCACCACACACCATATACTGGTTTATTTTTTAATATTTTATGTACGTCTTCTTATGAATCTACCCTCTTTTTGTGTATTTTTATTTATTTATATGTAGTCTCACTCTCATAATCTGTATTTCAATTAAATTCTTTCTTTTATTCCCCTACCTCTTCTGTCATTTTATCTTTATGCTTTCACAGTCGCTGCCCCAACTGTCCTTGTTCACTTCCTTCTGTTTTCACCTTCGGAATCCAATGGGATCCCTCACTGGGAGCATCGTTGACCGTAACCTTCACTGATCGTCCAGGACTGAGCCATCTTTGAACTCTCAGTGCTGCCATAACATCTCACTAACACTTAACTAACAACCAACCCTCTCAATTCACTCATCCCTACTGGCAAGCGCTTCAGTGGTTGCATTAAAATTGTGTAGGTGTGCAGGAAGAGTAAGCGTGACCTGATTCCACTGCAATTGAAGATACTTGTGGTCGGCTGCTCTTCAAGGTTCCGTTATTTCCCTTATGGCATCATTGTCTCAACATTCTCTGTTCCACAGGCTGAGATTCAGGGCAGGATGGAACCTTGGGACATTTCTAAAGCAACAGTTGCCAGGAACGCTGGGCTGAGGAATACGAGAAGGGTCTGTGTCTTTCATGATAACGACCAGGAGAATGAGGCACTTCGCTCTGGCCAGCTCTCTGCTGTATGCGCGACTGATGTGCTGCCTTGTGAATCACTTGTACTGTCTCCTCAAAGCCAGTATAGGCCACACAGGATGATGGCTGTCCACAAACTTCCTGCCCCTCTGGTGAGCCGTATAATATTCAGTCCTTTGGTGAACCTGAAGATGGCTTATTTTACGCTCAGGTGAATGTTAAGGTAAGGTATGTTAAAACGGTTAGATACAGTACAGTTTAAAAGTTTGGGGCCAGTAAGATTTTTTTTTTTAGAAAGAAATTAGAAGTTCATTCAGCAAGGATGCATTGAATTGATCGAAATTGACAGTAAAGACTTTTACAAAAGATTTCTAGTAAATGTTTTTTAAAAATTCAAGGAAATCATCAAAGAATTCTGACAAAAGTCATGGTTTCCTCAAAAATATTAAGCAGAACTGTTTTCCAAATGTTTCTTGAGCATCATATCAGCATATTAGATTGATTTCTCAAGAATCATGTGACACTGAAGACTGGAGTAATGATGCTGAAAATTCAGCTTTGCCATTACAGGAATTAATTACATTTAAAAAAAAAAATTAAATAGAAAAGAAATAGAAATATTCTGAACAATACCACAACAAATTATTACTCCTAATATCTGTATATTAGACTTAATGGGTTTTTAGCTTTTTTACCATTTTTATTTATAAATTGTATTTATTATCCATGTAAATATATATAGAAATCCTTAAAATAAGATAAGTTTACTTTTCAAAGTGAAACTTAGATATAAGACTTTCATAGATTGTATCTTAAATATTAGTTTATTTTGTCTTACTGCACTGGCAGATTTTTTTCCCACTTATTTAAACGTATTTATAATTAAAACATGAAATCTGCCAGTGCAATAAGACAAAATACCATCTTATTGAAGATACATTTCTGACAATGTCAGAATGTTTTATGCAGTGTTGCTTCTCAAGTAAATTTATAATGCAGTGTTGCTTCTCAAGTAAATTTATAGTTTTGAAATATTTTAACAGGAAAATAAGACAAAAATATATGACATTTTACAGTTTAAACATCAGATATGTCTGATTGGTTCAATTAAAAAGAAAATAACATCATCAAATGTATGCCCTATTTCCCTGACAGATAGTTTGTTTATATTGTCAATTTCACATATTTAGGAGACATTTCACAAACTGCAAAGTAATTAAACATTAATTTCAGTTTAGAAAATTCTCTTTCAACTACAAAATTGGTTATCTAAAATGTATTTTCTTTTTAACCAAGTTTAAATTATTAAAAATGGGCTATGAGCCAGAACAGAGGCAGTTAGAGGACAATTTGCTCTTAGTGTAGAGATTCATGCTGATTGTCATTGGGAAATGTAGGTAGAAATATGTATTTAAAACAAAACCTGACATGATAATTGATTGAACTGACATGCCAGTTATATCGATCTTGAATCTGGACTGTGCTAAACCTAAACTAAACACTTCGATTGATCTCTGGTGGATTAGGTTGTAGGAATGTGGTGACATGATCTTTAAATGCACCTCAGAGCTTGTGTTCAGGTCTCACTTTCGCTGTTGCTCTCAGGAGAATGTTTCCTATGTCATGCACAGAGCATGTCAACATGGAATCTGAGAAACATCTACACACATGCTCCATTCATTTGCTCCCAGCTGTGTTCAATAAGAATATCTTTGTTCACCCGCTTTTCTGTTCAGCAATTAAATATTTTAAACGGCTCAGTGTGTGTCACCTACGGCCGTACTTCAGAACAGAGCAGCAATCAACCATCATTCAGTCATTTATTGATAGAAAATGATCGTTAATCATGATGATGGTCTTAACTTTCGCGGTTGTTAATGTGTTTGATGAATGAATTTCTGATTGGCCGTACATATGCTGGATTGGATTGCATGAGTGTGTATTAGGTGAAATTATGTGAGAGATTTCCAGTCTTGCTGTTATTTTCTCAGCATGTTCCCTTTTCATTACAGAAACATGTGGTCTTTAATTAAACTGTTACTTTTCAGCAAAATTCTTATTAAGACGCTCCAGTGGTAATCACAGGTGGAAACACTAACTGCAGGCGTCCCAAATCAGTCTTAATTGCCCCCAACTGGCTCCTAAACTCACTTAAAGACTCGGTTGGGGCACTTGGACAAGAACTCGTAGGCCTCAACTATAGTAATCTATAGATTCCCTCCTAATCAATATAGTCACTGCGTTAATGGGGGAGAAAACATTTGAACCACTGATTCGAAACAAAAGATTCGTAAAGCTTCAAAGCTTCATGAAGCAGTGTTTTGAAATCACCCATTGTTGAATAAAGTCGTTATTTTTGTTTTTTGGCACACAAAAGTATTCTCGCCGCTTCATAACATTAAGGTTGAACCAGTGTAGTCACATGAACTGTTTTAAATATGTTTTTAGTAGCTTTCTGAGCATCTGAAAGAGTTAATTGTACTGCTGGCAATGCAGGCCTCACTGAGCCATCGGATTTTATCAAAAATATCTTAATTTGTGTTCCGAAGATAAACGAAGGTCTTACCGGTGTGGAACGACATGAGGGTGAGTAATTAATGACAGAAATTTCATTTTTGGGTGAACTAACGCTTTAATTATTACAGGTTTGCATAATATTCTGAGACTGCATTTCACTGTTTTTATTCATTTTGAGTAATACTGAATCAGGGTTTTTTTTCCCTCAAATTTATTCTAAAACTACAATAACCATCATGTTCACATGGCGGACACAATTACTCACGATTTCTCTCAGCATGGAGATAGGAGAGCTGTCAGTCAATAAATGGAAAAAATAAAGTAACTCAGATATTTTGTTGTAAATTTAAAAGTAATGCGTTACTTTACTAGTTACTTGAAAAAAGTAATCTGATTACGTAACTAAAATTACTTGTAATGTGTTACCCCCAACACTGTTTATGATAATAATGTCAAAATGTAACACCAACTTTTACCCACATTTTTTTAAATAAATAATCTTTTATTAATTAAAATTGTTTTATTTTGTTTTTTTTTGACCCTCTGGTGCCCTTTTGTGACTTTTGAGTGAAACATTTTATTTGTTTTTTGTTTTTTTTTACTTCATTGGAATGGCTTTACTTGATGACTTTTGTGGCATTTGCTATGTGAACTAAAAAAAATGTGCACATGATTCAAAAAGGTTAAATGGTCCTAAAAAACAGTCACAATTGTACTCCTCACAGTCAAAAATTACTGTTCAGCTAATTTTAACTGTTCAGCTTCACCTTCACATTTGCTTTCATTTCAGCTAATTAACCAGCTAGCAAACAGGTTCAGGCAGTGCCCTTGTTGTGATAATAATAGCATATAATGAGTATAATGAAGCATTGACCCTGTAGAAGATACCGTGTTGTGAATTAATCATGTTTTTAATTAATGTTTAGGATATTGCATCATGTGTAGCACATTGCTATTGCAATGGCATATAAACAATATGAATTATGCATTCTGACTAGCATGTAACTGTTCAGCTTCACCTACACATTTGCTTTCATTTCAGCTAATTAACCAGCTAGCAAACAGGTTCAGGCAGTGCTCGGCTCTTTCAGCTCAACCGGCTCAATCCCCAACAATTTTCTTTAATTAGATGGTTTTCGTTGATAATTACAATAATGTAGTTATCGTCATGATGCATCTTTTTGGCAAAAATTCTGTCAGTAAGCATTTTTGTCAGTAATGACCTTGATGCAGTAGTAGACAGGCAATGGCACCAGCTTAAGCTGCTTATTGTACCAGCTTGAATAGTGCAGCCATGCAAAAATGAGGCATGAAAGTGGCCAAAACATTCTTTTTACATTATTATGCAATAATATGGTTGCAGCTGGTCATTTAACTTGGTCATTTAAGCTTGACTTAAACCAGCCTATTTGGTCTGTGCTATTTTTTTTTTTTTTGGCAGGGTTTAGCTTGGTTAGCCTGACATACAGCTACTGTTTCAATGAAGTTTGGAGCACCCATAACATAAAAATGTGTTTCACTAGAGAGTTTTTTTTAAATCTCGTCATGCATTGGGAATCAGTTAGTTCAAACTTTGAGCTGGTGAGGCAGATGGTTCATAGTGGCCCGGTTAGCCGCAGGGCTAATGCTGCTCCAGTGGGACAGACTGTATGTGTATGTTTGTCTGTGTGGAATATGTGTGCCTCTGTGTGTTTCTGGTGCATTAGCCATTAGCGATATCACAGTAGGGGAAATATTTGGCCCTGATGTGCCTGACACACTACAAGAGCCTCAGATGTGGTTAGCAGCAAACTAGAGACTATGTGTATGTGTGTCTTTGTGCACTAATCTGCGTAATAGAGACCTTTTAGTCCCCCCCACACACACACCCTCATCATTTACATGAGAAATCATGTGATCTTGTTCAAGTTTGTCTGCTGCAATATAAAATCATTCAGATGTCAGTGCATGTATCTGTTTTAGTAATCTATGGGTGGGAAGGGAAGATTTGCTGGGTAACGGAAAAGCAATGAAGTTTGACATCCTTCCCCTTCTGACTGATTTTCTGTTGTCAATAACATCTGGCAGCAGCAGATTCTCTCTGCTGACTCCTGGAATTTATAGACTCTCTGCTTATTAACTAAACCTGAGACGAGCATTGTTGGGAAATGTTATATTATTATATTATATCAGTGTATATATACTGTAGTTGTACCACCTGACATAGAAAGTGTACCAACCTTTTCACTCTGCCGCAAGGATCAGTTAGGGTCCTCTGGATGATGCATTGTCATTATTACATCATTACTGTTATTGCAGTTGTTCCACCCTGACATTTGAGAATATACTTGACAAATCTTTTTTCAATTATCTTAGCTTTAAAACAATAAAAAAAAAATATATATATATATATATATATATATATATATATTATACATATTATTTTATGTTTTGTTATCTAAATGTCAGGTGGTGCAACTGTCCGTAACAAATAATCAGACTAAGAAAACTATTTAAAATGGTGTCTTAATAATAAAAAAATAAATAATAAAAAAATAAATACTATGGAATCATTTTAATAATAACATAAATGTCATTTAACAATAACATGAATGTTATTGTTTTACAGCTGTTGAGATAATTGACTCTTTAATTGTACCACCTGACATAAAAACAGTCAAAAAATGAATTTAAACTCTTGTTTGAGTTCATGAATCAAAAATATGCATTACATCAGTTTTGAAAAGATTTTTAAACACCTTTTTTGAAGATTTGTTTGTCAGTGACCCATATATATTCTGAATAAAATAATAATAATAATAATAATGATGCCAGTGCGCTGTGGGTATTCCAGGTGGTTTCTGGGTGATTTCTTTCTGGCTCAAGTCTGATTTTCTGGTCTCAAGATATGACTTCTTTGATGTTAGTGTATGAGATTTTTTCACTGAATTTATTTGAAAATCCTCAACAAGCTGAGGTATCATTTTAAATCTGTAGCATAAACATGGGCAAAGTTACATGTTGAAGCTGAATACAAAGGATTTTGAATACCACCTAACCATACAATAAATGTGAGCTTGACTTTACGCAACCAACTTCATTTGTGCTTTTGTTCTTGGTATTCTTTACATTGAGACACAATCTCAATTTGACGCACTTTGTTTTTTCTGTCTTTTCAAGTTGCCCAGCTGAGGAATACCTTGAAAACATATGATCAGACTATTAATGAGCGCCACTCCAAACCCAGAGGTAATGAAACTTGCACACACAAAAGCTTTGTCCCTGAGGGTGTTTGTGTGGATATTTTGATGGATGAACTGATATTGATCACCTATTGGAATTGACAGACATCTTAATTGCACATCCACACACTCACAGTTCAGCAAACAGATCATAGGTCATGATCATAGGTCTGTTTTCCAGCAGCCGTCCTCGTCTCTTTGTGTCTGTCTTTCTTCTGTCATCTGCACATGAATGCAGTCTATTGTACTCTCTTGTCATTCTTATTCTAAAAAAAAATGGATCCCTTTCCATCTATGATCCCTCTCTCGAATTATAATGAACCTGACAGCTGCCAAGTACAGTCCCGAAATGCAGAAAGAGGTTTACCTATGTGTGATTTTGTTTGTGTGTGTGTGTGTAACAGCAACCAGGGTTTATAAGCACTGCAAACACTATTGATCCTATTATAAATAAAACAATATTCCTGTTTAGCTGTTTACACAGGTTGAAGCTCTTCCATTTATATTCCTATTTGCAAAATATGAAAGTATGGAGCCCAATACATGGGAGAAAAAAAATTTCAGTGCTTTTGTTTGCTCACAGAACATTTGTGATGGAAATAATATGAGGTGGGAGGGGAAACTATTTCAGTGCTTTTGTGAGCAAACACAAAGTTTCTTGGGGGAACACAGTAGTTTTGCAAGAAATGTTTTGTTATTATTTTAATTGTAATCACCATGCAGTTTGCTGTATGTGATGCAAAAAGGCTGGAAACATACTCCACACTAATACGTAGCTAAAACAAATGTTGCAAGCATGCAGTCGTGCTGTTAAAGTCCCCCTGTAGTCAATAATTTTATCCATTAAAACTCATCTTTGATCACTAAAATGACATATTTAAACTTTTTTCCTGTGAAAAAAAATTCTTCATGCCTAAAATAGCTTGAATGTAACTCTACACCCTTGCTTCATTTAGTATAGTCAGATCTATGAATTTGCTAATTAACCCCGCCTCCACTCACTCGCACGAGCTCAGAGATCCACTCGGTCAACTTACTGAGGTAAACGCTGCACAATGGTATCGTTTTTTACAACGTTGGACACATAACACTGATTAATATGATTAGCCTTTTGCTTGACTATGTTATCAAATAGCTAATAATGTGTTTCTAATGTTACACAAACCATGTTCCTGTTCACCATGTCAGATTCAGACAGCTGCCTTCTAACAATCAGTATCCTTAAAAACGCTTTGAACAACTCAGTGCAGAAGTGCATATAGTTCATCATAACATAATTTAATATATGTCATACACCTGCCATATTGCTAAATCTACCCGATTTTTTTTTTTTATATCAACAGAAAAATATACCGGGATAACCTGGCTTCTCTTGAGAATCCCTTGCTTCAGAGCGGTCATAGTTAATGATATGTTAAAGCCTGCCGGTGGGTGTCATGAGAAATCGAGACACCCCCCAGGAATCAGGTCTCCTTTAGCACCCAGGCGGTAATGCCTGATCGTAATGTCTTGATTAATTATAATTTATTTTACTATTGTATGATGTTTATTACATTAAGTGCACAAACAACATGCTTGAAATAGTATAAAACGAATGGCTATGTATTGCCTAATAAAACAAACTGGAAACACAACCATGCTTAAAAATGTAAAAAAAAATAAGGATTGTTGCAACATACAGTACTATGTTCTGTAAAAGTGAATTAATTTTAATTTTACACAGCAATAGCAATGTGGTAAAGTATATAATATTATACTATTATAAATTTCCCAAATGTTTCCAACTATTAGTAAATCGTGAGAAAATTGCAATTTTAACCAAGGCTCCGGCACGTGTGAGGAGTCGCCTGTCAATTGCGTCGTACCCGCGTTATCCTCGGTTTCCGGTTTTATTTTGTAGAAACCATGGAAACATCAAAGACGCTTTAATATATTACACATTTTAATAGACAAGGGAACAACTGTTTTGATATATTTATAGACAAACTAATTGTTGTTATATAGCTCAACACGTTTAGTCTTATTGTTTAAATATAATTTTCTTGATTTTTTTGCGAGTACCATGCTTTACCATGCCTCAGAGAAAAACACTATTTTGTCAAGTAGCTAATATAGCATAATCAGATGCTTTATTTATAAGCTTTATTTTTAGTAACAGTAATACAGCATTTTCTCCATCATACAATATGTTTTAAAATTAATTGCATGCCATTTATCAACACAAGCCATCCAACATTTAATATGATATTCTAAAATCGACCTATCTTACTGCAGTGTCTCTCAAACAAGTGTCTCACAGCAGCCGCCGAGCAAACGCACAGAGTAACATTATAACATCATTTTCAACACTCTCAAATGTATCTAATATGATAAACAGAGCTGCGTTACCTCATACTCATGACCGGAAAAGCGGAAGCGGAAGCGGCGCCGGCGACTGTGGCATAATAAAAGTTCCGCTGCTCGTGAGGCGTGTGTTGCGCAATCGCTCCAGCGGCCTCGTTCAGCTCCCACAACACTCGGTCCTGCTCTGCTTCATACTACAATAACGTTAATAATCGCATCCATGAACATGATTTCTTCCCGAGTCCTATCCCGATTGTTTCCACCGTCCGTTCAGGTGAAGACCACATGTCCCAAGATTCCACGCTCAAACTTGGCGTCATCAAGCTACGCCTTTGTTTTGAATAGGCCTCTAGCGACCTCTAGCGGACAGAAATCCTACATACTGCACCTTTAATGGTCATTATAACGCATTTTAAATTATATAAATCATAACATGATTTTGCAGGAATTATAATCAGGCACTAAAAATACTACCCATTAAAAGTCTGTTGAACCAATGGGATAACTCGGGGTCCTACAGGAGACATTATTCCTGGGGGGGACTTGATTTCTCATCACACCGGCAAGGTAGTTTGTGACGTAAGAAACGCCAGCGATTTCAAACCGCGTTTTTTATGCTGTCTTTCGATCACTGCAGTTTTAAAGAGAAAATACTCAGCAATGGTGTTGATTTATGAATTTGCACGTGGTGTGTCTTAAAGCATATTAAAAACACTACATAGACATATAAACAACAAAAAACTTGATTTTCACCACAGGGGCACTTTAAGTAGGCTATATATTTAGCATGCTTACTTGCTAGCTGATTATAAACATGTCAACAGTTCAACTAATGGATTATGGATTGCATTCAGACACTTTTCTGAACGTAGCAATATGTGATATCGAGTTTGCTAGAAGCTTTGTGTTCATATATTTGTTTTAGGCCTTTGTCTTTATAAACAGATTGATGTGGCGTGTGACGTGTTAAAAATATGAAATTAAAACTAGAATGTGTTCAATTCAGTTTCTTATTGCTGCCTTCAGTGTGGTCAGATTTGTAAATCTATCCCTTAGATCAGATTCCTGGATTTCACCTCTCATCGTTATCTGAATGAAAACATCACAAAAGGCTTCCCCCATACTGCCACACACTCTGTAAATGTCACTGGGGCTGCAAACACACACACACACACACTTTCCAGAACAGATGAAGCTTCAGGGCAAAACTAAATGACTGACGTCACTGTGATGCATCAAAAACACTCACACACACACGGCCAGCATGTGAACATATGCTGTAAAGTAGAGCTTGTGTGTATATATTCACACTTAAACAAGTAAACATGGATGCTAAATAATCACACAGAGAAACACACAGACAAAATAGGACGGTTCAGACCAAAGAGCACAGTGTGTTTTGTAATATCAAAATACCCAGACCGCAGGGAACAGATCAAGTTTGTTTTTGTTTGATGTGATTACACTCGAGACACCCCATCACACACTGCTGGAAGTCAGGCACATGTGGTCAGAGATGAAGTGCTTTTAGCGAAATACAGTAGAGTTTTCAGCAGATGTGGCGTACTATAAATATAACTGTATTTGATGTATGCGCGAGACATGTTGTCATTCGAATGTTCTCTGGTGTAGTATGATAGAACTAGACAAACTAGAAAAATGTTGGTGTGGTGAAGCTTTGCCTGAAAGTTTAAAAATAGTTTCAAGGGATGATGAAAATGTAAAGCATAGATGTATATTTTCTAATATTTGGAATGCTTTATCAATAAAAGGAATTTAGAGATCAATATATACATATTTTACATTACACAGGCTATATATATATATTTTATATACATTTAAAATTTTATTTTTACTGTCATAAAAATATGTATACCTTTAAGCTTGTAGCTCCATGTTTCGTTTTTTTTTTCTTCCAAAATCATTACTGTTGGTCACCCTTTACGTCTGTCTGTGGGTTTTGCAAATATTGAACCAATGAAAAGTATTAAAAAAAAGCTTGTGACTAAACCTTGTAACTCCATTGGCTCTTCAAACTGTCAGTAAAATCTAATAACTCCACCCACATCTATCATGAATGAAGTGCGCACAGTTTGGACTGATTGTTTGCAATGCAAGGGTAAATAAATAACTGGTTCTTTGAATAATTACAGCGTTTTCTTTACTCAAGAAACACTATGTATAGACTATATAAAGGCCAATGCTTTATGTATTTGAGGAGCGGAGAAGAGTGTCTTAGCATTTGCTGTCGAGTCATAGCCAAAGCTGTATAAAAATAGCCTGTGCCGAGCACTGCTTCTTCAATAACATGAGATTTTGGCCTTGTACGTTGTGCGATGCACTTACTGCCTCAGATGCGGCTGTTTAAATGATGGACAAAACGCATATGTCTTAAATTCGCTCACTTCCATTTTCCTGAAGTGGAATTTTTTGTAGCATTTTGTTACAAGGTTTTCACCCGACAGCAACGACACACATACACACACAAACATTATTAATACAGACTCCATTATTAATAAATAGACTACACTACAGTAGTAATAATAATAATAGAGTGTGCTTTATAAATATTTAAATACTAAATGTGACCCTGGACCACAAAACCAGTCATAAGGGTAAATTTTTTGAAACTGAGATTTATAAATCTGAATAAATAAGCTTTCCATTGATGTATGGTTTGTTAGGATAGGGCAATATTTGGCCGAGATACAACTATTTGAAAATGTGAGGGTGCAAAAAAATCAAAATATTGAGAAAATCGCCTTTAAAGTTGTCCAAATGAAGTCCTTAGCTATACATATCCACTCACAAAAATAAATTTTTGATATATTTACAGTAGGAAATTTACAAAATATCTTCATGGAACATGATCTTTACTTAATATCCTAATGATTTTTGGCATAAAAGAAAAATCGTTAATTTTGACCCATAAAATGCATTGTTGGCTATTGCTACAAATATACCCGTGCGACTTATAACTGGTTTTGTTGTCCAGGGTCACAAATTAAATTATAAATTATTAAATTATGTATTATTAATAATGTATGCCATTTATATTGTTCTTTTGCAAGCTAAAAGGTCACGCATCTATATATCTAGGACTGTTGATCTAATTATGTCTTACTTGACAATGGCTGTAATGTAAAAAAATATTTATAATTAATTTTTTTTTTAATTTATGTAAACAATACATTGAATAAAAAGTGAATTGAAGTGTATTGAGAATCGAGCCTGCACCCTTCGGGTTACCAGGCTGACCCTCTAACCATTAGGCCACAACTGCCCCTTGAAAATATTGTTGTGTTTTTAAGGAAACTTCAAAATACTGTTGTGTCTTGTTGAGTAGTGCAATAGTGTGTAATGGTGTTATTGGGTGCTTAAAAAAACATAGATTCAATCAGTTAGAAAAAAGAAAGCATATCAGAGCAGCCTGAAGGACTGTGCAGAGTTTGGTGGATTGAAAGGCTTAGGAGGAATAAATCATAGAGACGATAATAAGAAGAATTTAGGATGACAAATGTACTTAATTGTCATGTATATAATGAGCCAATGAAAATGTATTTATTTATTATTATTTTTTTGGTCAATATCATTTTATTTTATTTTTTAGACGTAGAATATGACCAGGACATGTTTTTGACAGCTTCTGTGAGATGCATCCTCTCTCTTATTTCCTCGTTGCAGCTGCATCTGTACTGAATGCTGATCAGAGGGGTGGCGACCTACTAACAGTTCATGGCTATTGATTGGATCTCTGCTGTGGAATTCAAAATATCTAAATCTACATCCCAGCATCGTAATGACCTCCTGTGATCACATGACCACGTCACTAACATGCTGCTACTGAATAATGACTCACGCACATACCCTACATAAATCAAAAGACTATGCGCACTGCATAAAATTCGTGTCCGTGTTTATGCGATTCTCTTTCTTGCTGTCTCTGTGTTACACGTGCCGTTTAGCTGCACTTAGCTACACCTGTCAGCTCATATCAGGTCTGTAAAGCTGTAATATAACAAAACGCCCTGTGATTCACACATACACACGCACACACAGATAAACATTTATAGATGCTTTTTGGCTGCGCATTTACATTCTTTGACTGACGCTTTAAGCCTTCAAAATCTCGCTGTCTCACACAAGCACAGACAAACTAGGGCCAGAAAGATACTGCGTCAGAATGCAAATGTAGGCACAAATGCTTGACCAGAGCATCTTTCAGTCTTTAATCACAATAACTCTTGCAGTGACATGTTTATATTAGTGAATCAATGCAAAGCTTGTGTATCTGTGTTCAAATACTTGCACTGAGTATGTTTTATGCCTAAGACACCTGTATATCACATGTCAGCACTTTGAAAAGCTGTAAGTGATTGTATGAGTCGGCCGATACAAAAAAAAAGAAGAGAAATGTCCTGTATCTCATCCTGAAATGTCGTACCTATTACACAAACACGCACAAGCAAATTCATGTAGCAATCAGAATAAAGAACAGATTGAAGCTGTACTAGCAAGACGTCAGACCCTAAGGCAGTTCTCTCTCTCTTTCTCTCTCGCTCTCTCTTTCAACAGTCTGCCTGTCAGATTAATGCAGATTAATGAAGTCTAAAGGCAACTCAAGACGTATTGGCACTCTTCATGAAATTGAGCAAATGGGACCGTTTAAATTAAACAAATATGAGACATATTTTGGGCTCAGTAATATGAGTCATGTGCTTTTAACACATTTTAAAATCATCCCCTGAAATTTTAAGGGTTGAGTCCACTTAAATGGGACTGAGTCAAACAAGGAGTGCATTAATTTTTTTTTGGTCCATTTTAAGTGTTTTCAACACTGAGAATAATAAGAAATGTTTCTTGAGCAGCAAATCAGCATATTAGAATGACTTCTGAAGGATCAGGTGAAAATTCAGCTTTACGTCACATGAATAAATTACATTTTAAAATAGTTATTTTAAATTGTAATATTTCACAATATTAATGTCACGTTCAGTTATTGTTTTAGGGTATGTTCATGCAACAACAATGTACTAAAAATGGGAAAGTTTTCCTTTACGTTTTTTTTTTTTTCACATACAGACGACAACGTTGTCAAAACGATCTCTGTTCACACAGATCCACGGAAACATCTAAAAACGCTGTATTATTCATGCCAGGCCAGTAGTTGGCGATGTCACTTTGTAAAGAAAAACTACACGCCTATAGACTAAACATGTAATACTGAATGCGCATGCCATCAATGTTTTCACAAATACTCGTTTTTGTAGTTTACACGAAGACGATAACAGTATCATTTTCAAAAACTTGCACTTTTAAATCCATTTTCAGAAGTATGCTTTTTCAGAGTTTCAAAACACTGTTGTCATGTAAATGAATGGCCAAAATGCTTAAAAAGTTTTCCATTTTTAGTTGAAAACAGTGTTGCGTAAACAACCCCTTACACAGTGTCTATATCAGACACGAGCAGCGCAATGTGCCGCGAAAAAGAAAGCCATTCTTGAAATCCCCTCCCATGGCCTCATAGGATAGTAAATTGTCCATCGAATGCACACTTCAAAATCTCGCCGGAAATAGTAGGTCATCCAGTACTTTTCACCTACTGTTTTTTGAATACTATGTATTTGGACATACTACTCTTTTGGCGTACTGTTTTTCGCATACTATATAGTAGCCTAAGGAAGTATTTGATTTTAGACACAGTGACAGTGTTATTTTGTTTCTCAATGTTTCCTGTTTTTACTTTGTTTCCTTGGTTGTAATGGTTTCTAAATATGTTTGCATTTGTTGTCATAGTTACTCATTGTTTGATTGATTAGCACCACCTGTCTCTTGTTGTCTTCCTCAGTTATCCTGTGTGTATATAGTCCTCAGTTTCAGTTGTTCTTTGTCTGTTCTCATTAGTGGTTTGCTTAATCTTCGATGTTCACCTGATTCTCCTTTGTGCTTGTATTTTGCTTTATTATTTTTAAAAGTTACTGCTGTACTTAGATCCAACTCATCCTTCCTTGTAACCACTCATGACAATTAGTTTCTACTGTATTTTTTATCAAATAAATTCAGCCTTGGCGAACATAAGAGACTTCCTTCAAAAACATTTTTACATATGGAATACATATGGAAAGTGTTGATCAGGAATTGCATTTAACCATACAGTCATCATTTTAGCACAAAAGGATGACGTTCAGTTTTCTTTGTGTATTTGGTGATCATTGAAAAAGTTATCCCTCATTCTGTCTGCATAAAACTAGAATAGGTCTTTTACTGTTGTTTAATGTAATCACTATTTTTATGCACCCTTTGCATTCACAATGCACATTTTAAGTGCACATAGCAAACTGTACTCTTTTAAAGAGCTTATTTCACTTTAAAGTTGTTCACGGATAAAGCAAATTCTTGGAAACCGCTCTCTGAACACCTGAAATTGAGCAAATGCTACCGAATAGCATGTAGCAAGTAATGTATTTTTACCAGGCTGTGACATAAACAAATGTGTGTCTTTTTCACAAAGCTGCAGTATGGGCTTCAGAAGACTTTGAGTATTGTGCATACTACATTTATGATGCTTTTATAGTGCTTTGTTACTTTTGTCCCTATTCATTGTAATTGGATGTGCAAAAGTACAACCAGTACGATTCTGCAAAAAGAAACTCATACTTGGGATGACATGAAGGATGTTCTTTTTTGACCGACACAGAAAACTACACATTAAAGAGCTTCCTTTCTCCTTCTCATGCCTCTTTCTGTGCTTTGCTGAGGTTGTTTTCTGATCTTTCTCATATAGACGTCCTGTGATCTTGTCCCCTGTGGAACTTCATCAAAGAACTAATTTTCTCTCCTCTGGACCAACTCGTTTTGTTTTATAACGGCACGTTTCATTATGGCCTTATCAGGAAGGAGATGGAGAGAGAGATTCACACACTCAGAGGGCAAAATGCTGGGTCATACCTCCTCGCTTTCAAATGAACAGGTCAGTTTTCATTGATTGCCTGTTTTTAAACTGGGCCAGCGGGAATATTGGGTTTATATACTGCACTTCACTCAAGGGCACATGCTCTCCCTTTTTATGAATGTGTGTGTGTGACTCTGTGTCCTTCTATGGTTGCGTCACGTTGATCCTAGTGGTTGCATTGCTATAACTGTGTAAATTGTGTTAATATCTGTAGAGCTGACTGAGCTAAACCGAGCACTGCATTATGTGCTTGTGGATGTCTAACACACACATACTCACACTTTCCTAAGAGATGTCAGAGAGAGGTGAGAAATAAAACGCTAGATTCAGATAAAATCCGTGAGCGATTTGAGAGTATTTACTGAGGGGAGACAGAGCTTTTAGTCTGAACGCACAAGAGATTTGAGAATGTGTGTGCGTGAATTGAAATTAAAGTGTTAGGTAAAAGGGTGGAGAGAGAATTCTGGGATATTTTTAAAAGAGAGAACCAAATGAGGCATACATTTAAAAAAAAAAAAAAGTGAGAACTGATAGGCTGCAAGCAGATTCAAGAAAGAATTTAGTGCTGTGAAAAAGTAAGTACCCACGGTAAAAAGGTTTGTCCTTTTTCAACATGTGGTCATATTGATACTGAATAATTTAAAAAAAACAACAATAATGCATCAGTTTGGAAATGGCTTCAAATCCCTTTCCAAATTCATAAGTCTCAACAGCCTTCAAAAGGCTCTTTTGATGCATTTTAAAGCTTATGACCAAACCAGACACCTTTTTTTAATGATGTTCTACTAATTTCCACTTGATTCTAGTTTTAGCCACTTGATGTAGTAGCGATAAATGTAAATGTGGCATCTGTTTATTTAACCTGTTCAAATAATTACAAAATACATTCCAAGTGTCATCTGTTATTATGTTACAGTTTATCTCTTCCTTTTCGGAGTGTCTATTTACACTAAGTGCAAATAGCGTCCCTTGTTGGCAAACGCTATTTACACTAGCTCCACCCACCACTGTCTGGTTGGGGCACTCAAGTTTAAAAACAGACGTACAGAGTTCAGCGGCGCAATAGTAGCGAGTAAGGTTGTAGTGAGTAAGGCTTGCATACCTGGCTTTTAACGCGATCAACACAGGTTCGAATCCGACTTTTG